>NC_091628.1:19696969-20000000 GCF_027580195.1 Bos mutus | reverse complement strand
TCTAACACTTGTCGGCTCATAGAAAAAGCAAAAGAGTTCCAGAAAAACATCTACTTCTGCTTTATTGACTATGCCAAAGCCTTGGACTGTGTGGATCACAACAAACTGTGGAAAATTCCCAAAGACACAGGAATACTAGACCACTTGACCTTCCTCCTGAGAAATCTGTATGCAGGTCAAGAAGCAACAGTTAGAACTGAACATGGAGCTACAGACTGGTTCCAAATCCAGAAAGGAGTATGTCAAGGCTGTATATTGTAACCCTGTTTATTTAACTTGTATGCAGAGTACATCACGAGAAATGCTGGGCTGGATGAAGCACAAGCTGGAATCAGGATTGCCAGGAGAAATATCAACAGTCTCAGATATGCAGATGACACTAACCTTATGGCAGAAAGCGAAGAACTAAAGAGCCTCTTGATGAAAGTGAAAGAGGAGAGAGAAAAAGTTGGCTTAAAACTCAACATTCAGAAAACTAAGATCATGGCATCTGGTCCCATCACTTCATGGCAAATAGATGGGGAAACAGTGGAAACAGAGACAGACTTTATTTTGGGGGGCTCCAAAATCACTGCAGATGGTGACTGCAGCCATGAAATTCAAAGACGCTTGCTAGATAGCATATTAAAAAGCAGAGACATTACTTTGCCAACAAAAGTCCATTTAGTTCAAAGCTATGGTTTTTCCAGTAGTCATGTATGAATGTGAGAGTTGGACTATGAAGAAAGCTGAGCGCCAAGGAATTTTGAACTGTGGTGTTGGAGAAGACTCTTGAGAGTTCCCTGGACTGCAAGGGTATCCAACCAGTCAATCCTAAAGGAAATCAGTACTGAATATTCATTGGAAGGACTGATGCTGAAGCGGAAACTCCAATACTTTGGCCACCTGATGTGAAGACCTGACTCACTTGAAAAGACTTCCCTGGTGGCTCAGATGGTAAAGCATCTGCCTACAATGCAGGAGACATGGGATCAATCCCTAGGTCAGGAAGATCCCCTGGAGAAGGAAATGGCAACCCACTCCAGTACTCTTGCCTGGAAAATCCCATGGACGGAGGAATGTGGTAGGCTACAGTCCATGGCGTAATAAAGAGTCAGACACGACTGAGAGACTTCACTTTCTTTTTTTTTCTTTGACGCTGGGAAAGACTGAAGGCAGGAGGAGAAGGGGATGACAGAGGATGAGATGGTTGGATGGCACCACCAACTCAATGGACATGAGTTTGAGCAAGTTCTGGGAGTTGGTGATGGACAGGGAAGCCTGGTGTGCTGCAGTACATGGGGTCACAAAGAGTCGGACACAACTGAGCTACTGAACTGAACTACTGATGAGGAAATAGGAGCTCAGAGAAGTTTAACAGTCTGCCAAAGTCACACAGCTATTCACTAGCAGAGCTAGGATTTAAACCATGAGCTACCTGATTTACTGTTTACCGTTTTCATGTGCCATTATTTTCCCTCTCCAGCTAGGTTGTAAGCCGAAGTGTATCTCTACTTCTTTCTCTCCCTGCCCCATCCTTAACATAGTGTTTTGCCCAGAGGAAGAGTGTACTTAATAAATGTTCAGGGCTTTCTTTGTTTCCCACTATACACTGCATAGTTCTTCACCTCTTCCTCCTCTTCAATCCGTCTGGGTAGAGGCCAGCTTCAGAACAGGCTACGGTCTTCATTCCTAAAGGGACCTTCTATTTCTGAAGACAGGTTTTCACTGCTGAAAATATTAGCCATGTCTTCCAAAGGCTGGAAGCTAAGCGAGAATTTCACAGGAGGAGAAAAACAACAGTGATCTCAAATGGAGTAGGGAGGCTCAAGGAAGGAAGTCAAAGGAACCCTTGAACAGCTCCAGGGAGAGGGGAAGGTGGAGAGGAGAGAGAGATTATTTAGATTTTTACCACTTGGGATGCTATCCCCAATTTAACTTTTGGACTAAATCTTAAAAACAGCCACGTAGTAAACGCCCTGCTCTCCATGAACTCTAACCTCTCTGCCTGTTTGGATGTCACTGAGAAAGGCTACATTTTGTGCACAGCAGCCCCCAGGGGAGGCCCAGTGGCCCAGGTGGGGTGATTGATTGGGGAAAGCCCCAGGGGCACTCCCTGCCGCCCCCTCCCTGCACCTGGCGGTGAATAAACAGAGGCCTGCCTTCTGCAGGGGCCCCTTCCTGACCGCCCCCAGCCCTTCTCGGGCCTCACCCCTCGGGCCCTCTTACTTGAAAATTAACCACAGGCTTAAAGTGAAAGAGAAAACGATGACTACATGAGCCCAAACCATACAAGTTGAACTACATGATGAGCAGAAAACAAATAGAGCCCTAATGAAATAGGCACCTCTGTAGACTAATATTAGGATCGACTGCCTTTTAATTTCAGTTTTATGTGTTTACTACAGCCTGTGTAACCATATCGTTGAAATGTCAAGTGGTTAACCACATTTTGATTTTAATGTTTTGATTTGAAGAGTTAAAGTCAATGATTTCACTGAAGCCATGGGCTTCCCTCATAGCTCAGTTGGTAAAGAATCCAGCTGCAATGCAGGAGACCCCAGTTCAATTCCTGGGTTGGGAAGATCTGCTGGAGAAGGGATAGGCTACCCACTCCAGTATTCTGGCCTGGAGAATTCCATGGACTGTATAGTCTATGGGATCGCAAACACAAACACACCACATGCATGTATGTATGTATATATGTGTGTGTGTGTATATATATACACACATATATATATAGTGTATAAATGTGTACGTGTATATATATATATATATGGAATGGAATACTACTCAGCCAAAGAAAGGAATGAAACAATGCCATTTCCAGCAACTTGGATGAACTAGACATTATCATTCTAACTGAAGTAAGTCAGACAGAGAAAGACAAATATCATGATATTGCTTAAATGTGGAATATAAAAAAATGATGCAAATGAACTTATTTACAAAACAGAAATAGACTCAGACATAGAAAACAAATTTATGGTACCAAAGGGAAAGTGAGGAGGGATAAATTAGAGTTTGGGATTAAAATATATATTATACTATATGTAAAATAGACAACCAACAAGGACCTACTGTATAGGACACAGAACTATACTCAATATCTTGTAATAACCTATAATGGAAGAGAATGTAAAACAGAGAATATATAAATATTTGTCTTTGTGTATAACAATCACTTTGCTGTATACCTGAAGGTAACACAGCATTGTAAATCAACTATATTCCAAAATTATTAAAAAATTTTAATTTGTGAAATTGTGAATTGTATCAGAAAGTGTTCATTTTCTTTATATATATAAAAAACCCAACAACTCAATAAGAAAAATTCCAATAATCCAACATAAAAAATTGAGCATAACAGATGGATAGTTCATAAGAAAGGAACTAAATATGGCTCTATGTATTTAGTATGCAATATTTACTGTTATTCAAATGAGAAAAAATGAAAAAGAATAATTCTATGTTGGGGAAGATGGGAAACTAGGCTGATGGAGGTAAAAGGTATATAACCTCTATGGAGGACAACTTAACCACATCTGTCAAAACTGCACATGCGTTTATTCTTTGACCCAGCAATCACAATTCTAAGAATTTCTCCTACATATATTACTTTACACATGTGAAATGACATATGTACAAAGTTATTTACTGTAACACTGTAATAGCAAAAAGTATTTTAAAAATCTGAGTGGCGGGCAACAGGGGACCAGTTAAATGAATTATGGTACAGCTCCACAATTCTTTATCTGAAACCCTAGGGTTTGATGTGGTTTGCATGTCTGAATGTTTTGAAATTCAGAAAGCTAATACAGTGTGGGTACAGTGTAGGTATATATTATGTAACACTCTAGAGGGTTCTAAGGCAACACTCAGTAATCAAATCCATTAATATTTCTGTGGAGAAACTATGAATATTCATACAAAGTGGGAGAAATACAACTCATGTCAACTCAAGTTATGTTTCTCCACCAAATGAGTTTGCCACAATCTTAGGAAAACTTTTGGCTTCAAGCTTTTTTTTAAGTTAGAAATTACAGATAGGAGATTGTAAGCATGCTATCCATACAATGGAATACCATAAAGTTGAAGATAAATGAAAACACAGTTTCTGCATTCAATAATCTCTATATACTAAGTCAAAATAAATAAATTAATTAATAACCCATGGTGTACCAAACGGAGGGACAGAGTAAAAAATACACAGGAGTTTCCCCTTAGCTGTAGGGAATATGTTCCAAGACCCCCAGTGGATGCTTGAAACTGCAGAATGCAAAATCCTATATATACTGTTTTTCTCTATACATGCACACCTATGAAAACGTTTAATTTGTAAATTGGGTATAGTAAGAGATTAACAATAACTAATAATAAAAATAGAACAATTATAAGAATCAGATCAGATCAGTCGCTCAGTCGTGTCCGACTCTTTGCGACCCCATGAATCGCAGCTTGCCAGGCCTCCCTGTCCACACCAACTCCCGGAGTTCATTCAGACTCACGTCCATCGAGTCAGTGATGCCATCCAGCCATCTCATCCTCTGTCGTCCCCTTCTCCTCCTGCCCCCAAGCCCTCCCAGCATCAGAGTCTTTTCCAATGAGTCAACTCTTCGCATGAGGTGGCCAAAGTACTGGAGTTTCAGCTTTAGCATCATTACTTCCAAAGAAATCCCTAAATCTCCTTTAGAATGGACTGGTTGGAAAGTTATGTGAATGAGGTCACTATGTGTCTCAAAACATCGTATTGCACAAATGTAATGCCTTTTCCATCTAACTAAGCCCTTCTCACACAGTGTGGCAGCAGTTCTTGCCATCTGAGATGTGGCAGTAAAACTAGCATAAATTTCTTTTCCATTCTTCACTGTTTCAGAAATAGATTTGATCTTAATATAGGTCTAAGCAACCTCAGCATAAGATTTTTTTTTTTCCTTTCCTTAATCAGTCAAGAACTTTCACCTCTGCATTTAAAGGAAGCACTTTACAGCTTCTCTTTGGCATTTCCAAATTTCCAGCATCACTACTCCTGTGCTTTGGGGCTATTATTAAGTGAAATGATGGTTACTTGAACACAAGCATTGTAATACCAAGACAGTTGATTTAATAACCTAGACAGTTACTAAGTGACTAATAGTCAGGATATGCTGGACAAAAGGATGATTCACATCCCAGGTGGGCCAGAGGGTAGGAGCAAGATTTCATCACACCACTCAGAACGGCATGCAATTTAGAACTTAAGAATTGTTCATTTCTGGAATTTTCCATTTAATATTTTCGGACCTCTGTTGACCCTGAGTAATTGAAACCACAGAAAGTGAAACCGCGGATAAGGGGGTCTATTGTATGCACTTGCTTATGTAAGCCAAAGATGGCTCTGAAAAGACTACATTCACTTCTGGAGAGAGAAACCAAGGGGAGTTTAGAAACTATGAGTAGGAGACAGACTTCATCGAGTTTGTTTTACATATCTTTCCTATGTAAATTATTACCAAATCAGAGCAATTAAAAAAGTTACATTTTAATTGCTAAATGTAATGTACACACGGATTACCAATGCACAGTATTACCAAAAGATAAAGACTTTATTCTTGTATGGAAATTCCTCAAGGTATGCCAAGTATTAAGTACCAGGTACGGGTCAGGCACTAAGCTCAGATGGTAAAGAATCCACCTGCAATGCAGGAGACCTGGGTTTGATCCCTGGGTTGGGGAAATCCCCTGGAGGAGGGCATGGCAACCAACTCCAGTATTCTTGCCTGGAGAATCCCCATGGACAGAGGAGCCTGGCAGGCTGCAGTCCATGGGGTTACAAAGAGTCGGACACGACTAAGTGACTAAGCACAGCACAGCACACAGGGGCCAGGCACTAAGCTAGGTGCATTGCCCAGACTATAGCTGGTCCCGTGAGGTAGGCCTGAATATCCTCATTTTAGAGAGAAGGAAACTAAGTTTCAGTTAGCACCATATAACAGTAAGTGGAGAACTGGGACTCATACCCAAAGTGGCCTGAGCCTGAGTTCTATGGTGTAAAAGAACATTGGGAAATGAGAAGTAGATGGCCATCTATTGAGAACACATGTGGAATTTATGACTAGACAATGATTCTTTTCTTCAGCACAATATTTGGGACATTTGAAATCCTGCTCTGTTCTGACTCCTCTGGGCATTGTTAATGATAAGGCACCAATGAAGCCTGCAGAGCAAGGGGTCTGTGCCCTGGGTATGGCTGGGGGAGGGCGACTTCTCCATCATAAAGAGCTAAAGCTCTGTGGGGTCCAGTGTAGACATGTCTGACTACACAGACAAGTTGTCTGGTCAAAGAATGCACTGTTCTTTCTCCAGATTGCTCCTTAGCACTGGCTGGGGATGAAGGGGGCAGAAAGGTGCTATGGACTGAATGTTCTTGTCCCCTCAAATTCAGATGTTGAAATCCCAATGCCCAGCATGATGGTATATGGAGATGGGGTCTGTGAGAGATGATTAGGTTTAGATGAGGTTACGAGAATGAACCACTCACAATGAGATTCACGCCATTATGAGATGAGACGTGAGCTTGTTTCCTCTCCTTGCTCTTCACCATGTGAGGTGAATCAAGAAGATGCCATCTATAAACCAGCTAGTGAGTCCTCACCAGAGACCGGATTTGCTGGCATCTTGACCTTGGACTTCCCAACCTCCAGAACCGTGAGAAATAACTGTTATTTATTTCTGCCTGTTACGGCAGCCCAAGTTGACTCTGTCTCTGGAAAGAATCACTTCTGGTCTCAAGGACTATGTATTTGAAGGCACAGTTCGCTATTCATCAAAACTGATCAATGCCAACTGGATTTATCTTTTCAGTCATTTTTCCCTTTGTTCTGTGATTGAAATAAGCAAAGGAGATAGAACAGTGTAGACACTTTCCTCACGATCAAGTACCTCTGGACCCACTAATGTGAAAAAACTGACAGAACCAGTATCAGCTCCAAAACACGCAGGGTCTCTCTCTCCCCAGGGGACTTTCCTGGTGGCTCAGATGGTAAAGAATACACCCGCAAAGCAAGAGAGCCCGGTTCGATTCCTGGTTGGGAAAGATCCCATGGAGGAGGAAACAGCAACCCATTCTAGTATTCTTTTTTTTTTTTTTTTTCATTCTAGTATTCTTGCCCAGAGAATCCCATGGATAGAGGAATCTGGTGGGCTACAGTCCATGGGGTTGCAAAGAATCTGCAACTAACACTTTCATTTTCTCCCTTCCCAGAACCTCAACATACCCTGTATATCTCCCCATCTCGTGTCCCCACCCTTCAGGAACAGGAACCAGGTGGGAAAATTAAGCTGACCACTAGTCAATGACTGCAAAAGAATTAAAGAAGTAGTGAAATGTAACAACTGACATTTCTTTGATGCTGGACTTCTCTGGTGACCAACCATCCCTGTTCTGGGACTGTCTCAGTTTTAGTACTGAAAGTTCTAAGTCCTGGAAGACCCATCAGTACTGGGCAAATCAGGATCACCGCTCACCTTGCCTAGGTTTCAATCCCAGTTCTACCACTTCTTAGCTATGTGACCTTGAGCAAGGTACTTAGTTACTCTGTGTTTGGTTTTCCCTGCTGAAGATGCAGAGAATAATAGTACACGCCCCAAAGGATTGCTATGAAGATTAAATGGATATTTATAAGGTGCTTAGAACAGTGCCTGGTAAGAGCTGTGTGTTTGTTAAACAAAAGAAAAGTATGTCTTTTGTGACATGAGATGGGGAGATATACAGGGTGTGTTGAGGTTCTGGGAAGGGAGAAAATGAAAGTGTTAGTTGCAGACTCTTTGCAACCCCATGAACTGTAACCCACCAGGTTCCTCTATCCATGGGATTCGCTGTGTAAGAATGCTAGAGTGGGTTGCCATTTCCTTTGTTGAGATTCTTTGTCACTGTTCTCAACCAGAGTATGCAACAGGCATTGAGCACACTTAAACTACATGAATGTGTTGGTAAACAGAAGCAAGAGGATTCAAAAACTTTCACCAAGACAGTTACTAGGTGAGTGAATATGTTCTAAAGCCAGGACAAGAGACCAGCATTCCCTCTGCCCCAACTCAGCCCACCCTTCTGATCCTTGTGGTTCCCACCTTTTTGCTTCACTGATTGCACATAGTAGGCTCATAGTAAATACTTACTACGTGAATGCACTCAGACAGACCTATCCAGGGTCACTGGAAGGAGTTTGTATTTTCACTTTCTCTTATTTATTTACAGAGTAGTTTAGCTAATGCTAAGGTTGCCAGCATACTGCTTACCTGTGATGAGATTTCCTGACACTATAAAATGAATCAGTTACTTCAAAGAGAGAAGGGTCTTCTTTGGCAGTGACTTATGGTCCTGAATCTGTGGGTAGCCTGAACACAAAAATGCATGCATAAAAGGGTGAGCGCTCTGGACACTTGAAGACTTGAGAGTCTATAGCATGGCTTGGAAGGCTGCTTCTGAGAAGTTTCCGCAGGGCATGCACACATACGCTCAGTCACTTCCTTGCATGCCTGTGCAAACCTGCCTGCCTTCTGGGGGCCTACCAGGACATGTGGGTTCCACTCCAGCTGAGTCTCGAGTTGACAGCACGGCCCGTGGCCGAACCACAGACCTCAAGACGCACAAACTGTGAAAGTCTCCACTCCTGCACTGCTTAACCAGCAGCATATGTTTTTTTGGCTAAAAGGTGTTTAAATGAAATCATTTTTTCCATATTACTTTGAAAAGTTTATTTCATCAGCATGAAGATGTTTAATAATTCTATTTGGGGGTTTTACAAAAAAAAGAAAGAAATCATCATTTTGAAGATGTGGCTTTTTGATTCAATTTTAGAGAAAAGAGGATAGTGATATTTAACCCTTTCTTAGAAGGATGCAAATGACTTGGACTTTAGGTGAACAATGCTTTGGGAATCAAACAGCCCCAATGTCTGTGCCAAACAGAGAAAGGAACCCTGGTTCCATACAGACCTGTACTGGTGTAAAGTGACATGTTTGGTTCAGTCTGAGTGATGACTGTAATAAAATAGAGCAGCCCACCAGCCCACCACCCTATCATCCGTCAGCTTTGCAAGATGACTCATGTGCCTGCCACCAGGAGAGTGTGTGCCAATGACATCTCCCCACGGCTGGCAGATTCTGGAACTATCACAGCTCTTTCCCCAAAAAGCTACATTCCCTTGAAGTGGCAAATACTTGGATGGAAATGTTCTAGGAAGCCCTGGAAGGCTGGGCTGGGGAATTCAGCCCCTAACCTCACTTTTTATTCAACAGAAAGCAACTCTCTCTGACAGTTTCCAGCACGAGCAACAAAATCAGACCACTCCGAGCTGCCATCCTGAACAGGCCTGCTCTTGACACATGTTGTAGCAGGCGCAGGACAGGGAATATTAAAGGAGGCTTGCTCCGTATGGGTCTAGATATTTAAAAGTGATACGTGCTCTTCTTTATGGGATCTTCCCAACCCAGGGTTCAAACCCAGGTCTCCCACATTGCAGGCAGATTCTTTACCATCTGAGCCACCAGGGAAGCCCACAGCAAGCACACAAACTGTTAAAATGTGTCTACTCCTCCATCTTAATAAATAGACCTAGAAGACCTAGTACACATTTGAATTCAGAGTCCCCAGGACACAGGCGCTTAGGGAAAGCTGGACCCTGTCACCCAGCTCCCAGCCTGTGACCCAACCTACTGCCCTTTCCTGGCCTGGTTCTGCTCAACATCACAGAGAGCTGACAGCCCAGCCCTTGCCTCCAAGCTCTGCCCTCAGTGCTCACACAGCCCCCCACCTCAAGGCCAGGTAACAGATTGCACACTGGCCCTGGAAGGATGCTTGGGCGGTTGCGCAGCCATCAGGGGTCCCGGATCCCAGTTCTCTAGGGGCTGTCTAGAAGATGGGGTGCAGGCTCTGAACAGACTCATGGGCCCCATGTCTGGAGGGCAGTTGTGGGCAGAGGAGAGCCCAGAGGAGCCCTCTCAAGACCAGGGCCCAGGCCTCATCATCCCTGAAGAGCAGATAGATGGCACATCAGGGTAACAGGCAGGAAAAATGAAGTACCAGGCCAGGACCGCTCAGTGCCTTGATGCAGGAGCAACTTCTGATTCCATGAACTGGGGGGAGGTGGGGCTGTGGGGGGAAAGGGGCACCAAAGGGTCTGAGTGATGCTCCACTCCAGGGGTGTGGGTGAAAGAAGGGGAACGTTTCACTCTCACAAGATGAATCAGGGTCAACAGTTTAGGACTTGGCATGGGCTGAATGTTTTTTAATCTCTGGAGATATCCCCTGTCTTTCACAAGCGTGATGTCAAAGCAAGGTCAGACATTAAAGTAACCACAAGGATCCTAAAAATATGTTCTTCATAGCTGCAGGACTTTGAAGAGCTTTTCTTTTTAAATGAAGGAGTAGGGGTGGGGGTGGCATCTTAATCAAGCGGTCTCTACAAGTCTTAATGGTTTTCAGGTTTTCTCAAGATCTTTCTATAAAACCAAAGGGCAAAGATGAATTTTAAAAAATTTAAGCACATATGGGAGAAAAACAGTGCAAGAATCCTGAGGTTTGGTTAAGGAAAAAGAAAAAAAAATCAAGAACAGAGACGCAGAAAATCAAGCTGATGACAGCAAATGAAGCACTGACTGAACCGATGCAGAAAAGGTGAGCTTGTGTGCGGCCTCTTGAGATTGTGCACTGCGAGGCAACCGCTGTCTTTAGTCCACACTTTTGTTTCAAGAAATTCAAATTCTAACAGCATCAAATTCTGTTTGCCAACATCAGACTCTGCCTGTGTTCTACACGGCAACTTGTATTTCTTCACAACTTCTTCCCTTCGTGGGAGAATCACAAAAGACCTGTCCTTTTTCTTTTCTCTGTGTGCTTCATCTTGTTCCCATATTCAAAAGGGTCATAAGACTGTGGGGGACAGGTTACTCTGAAAATGAGGTACCTCCAGACGTGGATGTAGAGGTTAACACAGTATGAAAAGGAACTCAGTGGCCAAGAATTGAGGGAAGAAGTAAAAATTGCTTTTGTCACCAGTAAGAAATTTTAGACTTCTAGAGGTTTAATAACACGTCATAAAACAAGAGCGGAAGCCAGAAAGAGCTGCAGACCCCCAAGTACCCAAAACTGCTCCAGGCACCAGGGTTCAAGCGCAACTCCACTACCATTATCCCTGCACAGAGCAGAACCCCGAAGCACAAGAAGACAATGATACACAAAGGAACTATGAAGAGAGGCATGAAAATAATTACGGGTTGGAAGGCTTTACTCCAAAGGCTTAACTCTATATAACCTGGCCAAGAGATCACACTGCTAAACGGAAATATGATAGTGGTGGATATGAAACAAGCATTCAAAGGGCATAAACAAAGGCTTAGGCTACTCCAAGGAAAATATAAATCCAGTGATGTGATGGAAAATAGAGGCTCACTTTGAGGGCAATTACTATATTGGGAAGATCTATTAATCTGCTGACAGTTTCTCAAAGAAAGTGATGGCAGTCTGCTAATTTGCCTCATTTGAAACCAGTCTGTACGAGGAGCTGGAAAATATATCTCAAGGAGCAGCACTGTGTAGCAGGGAAGGGGTGGGTTGCCTTCATAAATCTTGTTCATTTTTCATCTTGATAATTTTTCTCTCCAGTTCGCTCCCTTTCTTTTCTCCATTCTTTTGCCAAGCCCCCCTCAGATCCCATAAAATCCTCTTCTATGGAAAACTCTTTCTAGGATAAGGGAGGAAGGTGCTGACTGATGGCTTAGGAGTATGAGTGGGGACAACTGTTCTGCATCTCCCAGGGACTTATTAAGCCAATCAGAGGGGTTTTCATCCCAGGTTGCCCTTTGCAGACCTGGCTTCCCTGCAACCTCACTGCGTGGTTCGTGTGTGCGTGCTATGTCACTTCAGTCATGCCTGACTCTCTGTGACATCATGGACTGTAGCCCACCAGGCTCCTCTGTCCATGGGATTCTCCAGGCAAGAAAACTGGAGTGGGTTGGCACGCCCTCCTCCGGGGAATCTTCCTGACCCAAGGATAGAACCCGAGTCTTGTCTTTTAAGTTTCCTGCATTGCAAGGTGGGTTCTTTACTACTACTGCTACCTGACTAAGCCCTAAAGATGCCAACTCTTAAAATCAGGAGTTCAGGCCCCAGTTCAAAGGGTGGCGATGACCCAGGTGAGCTGAGAGACTTTTCCAGCTCCAGTAAGGAGACTAAGCAAGTCTCTCACCCCTTTCCAGCAGGAGAATGGCAATTTCCTTAATGCTTTTTCAAGGGCTTTCATTTCTATCCAAATAGCTT
Organism: Bos mutus; assembly: GCF_027580195.1. Taxonomy (NCBI): domain Eukaryota; kingdom Metazoa; phylum Chordata; class Mammalia; order Artiodactyla; family Bovidae; genus Bos; species Bos mutus. Next base: position 19,987,723 of record NC_091628.1, on the reverse strand, counting down.
CTCATGCTGCCAAGTGAAAGGAGAGGTGTCACTATGGTCCAAACTGTAACCAAGCAGTATAGTCTTATGTGAATCCAAATGAAAGAGAACTTTGCTGCAAAGTCCCACTAGCAAGCCACTTTTTCCAGATGTCAGAAAACCTGAGGTCTATGTGAAGAAAAACTCTGTGTTCTGGACCTTTCCTCTGCTATATCTGTGGAAGGAGGCAGATGAAGTTCCCATAAGAAAATGTTTGCTCCAGCTCATCAACTCATGCTGCTCTGGGCTCTAAGGATGTCCCCAGCAGCCCTTGATTTAGTATTTTAGAAACACACTATTGTGTGAGAGGTGAAATTGTCCTGGGGAAAACAGGACTTGGACCCTGGGTTTTATTTACTGAAATAAAGATTGCAGAAATAGATAGGGATGGAGAAAAATGGTTTTGAAGTATGTTCCTCATTATAACCGTGTTCAGTTCAGTTCAGTTCAGTCGCTCAGTCGTGTCCAACTCTTTGCGACCCCATGAATCGCAGCACGCCAGGCCCCCCGTCCATCACCAACTCCCGGAGTTCACTCAAACTCATGTCCGTTGAGTCAGTGATGCCATCCAGCCATCTCATCCTCTGTGGTCCCCTTCTCCTCCTGCCCCCAAATCCCTCCCAGCATCAGAGTCTTTTCCAATGAGTCAGCTCTTCACATGAGGTGGCCAAAGTATTGGAGTTTCAGCTTTAGCATCAGTCCTTCCAAAGAATACCCAGGACTGATCTCCTTTAAAATGGACTGGTTGGATCTCCTTGCAATCCAAGGGACTCTCAAGAGTCTTCTCCAACACCACAGTTCAAAAGCATCAATTCTTTGGCGCTCAGCTTTCTTCACAGTCCAACTCTCACATTCATACATGACCAATGGAAAAACCATAGCCTTGAGTAGATGGACCTTTGTTGACAAAGTAACGTCTCTGCTTTTCAATATGCTGTCTAGGTTGGTCATAACTTTCCTTCCAAGGAGTAAGCATCTTTAATTTCATGGCTGCAGTCACCATCTGCACTGATTTTGGAGCCCAGAAAAATAAAGTCTGACACTGTTTCCACTGTTTCCCCATCTACTTCCCATGAAGTGATGGGACCAGATGCCATGACCTTCGTTTTCTGAACGTTGAGCTTTATGCCAACTTTTTCACTCTCCACTTTCACTTTCATCAAGAGGCTTTTTAGTTCTTCTTCACTTTCTGCCATAAGGGTGGTGTCATCTGCATATCTGAGGTTATTGATATTTCTCCTGGCAATCTTGATTCCAGCTTGTGTTTCTTCCAATCCAGTGTTTCTCATGATGTACTCTGCATAGAAGTTAAATAAGCAGGGTGACAATATACATCCTTGACGTACTCCTTTTCCTATTTGGAACCAGTCTGGTGTTCCATGTCCAGTTCTCACTGTTGCTTCCTGACCTGCATATAGGTTTCTCAAGCGGCAGGTCAGGTGGTCTGGTATGCCCATCTCTTTCAGAATTTTCCACAGTTTATTGTGATCCACACAGTCAAAGGCTTTGGCATAGTCAATAAGGCAGAAATAGATGTTTTTCTGGAACTCTCTTGCTTTTTTGATGATCCAGCGGATGTTGGCAATTTGATCTCTGGTTCCTCTGCCTTTTCTAAAACCAGCTTGAACATCTGAAGTTCACGGTTCACGTATTGCTGAAGCCTGGTTTGGAGAATTTTGAGGATTACTTTACTAGCATGTGAGATGAGTGCAATAACCCTGTTGCCAGCACTTAAAGTAAAGTGAAGTGAAGTGAAGTCGCACAGTCATGTCCAACTCTTTGCGACCCCATGGACTGTAGCCTACCAGGCTCCTCCATCCACGGGATTTTCCAGGCAAGAATACTGGAGTGGGTTACCATTTCCATCTCCAGGAGATCTTCCTGACCCAGGGATTGAACCTGGGTCTCCTGCACTGTAGGCAGATGCTTTACTGTCTGAGCCACCAGAGAAGTCACCTAAATAAAAGGGGGAGTTTAAAGAAGAAAAGCCCTGCTCTGAGTCCCAGGGGAGCAATACTGTCTTCGGGATATCTGCTGATGCAGCTAATGCAGACTCAAGTCGAAGTGAGTGCTCTGTGGCTTCACAGAAGCAGAAGCAATCTTTCAACTAAGGAACAGTCACACTGTGTGCAAATAAAACCACATTAGGCTGTGCTGACGTTTACTTCTGAAGAATCTAGCTTAGTTTTTCCCACATTGAGGAAGCTCCTAATATAAATGAAGAAAACTCAAGGAATGAATTCCATGCTTGCCATCCTTCTGGAGTTCTGAAGTCTTCCAATAGACTGTGTGTGTGCACGGGTACCGTCACGTCCAGCTCTTTGTGGTCCCATGGGCTGTAGCCCGCCAGGCTCCTCTGTCCATGGGGATTTCCCAGGCAAGAATACTGACGTGCGTTGCCATTTCCTTCTTCAGGGGATCTTCTTGACCCAGGGATCAAGCTCACATCTCTTGTGTCTCCTGCGTTGGCAGGCAGGTTCTTTACCAGCTGAACCACAAGGGGAGCCCTCAAACAGATTAGGGGCACCCTGTTTTTTAGAAATAAACTAGCTTATGGATAATCTAGCTTCCTCTGTGATATCTCTGAAGATTCAGGGGTAGGGAGCTTGGGTCTTGGTGCAACTTCCAGCTTGGATTTTCTGCTCCTGAATTCCCTCTCTCTTGTCTGTTTCTTACCCCTGAAGTGGGCTGGCCCTTTTCTGTATGACATACCCCTATATTGGACATCCTCCCCTTTCATCTCTCCCCAGAGAGGCAGACTCTTACTGAAAGTTTGGGTTTATGAGGACAGATGATGAGCAACTGCAACAAAAAATACTGTACAGAAAACAATTTAAAATTAGACATCCTGAAATCAAGGTGTCAGCAACTGCAAGGTTGGAAGGGGTCTTAAAGACTATTTAGTCCAGTGGTCCTCAACTCTTAATAGAACAAATGCCTTATTTTTAAACAAATGTTTTCTAACCTCTCATTTAATATTCTAAAATTAACTCCATAGATAACATAATTTACCTGCACACATAATTTTAAAATAATTAATATCTTTCTATAATTATAATATAAAGTAAAATTAAAAGAAAATAATTTATAGTTTTAAAAGACACACAATTTACTACATAAATTTACTACCTAGAAGACAAAGTCAGATGACTACATCAGGAAAAAATGAGGTTTTGAAACTGGCAAAAACAGTGTGTAGATTACTAACTGCCTTAGCACACTTTCTGGGATATATCTATCTTTCAGCCATTGCCTTTGAGCTAACAACTCTGTACACTAATAAATAAATGGCAACACTGCACATGGTTCTTGTCCCTAGAAAGGTAAAATGTGTCTAGTAGAGTGCAACTGATTATTTCCCTTGGATACTGATCAGGTTGTACCTATTTGTCTTTTTATAAATTTATCTCAGCATTCTATTATGGCTCAGACAGTAGAGAATCTGCCTGCAATACAGGGGGCCCAGGTTTGATCCCAAGGTCGGGAAGATTCCCTCAAGAAGGGGATGGCAACCCACTCCAGTATTCTTGCCTGGAGAATTCCAAGGACAGAGGAGCTTGGCAGGCTACAGTCCATGGGGACTCAAAGAGTCAGACACAGTTGAATGACTTTCATTTTCAGCATTCTATTAATTGATACGTTAAATAAGAATCTTTGACACAGGCTGGGTTAATCAGAGTTCTCCAGAGAACAGAACTAATAGGATATATATATAAATATATATGAGAGACTTATTATAGGAATTGGCTCACATGATCATGGAAACCAACAGTCCCTGGATCTGAAGCTGGAGAACTAAGAAGGCTGGTGAACCGTGAAAGTTGGTAGTATAGTTCAGTCCAAGTCCAAAGATCTGAGAATGGTGGGGGTGTAGGGGGTGAGGTGGGGATCTGAGAATGGTCGGGGTGTAGGGGTGAGGTGGGGATCTGAGAATGGTGGGGTGTGTAGGGGTGAGGTGGGGATCTGAGAATGGTGGGGGTGTAGGGGGTGAGGTGGGGATCTGAGAATGGTGGGGTGTGGGGGTGAGGTGGGGATCTGAGAATGGTGGGGTGTGGGGGGAGGTGGGGATCTGAGAAGGGTGGGGGGGTGGGGGGGGTGAGGTGGGGATCTGAGAATGGTGGGGGTGTAGGGGTGAGGTGGGGATCTGAGAATGGTGGGGGTGTGGGGGTGAGGTGGGGATCTGAGAATGGTGGGGGTGTGGGGGGTGAGGTGGGGATCTGAGAATGGTGGGGGTGTGGGGGTGAGGTGGGGATCTGAGAATGGTGGGGGTGTGGGGGTGAGGTGGGGATCTGAGAATGGTGGGGGTGTGGGGGTGAGGTGGGGATCTGAGAATGGTGGGGGTGTGGGGGTGAGGTGGGGTGAGCAAAGTCCTAGTCTATGTCCATGCCCAAATGCCTAAGACTCAGAAGTAGTAATGTTCCAGAGTTCCCAGGGCAGGGGAAGCTGGATGTGCCAGTTCAAGCAGAGGAAGCATATTTGCCATTCCTCATATTCTATTTAGACTCGCAGTCATTGGACTGAATGATACTCTCCTGCATTGTGAGAGTGATCTTTTTCACTCATTTCACAAGTTCAAATCTTGTGCTAATCTCCTCCCCAAACACCCTCAACAGACACATCCAGAAATAATGTTTTACCAGTTATCTGGACATCCCTTACCCTAGCCAAGGTTAAATTAACCATCACACAGGCTCATTTTACAGCTGAATGAAAGTCACAGTTATGAGCACTTTCAAAAATTATCCTTCAACATAACTATATCTAGAATGACTACAAATATGGCAGTTAGAAAATCAGACTGGTTGATGAAGACTGAAATACAAGGTTAAATATTACCATCGGTGGTGCCATTTTCCAAAATAGTGAACATAACGAGTGCTGAATGAAACAAAGCACTGTCTTCCCTCAATAAGGACCATTCTTGGAAAAGTCTTATTTTCACTGAAACTATGAAGAAGTATTTGTGTGTGTGTGTGTGTGTGTGTGTACAAATATTTTAGTTTAGGTTCTAAGTTTAGATAATTACATATATTTGAGTTAGATTTTGGATGGATAATTATTAACAGGGTTACCACCTACTTGGTCTAGTGGTTTTCCCTACTTTCTTCAATTTAAGTCAGAATTTGGTAATAAGGAGTTCATGATCTGAACCACAGTCAGCTCCTGGTCTTGTTTTTGTTGACTGTATAGAGCTTCTCCATCTCTGGCTGCAAAGAATATAATCAATCTGATTTCGGTGTTGACCATCTGGTGATGTCCATGTGTAGACTCTTCTCTTGTGTTGTTGGAAGAGGGTGTTTGCTATGACCAGTGCATTTTCTTGACAAAACTCTATTAGTCTTTGCCCTGCTTCATTCCGTATTCCAAGGCCAAATTTGCCTGTTACTCCAGGTGTTTCTTGACTTCCTACTTTTGCATTCCAGTCCCCTGTAATGAAAAGGACATCTTTTGGGGGTGTTAGTTCAGGTATGACCTAAATCAAATCTCTTATGATTATACAGTGGAAGTGAGAAATAGATTTAAGGGCCTAGATCTGATAGATAGAGTGCCTGATGAACTATGGACTGAGGTTCGTGACATTGTACAGGAGACAGGGATCAAGACCATCTCCATGGAAAAGAAATGCCAAAAAGCAAAATGGCTGTCTGGGGAGGCCTTACAAATAGCTGTGAAAAGAAGAGAAGCGAAAAGCAAAGGAGAAAAGGGAAGATATAAGCATCTGAATGCAAAGTTCCAAAGAATAGCAAGAAGAGATAAGAAAGTCTTCCTCAGTGATCAATGCAAAGAAATAGAGGAAAACAACAGAATGGGAAAGACTAGAGATCTCTTCAAGAAAATTAGAAATACCAAGGGAACATTTCATGCAAAGATGGGCTCAATAAAGGACAGAAATGGTATGGACCTAACAGAAGCAGAAGATATTAAGAAGAGGTGGCAAGAATACACAGAAGAACTGTACGAAAAAAGATCTTCACGACCAAGATAATCACAATGGTGTGATCACTCACCTAGAGCCAGACATCCTGGAATGTGAAGTCAAGTGGGCCTTAGAAAGCATCACTACGAACAAAGCTAGTGGAGGTGATGGAATTCCAGTTGAGCTATTTCAAATCCTGAAGGATGATGCTGTGAAAGTGCTGCACTCAATAAGCCAGCAAATTTGAAAAACTCAGCAGTGGCCACAGGACTGGAAAAGTTCAGTTTTCATTCCAATCCCAAAGAAAGGCAATGCCAAAGAATGCTCAAACTACCGCACAATTGTACTTATCTCACACGCTAGTAAGGGAATGCTCAAACTTCTCCAAACCAGGCTTCAGCAATATGTGAACCGTGAAATTCCAGATGTTCAAGCTGGTTTTAGAAAAGGCAGAGGAACCAGAGATCAAATTGCCAACATCTGCTGGATCGTGGAAAAAGCAAGAGAGTTCCAGAAAAACATCTATTTCTGCCTTATTGACTATGCCAAAGCCTTTGACTGTGTGGATCACAATAAACTGGAAAATTCTGAAAGAGATGGGAATACCAGACCACCTGACCTGCCTCTTGAGAAATCTGTATGCAGGTCAGGAAGCAACAGTGAGAACTGGACATGGAACACCAGACTGGTTCCAAATAGGAAAAGGAGTACATCAAGGCTGTATATTGTCACCCTGCTTATTTAACTTCTATGCAGAGTACATCATGAGAAACGCTGGACTGGAAGAAACACAAGCTGGAATCAAGATTGCCAGGAGAAATATCAATAACCTCAGATATGCAGATGACATCACCCTTATGGCAGAAAGTGAAGAAGAACTCAAAAGCCTCTTGATGAAAGTGAAAGAGGAGAGTGAAATAGTTGGCTTAAAGCTCAACATTCAGAAAACGAAGGTCATGGCATCTGGTCCCATCACTTCATGGGAAATAGATGGGGAAACAGTGGAAACAGTGTCAGACTTTATTTTTGGGGGCTCCAAAATCACTGCAGATGGTGACTGCAGCCATGAAATTAAAAGACGCTTACTCCTTGGAAGGAAAGTTATGACCAACCTGGATAGCATATTCAAAAGCAGAGACATAGTCAAGGCTACGGTTTTTCCAGTAGTCATGTATGGATGTGAGAGTTGGACTGTGAAGAAGGCTGAGCACCAAAGAATTGATGCTTTTGAACTGTGGTGTTGGAGAAGACTCTTGAGAGTCCCTTGGACTGCAAGGAGATCCAACCAGTCCATTCTGAAGGAGACCAGCCCTGGGATTTCTTTGTAAAGAATGATGCTAAAGCTGAAACTCCAATACTTTGGCCACCTCATGCGAAGAGTTGACCCATTGGAAAAGACTCTGATGCTGGGAGGGATTAGGGGCAGGAGGAGAAGGGGACGACAGAGGATGAGATGGCTGGATGGCATCACTGACTCGATGGACGTGAGTCTGAGTGAACTCCGGGAGTTGGTGATGGACAGGGGGGCCTGGTGTGCTGCGATTCATGGGGTCGCAAAGAGTCGGACACGACTGAGCGACTGAACTGAACCACCTACTTGAATATCTGAGCTGTTAGGAAGCTGTGTGACCATGAGATCACTTTTCCGTGTGCAGGATTGTTCTGGGTATAACCAGGCCACTTAACCTCCCAGACCTCCACCATGAGCCACTAGTTTACCCCAATTACTGCAACAACCAAAAACACACCCAAAGTTCTAAAATTCATCATAGAGGGTACTGCTCCTGTTAAGAACTACTGCTGCTGCTGCTGCTGCTAAGTTGCTTCAGTCGTGTCCGACTCTGTGCGACCCCACAGACGGCAGCCCATCAGGCTCCTCGGTCCATGGGATTTTCCAGGCAAGAGTACTGGAGTGGGGTGCCATTGCCTTCTCCGTAAGAACTACTAATCTAGTCCAAATACACCTCTCTGGTTCTTAAATCTCTGTATGATCCTAAGCACATGTTCAGTAAATATTTGCTGAATAAATAAAATCTGAATGAAGGAAAGTATGGAATGGTTGAATATTAAAGACTGTGGAGAGTAGTTAATTATGAATAAACAGATACCTTTTATAGAGATAGTTTCTTAAGGCATTCATGCACTTAAAATATTTTTTATGGATTCTTAGAATATTCACTTCTTTCCTGAATTAGCAGAAACTTTACAAGTGAAACAGGGAACTGTTAATACTAAAGAGTTATAACTGCATACCCAAACCTTGAGGGAACATTATTTATCCCTGATTTCTGCCTCTTTCTTTTCAACTGTTTTGGCATAGCCCTCCGTCATAACCTATATTGCGAACTTCCCTGACTTCAGCATTCACTCCTGCAAACAGCACTGAAAATCACCTGTCCCTCTTCTAAAGGATCCCACAAGAATTCCAGCTGCCTTCTGCACAATATTAAAACTCTTCTCACAGCCATCAAGACCTTCCATGAGTGAATTCTTCCCATACAAGCCCTGGCTTCTACTCTGTGCCCTGTTCTGGCAACGTTGGCCACTCTTCTGCCTCTCTGCCATCATGATGTCTTGCTCCCTCCTACATTCAAATTACTGCTTTGAGAAACATCATTTCTATGGATTCTTCCTACATGACACACAAAAGGTCACATATCATATGATTTCATTTATATGAAATAGGAAAAATAGGGAACTCCATGGAGGTACAAAGCAGATTAACAATTGCTGGGGGCTGGCCAGAGGAAAAAAGAGTGACTGCTTAGAGGTTACAAGGTTTCTTTTTGGTGTCATAGAAATAATTTGGACCACCAGGGGCTAAAACTCTGCACTCCCAAAGCAGGGGGCCTGAGTTCCATCCCTGGTCAGGGAACTAGATCTCACGTGTCTCAGCTAAAAATCCTGTGTTAATACCTGGCACAGCCAAATAAATAAATATTTAAAAAATAATAATTTAGAATTAGATATAGGCAATGGTCACACAACACGTGAAGGTACTAAATGCCACTGAATTGTACACCCTAATTATTAATTTTATGTTCATGTGAATTTAATGTTAATTTTTAAATTTACAAAATCATAGATCCATATGAGATACAGTGATTTATCAACACAGATTTGGAATAATGGCTGGAGAAGAGTTATTTATGTACTTGTTTGTTGAATCAGCTCACACGGTATCCAAGTGCCACCTCTTCCTGTTCAAAGTTCAGAAACTATCTTTTTAGGTTTTTTATTGCCAATTATGCCCATACTGCTAACTTCATGTATTCCATCATGAGATTAAAAAAAAAAAAATAGCTGTATTGCTGTTACTTACAAGACCATGGATCTTCAGAGCCTGTATGTACTGAAACATTACAGCTCTTGCCCTTGCATTTATTTGATGCTGATTACATCGTAGCCATGTGAATCCTGGTTTCTGATGACTTTTTTTCCAAGGTTGTTCTTGGCTCATGAATGATGACCACAAATACAAGTCTTACCCAGAATAGGTAGGCTAATGTGGACAATACTTTGTTTTCTGGTTGTATTAAACTTACTGTTCAGAATTTTGTAGAATAAGCATAAAAACCACCCATTTTTAAACCATGTCTTCTGTATTTCTTAACTTGGAATCTCTGCTTTTCTGCAATGTGAACTTTTTCAATGTTGGCTACATCCTGTTTTTCACAGACTATCAATGCTGCTGCTGCTGCTAAGTCACTTCAGTCGTGTCCGACTCTGTGCAACCCCATAGACGGCAGCCCACCAGGCTCCCCTGTCCCTGGGATTCTCCAGGCAAGAACACTGGAGTGGGTTGCCATTTCCTCCTCCAATGCATGAAAGTGAAAAGTGAAAGGGAAGTCGCTCAGTTGTGTCCGACTCTTAGCGACCCCATGGACTACAGCCTACCAGGCTCCTCCATCCATGGGATTCTCCAGGCAAGAGTACTGGAGTGGGGTGCCATTGCCTTCTCCGCACACTATCAATAGTGAGGATAAAAAGAGCCTGTGGGCAGTGTTAATCTCATTTACACAAGACATGTTTGCCTTCTCCCTGGGCACCTAAAGGCTGACCTGGGAGAGTATGCTGTCACTACATCAAGCAGACTCTGGAAGAGAGGACCTTTATTGGTAGGGCCACTTGTCACTGAGGCATGATAGTCTTGGAAGCTTTAAAAGAGAAAGGTTCGGGTGGTTACTTAAGTCTAAGAAGGGGCAGCTATGGGGCAAGTATGGCCCTCTCTGCTCTCTGTGAAGCAGTCTTCTCTGCTTTCCTTATGAAAGGAGGGATCTGCACACATCCACTTCTGTAGCTTAATAGTTTTCTTCCAGAGGAAGAAATGGCAACCCACTCCAGTATTCTTGCTGGGAAAATGCCATGGACAGAGGAGCCTGGCGGGCTACAGTTCATAGGGTTGCGAGAGTCAGACACAACTGAGCAACTAAACACACACACCTGTCTCTTTAAATTGTAAATCCACCAAGCAAGATCAAATTCTGAATTTCTAGAAACACTATCTTGGGGTTCAACCAAATTTGAGTTTTGGTTTTCAAATGAATGCAAGTTTTTGCAAAAAACAAAGTGGCTATTTCCAAAGTGAGAGACCCTGGTGACTAAAGACCTGCTCCCTTCTCATCAAGACAACATTCACACTTGCCTACTGTCTTTCAAACTTAGAAAGAAACAGTAATTTTTTTTTGAACACCTCTAGTGGGATGTGTTCTAAGGAGAACATGAAATGCAAAATATTCTATAACTGTTTGTCATTATTTTTGTTAGGAGTAGAGTCAGTATTATAATTTAGAAACTTGTGTGCAAATCAGTAGCTTTTTAAATGTCTAACAGAAGAGTCTAGCTAAGGAAAAAAGTTTTGGTTGAATATTGGAAAATGTGCTTAAAAGGTGACGTCTAGAATTATCACAATTGCTGTAAAGCATTTAAATTGTCTAAGTAGTATAAGGCATTGCTATCTGAGACATACTAGTGCAGATTATAAAAGGCAAATGTAAGCAAAGTGTATATATTCTTGTGCCCCCAATATTTCCTTCTTTGTATTTCTTAATGGTATAGAGTAAGACTGAGCACAGCCTGAGAGACACAGCCTTGATGACACAGCTAAAATTGCCAAGCCTTGGTATAGTAATCTAGTATTTTTAGCCATGGCCAGTAAGGACCCCATCAGCCACTTGCCTGACGGTAGCTGGCTCACCTGACGCAAGCCTCCTAGAGATCAACCTAGATGATGTATTCAGTTTACCCATTTTCCTAGAGGCTTAACAAGATATCTCTCCCAAACTCAGAGAACAGGAATCCTAAGATGAAACGCCGTCAAAACCGGAGCTAGGGCCCGGGACTGGTCGCAGTGCCAGCCTCCTGCTTCCGTCCTCACGCTACAGCATCCACCCAGGAGCACTTCACTGCCTTGCGGAGTGCACACAGCTGCAGCTGCGGAGCACACAGCTTTCTGACTGGAAAACTGATGTTTCAAGTCAACCGGATAGAAACAGAAGTGAAAAACATCTTTCACAACAACATTCTGCTGTCATCTCGGGTGTGGAAAAATGCTTCATCAGAGGCCATAGGGGATGACTAGTTTCTCCCCCACCCACCCCGCCACCCCCGAATGCATAGCATCTCAGCATGAGGCTACACCATGAATATGCTTTCCGGAGGCTCTTCCTGCAGCCCTAAGCATCTTCCTCTCCCCTACATTGGCTGGGAGGAGTTAGAAACGCTTTTCTAGAAAATACAGGGCTAAGACTGGGAGGAGACGCGGAAGGCCACCCTCACCTGACGGAACTAGGAGCAGTTCGTCAGTTTTCTGCCTTTCTTCTTATTGACTTAGGGCTGTTTGAAATGTATTCTGGAAATTTCCTCTTCAATCAGGGGGCAGGGAAGCAGTTTGAGAGATTCCAAGAAAAATGTTCACTTATAGGTTTCACCCACATTAAGAACCAAGAGGCTTGCTGACTGGAAATCAGGGCCATGGGAATGGCCTACACCTTGAACAGCAGCGAAGACTCCATGTGCACGCGTGCTAAGTTGCTTCAGTCATGTCCAACTCTTTGTGACACTATAGACGGTAGCCCATCAGGCTCTTCTATCCGTGGGATTCTCCAGGCAAGAATACTGGGGTGGGTTGCCATGCCCTCCTCCAGGGGATCTTCCCCACCCAGGGATCGAACCTGCATCTCCTGTGACTCCTGCATTAAGGCGCATTCTTTACTGCTGAGCCACCAGGGAAGCCCCAAAGACTCCATAGTCATGGCATTTAAGATATACCCAGTGACCATCATTCTTTGGTTTCTGTGACTCTGACAATCTTCCCCAAGAGTGTTTTCATAAATCTTAATCATGAGGAAATATGAAGACTTGTTGACAAGTGAGAGAAGAGGAATCTCATTTTGACATGGGAATTCCCCTCCAAAAGTATGAACCCAAGGCAGTTGAGTTCCTCTATGTTATAAAACAACTGCAAATAGATGCTATCAGCTGGAAATCCAGAATTTATTTTGGAAAAAACGTATCTTTAGCTTCAGCAGCTCATCTAGAGAATGTCTAGCCTTTGAAAGCTCTGACCTATAAATCTGTGATATATCAAACAATCTTAGTGTGTAAAAAATAAGATTATAATTACAAAATGTAGTAGTCTTTGTGAAGGAGCTGTTCACTCACTCATTTATTCTATCAATGCATTTACTATTAAATTTCTACCATGTGCCAGATACAGGAACAGGAGCTGGAAATATGGTGGTGAAGACAATGGACACAGTCCTTTGTCTTGAGAGAGATATTAAACAAATAATGACACAAGTAACTATAGAATTACAATTGTGAAAAGTCCAAGGAGCTATTTAAAAACTAAAAATAGAGTTACCATATGATTCAGCAATCCACTCCTGGGCATGTATCTGGTGGAGATACACTCAGCCATTAAAAAGAATGGAATAACGCCATTTGTAGTAACATGGATGGACCTGGAGATCATCATGCTAAGTGAAGTAAGTCAGACAGAGAGAGACAGATATCATATGATACTGCTTATATGGAGAATCTAAAACAAATGATACAAATGAACTTATTTATGAAACAGACCTATAAGATACAGAGAACAAATTTATGGTCATTGAGGGTAAAGGTGGTGGGGGAGGGATAAACGGACAGTTTCAGACTGACAGTTTGAGACTGACATTTACACACTGCTATATTTAAAATAAAATGCCTTTACATGAAAAAATAAAATAAGATAAAGTAAAAATAAGATCAGGGACTAACACTCCAGACAAGTTTAGGGAGGCCTTCTGGCAGGGGGAACAGATATTTATAGTTATTTAAGTTGAACCCTTGAAAGATAAGAAAGAGGTAGCTAGCTTCCCCTTAAATATCTGTTTTTTATTTTCTGAGAAGTCTTTGGCATTTATTTTAATGCTATTTTTCCTTTATCTCCACCAAAATAGTCACTCAATTAAAAAGGTCCAAGCTGGCAATTGGTTGAAGGTGGCAAAACTTTTCCTTCGAGCTATCCCATCATGACTCTAAATTATCCAGACCCTAATTCAACTTCCCAAGTCTAAGCTAGTCCCCATTCCATGCTTATTATCATGAAGGAAATGAAACTGACCTCAGAACTCCAGCCACTACTGTTGACTCAAACAGGCTCATTAATCACACTAAGTCACTCACCTGTTTAGAAACCTTTCCAGGCTACTTAGAGTAGCACGTCCCCTATGTCTGTCAGTAATTTTTCAGCTTCACAGTGATTTCAGTGTTCTCCATGAGACACAGTGTGAGAAATAGTTTACTCAAGTATGATTATTTTATTTGGGTAGAGATCAACAAGAGCTAGAAAAAAGACTACTTTACAGTCAATGATGCATGTCTCAAGGTCTAGAGATGGCTCCCTTTTGGGATATATTTTGCAGAGATTTCCATAATGTGCATCATAGATGGTTTTGTCCTCCTTGCCTCTTGTTTATTACTTCTTTGAAGAGATGATGGCACTGTATTATTTCACCAGTCATCTCGAATCTCCAAGTGCCTTGTTTCAATCAGTCAAAAAAAATCAGTTTTGCATAATCAAGTGACACTGTCTATATCGAAGACATTATTTCTAGGCTAGTTTATGGATCTCCTGTGAGTTTCCACATGTGTGTAGATTAGATCTCTATGTGGACTATCGGAGAAAGACTGAATTCATCACCAATGTTCACATGTTAGCTTCAAGTCTGAGAAATTCACAGCAAGCTTCCCCACTTCCTCCATGTAATGGGACTGTTTTGGTCCATTGAGAACACTCTCCCTGTTCATGTGTCCCCAGCATTAATGCAGCAAAATTCACAGTCACACACAAACTCCCATTCTTCTGCACTTTTCTCAGGCTCATGGTCGTAGCAATCCACCCTTCTGAGATTCAAGTCGGAGCCAGGGCAGGGACCAACAGTATAAGGCTCCCCAAATCCTCTAACCCAGTCCTTGAGGTAATAAAAGGAAACACGTCTCCTAACGGGCCAGCTCCAAGGGTCTCTAAGAATATAAAAAGCAAAGAGATTTCTCCATCCTTGCCCCAGGTTGTGCGTCTTTATCACCCTCCCAGTTGTGAGGTTCTAAAGCAGCCTCTTCCATTTTGGTGGTATTTAGTTTACTTTGTCCAGCATTTCAGAGGCGTCTCCCGCCTCTGTCCTCTGTCTGAAGAAGAGAAACTCGGCAGAAATAACAGGATTTATTTGTCCTCGGTTGACCTCCAAGGAAACTGGGACAGTGAGAGGCTAAGAAGGCAAGGTCTCTCAATAGCACACCAGTGGTCAAAGCTGGCTTTCGGTGGCACCTCTCCAAGCAGCCCAAATCAGTGTCAAACCACCAGCACATGCAGCCTTTCCAAGATGCTCTGAGTGTTTATTCAGCCACTAAGTGTTCTGCCCAAAGTGGACTCCACCCAATGGTGAGCTAAGGCAAATCAAACACTCATTCACACAGTGCGGAGTGACATGCCCACCCAGCACAGGCTCTGAGGCCTGCAAAGCCTCACTGCAGCTGGCTCCAGGCTCACAGGTGTCAGGCATCTGGCCAAGCAAGGCAGTAATCTCTGGGGCTGGGCAGGAGGAGATGTTTGCATAGGGCACCCCCTCACCCACCGCCCCCTCCCGCCCCTGCCATCCCCAGAGCAACAGGGAGGGACACTGCGTGTTGTGGGAAGAGGATTGGGTTCAAGTCCCATTGAAAAAACTTTGGACCCCAATTCAGCCTCTTTCTATCTGTGCAACCTTGAGCAAGTTCTTTAACAGAACCAGGACTCAGTTTACCCATCTGTAAAATGAACATAATGATAATACTGTCTCAGAGGGTTATTGTGAGGATCACAGAAGAACCTGGTAGAGTCTGGCCATGTAATAGGCGTGTATGCTAAGTCATATCCAACTCTTTTTCGACTCCATGGATGGTAGCCTGCTAGGCTCCTCCGTCCGTGGAATTTTCCAGGCAAGAATATCAGATTCAGTTGCCATTTTCTCCTCCAGGGCATCTTCCCAACCCAGGGATCAAACCTGCGTTTCTTGCATCTCCCACATTGGCAGGAGGATTCTTTACCACTGGTGCCACCTGGGAAGCCTATATAGTAGGAGGGCAAATAATATGATAGTGAGAAGCAAAAAGGCTCCCCCCAAACAGGGACAAGATTTTGTTTGTACTGGAGCTGGTGTGGTAGGGATTCCTTGGTCTCAGGTTTGATCTTGAGACCCTGGTGGGCTGTACACACAGCCAGATGTATAGTGTTGTAGGAAGGCCAGCCTGGTGGACAGAAGCCCATCTGTCCCATCTCTGTTTGTAATCTGTTCTGTGGCCTTGAATAATTCATCTACTTCTCTGAGTCTCACTTAGTTTTTTATAAAATGGGATTGTGCTGTTAATCTTTAAAGTTTGGGCTTTGAATTATTCCCTTGTCACTTACTAGTTTTGTAACTTTTATTTTTTTAGTTATTTTTTTTCTTTAGTTACTTGGCTATGCTGGGTCTTAGTTGTGGCACTCAGGATCTTTTAAGTTGCCGCGTGCAAACTCTTCACTGTGGCATGTGGGACCTAGTTCCCAGACCAGGGATTGAACCCTGGGACCCCTGCACTGGGAATGTGGAGTCTTAGCCACTGGACCACCAGGAAGTTCCAGTTATGTAACTTTTAGAAATAACTTCCCAAGAGCCTGTTTCTTCTCAAAGTGCCTGTGGCTGAGGGGCTCAGCACAGCCACAGACAGCTACCTAGAATCTTAATCATTATCTCTCGTAAAGGCAACACACAAGTCTTCACGAGAGATTTAGTCCAAAATCCACCATCTATAGGATACCCTCTCCTCTACATTTAAACCAGTTATGATCTCCACTATAGGCACCCAAGGGTGCGAGATCCTTAACTTTGAGCAAAGACTCCATTACAGTGGTAAACAGCATTTACTATGAAGTAAGAAAACTTCTTAGAAATATTTTCAACCCCAAGCATGAAAACAATTAAGAGTTTTCATAATGACAGAGTTAATTAGAAAATCAAATGTTGGAACTTCGCCTTCTCTAGCCTTCCCAGGTGTCCAGAGCTTCAACCGAGCAAACAGCAAGGGCTACCTTCCCCCGTGCTCCTAGGAACTTTTCTATGCTCCCCCACATGAGTAGTACAGCCTAGCAGTCTATTTTATAACTTCCACATTCACAGTTCTCATGAAAAACCCCAAAAGGGCCCACGTATGGAGCCAATGGAAGAGCAAAGAAAACTCTTCCAAAAGCCAAGTATTTATGCTACTGAAACTGCTGCTCCAATCTTGGTTTATACTTAAAAGTATATGGGAAACATTGAATAACATTATCTTTCCTACAGGACTGTGGCTTCTTCCTACACACTTTTCTGCCACAGAATTCAGCTAAAAACAATACATGATGTCATCTCAATAACTTGCCGATTAAAACCTCCCTTAAAAAAATGACATCCATCACACCCAGGAGGCCACCTACTCAGTCGGTCTCCAAATTAATGTTTATATTTTTATCTTTAGGCATCAGAGAGGCTGAGAACTTTTTCTGCAGTGCTGGCATACTCACCTATATGAGTAGGCATCTCAGCCTGAAGAAAAAAGGCTAATCAAATGCATAAGCATGTTCATATTTGCTGTTTATGCATATATCTAGAAACATCTGGTCCTGCTTTTTCTGAGACATTCTTCTCGGGTGTTAGAATTTGTAGTTATTTTGATAGAGAATCATTGGAATACATACCTCCCTACACATCTTACAGTAAAGTTTTCCATAGAACACCAGGATTAAGTGTCTGTCTTTTGCAGGAAAAGAACATCATGTGTTTACTTTTTTCAATATCCTTTGATGGATGTTTCAACCAGCATCTGTAAAAATTCTCCCTGGTACTTCCTTAGATCACAGAAAGTGTTATTAAAGCTACATATGCTATTCTGCTGTGTATCTCTAATGCCTAGAACTAGTGGGCACTCAATAAACATTTTTTGGATAAGAATGTCGATTATATTATAAAACAGAGAGAAAAGCACAGATGGGGAGCCATTAAGTCATAGATGGGGAAGAGATCGTGAACAGGGAGTGTATAATTTTTCTTTGAGTCATAAGAAAAGAATAAAGACAAGAAGGTAGTCATACATGGGAGTGAAGCAGATCTGCCAAGGAACAAAATGAAATGCTTCTTAATTGTTTGGGGAATACACACATACCACACAGTCAGGCTGGTGAAAAGCCAAGTTCACAGTCAGGGTTTCCCTCATTCCAATATTTCTTCCTAACAGTGTGAGACTCACTGACTTACATAAATCTTCCCATGTTTGTGTCATTACTGAGGACACAGTGAGGACAGGAGGATTATGGGAGCTTATTTTCACATTGTGGTAAAACTTATCTGGACTCAAATGTTCCCTCCCCCATTTCCTTCCCATCTATCCTATCAAATGTCTATTCAATTCTTTCCCCTGATAGTCCTGACCTTTTTTTTTTTCCCTTCCGATGCAGAGCTCTACAAGAAGTATGGAACACACGTACACCGGTGGTGGATTCAGGTCAATGTAAGGCAAAACCAATACAGTATTGTAATTAGCCTCCAATAAAAATAGATAAATTTATATTAATAAAAAGGAAGTATGAGCACTTAGAAATAAAAAGCTTTTAAGATGTATTATTTTCTACCACCTTTTCCCACCTCCACACTTCCATAAGTTTGTGGTTTTTACATGACCTGAAATAAAACTGCACGGCACACTGGAAGGAGAGCGTATGTCTGGTGTTAGGGAGAAACCACAAAATGCTCAGAATTTCAGCGTGATCCAAATCGAATCGTATGTCCCAAATCATGTGCATTCCACAGTCTCTTGAAGTGTAGCAGCCATGGTCAAACAAGGTTCTTTGTTTACCATTCAGGTAACCAGAGCCTGAGAACAGCTTCTCAGATCATTAAAATATATATTGCAGATTTAACATTTTGTATATGTTATATGTCATGTACATTATACACGTGTATACATTCAATACACTCATTCAACAGCATTCGCCCAACACGTATTTATTGGCTGTTCTGTGCCATGTACTGTGATAAGCGGCAGGAAAACCATGGTAAATGAAACAAAGGCTCAGCTCTCACAAAGCATATGGTCTATCAGAGGGCGTATTTGATAAACAAGTAAACACATAAAAAATACATCATATGCCATTTGGCAGTAAATGTCAGGGCTTCCTAGGTGGCACTAGTGGTAAAGAATCTGCCTGCAATGCACGAGAACCAGGTTTGATTCCTGAGTCAGGAAGATCCCCTGGAGGAGGGCATGGCAACCCACTCCAGTATTCCTGCCTGGAGAATCCCATGGATGAGGAGCCTGGTGGGCTACAGTCCATAGGGAAACACAGAGTCAGACATGACTGAAGCAACTTAGCATGCATGCACATGCATGCCTCAAAGAACAGTTAAGAGGGATAAAGAGATAGTGATGACTGTTCTTTTAGGGAAGGAGGTCAGGGAAAGCCTCTATAATGAGGTGACCTTGAACTAGAGGCCTGAATGAATGAGGACTTAAGCTAACAGGTACATAGGGTGGGGGCAGAGGTGGGGGGCAGGGGAGAAAGTTCCAGACAAGAGATCAAGAAATGCACAGGCTATGAAATGCGAGCCAATGTGGGTATTTCAGAAATGACAGGCATGGAGTGTGTGAAGTGGCAGCTAGTGCTGAGCTTGTGAGCACTTGGCCAATTTAAGGTAGGCATGTTTAGTCCATCTTTGGGTGGCTTTCATCACATACAAAAGCAAAGCTAATGTTTTGGACATTAGTTAAGGACTAACGGCAAATGTTTAAAAACTTTAAGAGAAACTGAGAAATTTAGACTTCTGCATGAGATCTAATGCTTTCATGCTGTTTCAAATTTTTGAAATATTCTGTGAGCCAGTATCAATTCATTCAGTTCAGTCACTCAGTCATGTCCAATTCTTTGAGACCCCATAGACTGCAGTACACCAGGCTTCCCTGCCTATCACCAACACCCAGACTTACTCAAACTCATGTCCATTGAGTCAGTGATGCCATCCAACCATCTCATCCTCTGTCGTCCCTATCTCCTCCTGCCTTCAATCATTCCCAGCATCAGGGTCTTTTCAAATGAGTCAGTTCTTCGCATCAGGGGGCCAAAGTATTGGAGTTTCAGCTTCAGCATCAGTCCTTCCAATGAATATCAGGACTGATCTCCTTTAGGATGGACTGGTTGGATCTCCTTGCAGTCCAAGGGACTCTCAAGAGTCTTCTCCAACATCACAGTTCAAAAGCATAAATTCTTTGGCGTTCATCTTTCTTTATAGTCCAACTCTCACATCCATACATGACTACTGGAAAAACCAAAGCTTTGACCAGACGGGCCTTTGTTGACAAAGTAACGTCTCTGCTTTTTAATATGATGAGCCTATATATGTGTGTATGTACACAAGACAAATCTAGTCTACAGACAACAATTTGTGAACTTTGCTTTAGATAAACAGAATTAATTGATGTGTTTAAATGTCAGGTCTTTGTACCCTACTTTTGGCCACCAAATTAAAAAAACAAAATACTGGTGTCAAGTCCAAGCTAGAGCTCTATTTATCATTCTGTTTATATCACCACATTTCACTCTTGTCACATTCTGTTAGAGCTGTGTGGCTCTCCATCTTCCTAACTTAAATTTAAAATTTCCTGAAGATGCTCTCTTATTTGACTTATGGTTCTTAGTACCCAGAAGTTACCTATATTTCAAGTGCTATATAAATGTTTCTACAATGAAGTTACTAAGATAATAAATCTGAATGAATCTTCTGAATGAAGACAATTTGACTGAGATAACTGATAATGCTTATAGTTACAAATATAATAGTCACAAATAGAAAAATAAAGTCAGAAGAGGAAAAATATTTTAAATGCTTCAAAAATCAGTGTAGGAATGTAAGAATTACATTGTAACAATCACAATTAAAATATCAAGAAGATGCAGTACCACTTGATAGAGTATTAGAGTCATGAGCAAGCACTAGAGAATCCCTGAATTATCACTCAATCGTAGCAAGAAGGACACCACCACAAATGATCATAATATATTTATGATGCTTCCTCCACAGAACAGAACAGGGCATGTGTTGACCAATCCAAATTAAGAATGTTTTAAAATAAAGGGGCCTCCGTGGTGGTTCAATGGCTAAGACTTCACACTCCCAATGCAGGAGGTATGGGTTTGATCCCTGGTCAGGAAATTAGCCCGCATTCTGCAACTAAGAGTTTGCATGCTGCAACTAAAGAGCCCACATGTCACAACTAAGATCCAGCACAGACAAATAAATAAATAACTGAAAAAAATAAATAACATAAAATAAAAGGTCTGTTCCTTTTAGGTGTTCTCTCTCCCTATACGGGCTGGTGGAGCATTGTTTCCGTTCAAGACTGAAGCACAGATGCATATGGAAAGCTAATGCAGCCACCATATTGCATTGCATTTGGCAGCTTCCATTCATATATGTGATCTCATTTGAGTCTTTCAATTACCCTTTAAGACCAGACAGATATTACTATTCCCATAAATACAGGAGAAAACAAGCTCAGAGAAACTAACTCATTATTTCATTGTTACCTCATGCCAGAGCCCATACTAGATACAGCCTGTTGTTCAGTTGCTCAGTCGTGTCTGACTCTTTGAGACACCATGGATTGTAGCCCACCAGGTCCCTCTGTCCATGGGATTTTTCAGGCAAGAATACTGAAGTGAATTGCCATTTCCTCCTCCAGGGGATCTTCCTGACCCAGGGATCGAACCTAGGTCTCCAGCATTGCAGGCATTTTCTTTACCACAGAGCCATCGGAGAAGCATTAGATACAGTTAGAACTTTCCAAATCCAGGGCCAGTAGTCTTTCTACTATATCATGTTTCTTTTTTTACGTATTTAAAGGTTAAGAAATAGACATCTCTTCTAATAAAATTTTAAAATTGAGCGTGAGTCATTTTCCACCATTAAAACTCAGCCTCATATTCCCAAATTTTTCCATATTATTAGGGATTTTATAAGTTTGTGACACTCCTGACATCAATATTCTGAGTCAGATAAAATGAAATGCATTCTGATATTTCTCAGAGGAAGGAGAGTGTCTCACATGATTAGGAATTGTATGATAAATTAGGAACTATATCCAAGGCATTGATTTAGTCTTTGCTATTTTAGATTTGGCTGGAAATAGAAGTAGAAAACTAAATGATTCTGGTCATGGTGTTAAACTAAAACATAAGCATCAAATCATGATTCTTTGTAATGAATGACTTGTAATTTTATGCCAAATGCAAAGCACAGTTTATCAAACTATTATAAATTCTAGCTACTATGTATGATAATGCATATAAGCACAGGAAATAAAATTAAGGGCTAAAGAATAAAGAATCTATTTCTTAATGAAAATTGCCTTATCACTGTAACGTCTTAAAACCAAACATGTACCTAGCTTAAAAGTTTCACCTGAAAATATTCTTGACCCTACTAAACTGTAGAAAATTAGGGAGTCATAATGTAAAAGACTGAATATTGTTACCAAATTGTGAGATTATATATAGCACTATTTTAGTAAATATAAATGCAACCTCTATATATTGGTTTAAGAAAAATAAGACTTTAAACCATTAAATCTAGAAAATGGAGAATAACACAGAAGAAAAGCTATAAACAATGTGATGGCATTTTCAAAAATGCTATTGGAAAGAACATCGTATTATTTACCCACATCAGCTTAACCAGAATTATGAGGTTAAGGCTATATATAATTTACCCCTAAGAAAAAGTAATCATATAGTGAAAATGATAGGTATTTTGGTAGCAATTCAAAGTAGGGTAATTGGTACCAAAAATTATATGGTAATTTTAAAATAAGAAAAACTTGTTGGAGTATAGGTAAAGAAGACAAAGGGTGTTTATTTGAATTTGCAGCCAGAAAATATGCTGTCTTGGCAGGCCTTAGAAATAGTTCCCTCCAAAATAACTAGAACACTGGAGAAGCTCTTTCATTCCTACAAGCCTCAGTTTCCATATTTGCAGCCTAAGAACAATAATATAAATCCTAATTATTTCATACGGATTGTATGAGGAGAAAATGAGTTTAAAACTGAATTAATAGGCAAACATGATTGTTATTTTTGTTACTAACTTATGTATCATTAGTAGCATTTGCTAAGATAATGTGGCAGCCATTATGACATTCTTAATAAAATAAAAAAGGAAAATCAGTGTCTACTCCACTGAATATTTTTGGTTGCCATCCAGAATCCATTCGTCTCTTTCCCCATTCATGTAAATACTCTGATTATTTCTCATCATTCTGACCACAATAATTAGCATAAAGATGACTTCATAACTTGAAATACAGATGAGCACAAACAATCAGAATTAATGATATATGATGAGATATTTACTGAGACTTCAGCAGGGGGTTGCAAAGAGTCAGACACGACTGAGCGACTGAACTGAATCTGACAAAAAGAGAAACAAAAACATTTTTGAAACCTTAGTAATTAGAAATCACAAAGCCCTTCCATTTCATCTTTGACTTAGCAGTCAAGTTATCAAAACAAATAATTTAGAAAATAATTTAAGAAATAATCTTAGAAATCAAAACTTAGATATAGCTAAAACTGAAAATAACAAGGAAATCAGTACAAATGGAAGATAAAAAATCAATAAATTAATAACCATGGAAATCTGTTGTTTGAAATCAATACAGAACATAAAATTCTGGCAAATTTTCTAAGAAAACAGAAGTAAACAAATAAATCTGAAGATAATAAAAATACAGAAGAAATTCAACTATGGATTATCTTAATAAACACTTCAGAAAACAAGAAAATTTTATCAGTAGAACAAATATTTTCAGAAGCCCTTTAAACATAGAAAGCACAAAGGAAGGAACTAATGGAAGTAAACCACTCTGTCATTATACATGAGAAGATTTTACATAAGTTGGAAGTGGGTCTAGAAGACTTCAAATGCAGAGCAATGTATGTAAGGAACGGTATCTAGAAGATGAATTTGCTAATCACTACTTCAGCAATACGTGAACCGTGAATTTCCAGATGTTCAAGCTGACTTTAGAAAAGGCAGAGGAACCAGAGATCAAATCGCCAACACCTGCTGGATCATTGAGAAAGCAAGAGAGTTCCAGAAAAACATCTATTTCTGCTTTATTGACTATGCCAAAGCCTTCGACTGTGTGGATCACAATAAACTGTGGAAAATTCTTGGAGAGATGGGAATACCAGAGCACCTGACCTGCCTCTTGAGAAACCTGTATGCAGGTCAGGAAGCAACAGTTAGAACTGGACATGGAACAATAGACTGGTTCCAAATAGGAAAAGGAGTACATCAAGGCTGTATATTGTCACCCTGCTTATTTAACTTCTGTGCAGAGTACATCATGAGAAACACTGGGCTGGAAGAAGCACAAGCTGGAATCAAGACTGCTGGGAGAAATATCAGTAACCTCAGATATGCAGATGACACCACCCTTATGGCAGAAAGTGAAGAGGAACTAAAAAACCTCTTGATGAAAGTGAAAGAGGAGAGTGAAAAAGTTGGCTTAAAGCTCAACATTCAGAAAACGAAGATCATGGCATCTGGTCCCATCACTTCATGGGAAATAGATGGGGAAACAGTGGAAACAGTGTCAGACTTTATTTTTTTGGACTCCAAAATCACTGCAGATGGCGATTGCAGCCATGAAATTAAAAGACACTTACTCCTTGGAAGGAAAGTTATGACCAACCTAGATAGCATATTGAAAAGCAGAGACATTACTTTGCCAACAAAGGTCCGTCTAGTCAAGGCTATGGTTTTTCCTGTGGTCATGTATGGATGTGAGAGTTGACTGTGAAGAAAGCTGAGCGCTGAAGAATTGATGCTTTTGAACTGTGGTGTTGGAGAAGACTCTTGAGAGTCCCTTAGACTGCAAGGAGATCCAACGAGTCCATTCTAAAGGAGATCAGTCCTGGGTGTTCTTTAGAAGGACTGATGCTGAAGGTGAAACTCCAATACTTTAGCCACCTCATGTGAAGAGTTGACTCATTGGAAAAGACTCTGATGCTGGGAGGGATTGGGGGCAGGAAGAGAAGGGGACAAGAGAGGATGAGATAGCTTGACGGCATCACTGACTCTATGGACGTGAGTCTGAGTGAACTCCGGGAGTTGGTGATGGACAGGGAGGCCTGGTGTGCTGTGGTTCATGGGGTCGCAAAGAGTCGGACACGACTGAGCGACTGAACTGAACTGAACTGAATGTCTTAGAGATTAAAAAAATACAGTATTTGAAGTGAGAATTTTACTGAATGAGATAAACAGATAAGACATTACAAAAGAAAAAGTCAATCGACTTAAAGGCACTACAACAGAATTTATCCAAAACAAAACACTAAGAGATATGAGGTTGAAAATAAAATCACTGGAGCTTTAGTGGCCTCTGAAGTAATATCAAGTAGTCTGATATCTTGCAATTGTAGTCTCAGAAAAAATGAAAATAATAATGGCTGAAATTTTTCCAAATTTCACTAAAACTTTAAGCCCCTTGATGCAAGAAACACAATAAATCCCAAATACATACACAGAC
Source organism: Bos mutus (assembly GCF_027580195.1). Classification (NCBI taxonomy): domain Eukaryota; kingdom Metazoa; phylum Chordata; class Mammalia; order Artiodactyla; family Bovidae; genus Bos; species Bos mutus. The sequence goes on along the minus strand of NC_091628.1, from coordinate 19,962,669 downwards.
ACATTCATAAGACACTCAAGGCATATAATAGTCAAATTGCTAAAAATCAGTGATAAAGAGAAGGGAGGGGATATATGTATACCTATGGCTGATTCATGTTGAGGTTTGACAAAAAAGAGCAAAATTCTGTAAAGCAATTATCCTTCAGTAAAAAAATTAATTAAGTTTTAAAACAGAGAAAACATCTTAAATGCAAACAAAAAATAAAAATCTTATGCAGAGGAACAAAAATAATACACAAATTCTCATGAGAAACTATGCAAGTCAGAAGACAATGGAATTACATTTTTAAAGAGATGGGGGGAAAGAGCTATACAATTCCAATAATGCTACCAACAGTAAAAAACAGTCTTCAAAATGAAGGTGAAATAAAAACTTTTTGAAACAAAGTTGAGAATGGAAAATTATTAAGCCATAAAAAAGAAGACAAACTTGCCATTTGTGATAGTATGGATAGGCCTTGAAGACATTATGCTAAGTGAAATAAGTCAGAGGAAAATACTATATGATATCACTTATGTGGAATCTGGAAAAAAAGAAAAAAACAGTAACAACAAAAAACCCCAAAATCAAATTCACTGATACAGAAAACAGACTGGTGGTGCCATAAGCAAGGGATGGGAGGCCAGTGAAATGGGTGAAGGCAGCCAAAATATACAGACTCCCAATTATAAAATAAATTATGGAAGTGTAATATATAGCATGGTAACTATATTTAATTATACTCTATTGTATATTTGAAAATTGCTAAGAGAGTAAATCTTAGCATTTATCACAAGAAAAATAATTTGTAATTACATGTAGTGATAGATGTTAACTAGATTTATTGTGGTGATCATTACCCACCATATACAAGTAGTGAATAATATTGTATACCTGAAACTAATATAATGTTTTACATCAATTATATTTTAATTTTATAAAGTTAGTTCCTTGAAAATATGAATTCGATGAGACCCGAGCTAAACTAATCATTATTGACCACAACAAAATGATTGAAGTCACAAAATACCGATATCAGGAATGAGAGCAAAGGCATTACTACAGACCATTCAGACACTAAAAACGAGGTACGTGCACAGTATGAATTACATTAGAACAATAAATTGGACAACTTTAATGAACTTAAGAAATTCCTTGCAAATTACAAATTGCCAAAACTGCCAGAATAAATAGAAAACCACAGTGAGATACCCACTACATACCCATGGGACTAACTAAAATTTTTTTAAAAACTGACAATACCAAATGTTAGAATATTTTGGAGGAACTGGAACTCTTGTATACCTCTGGTATGAAAATCATACAGTTGTTTAGAAAAAATCTTGGCAATTTCTTATAAAATTATATAGACACTTACCACTTATCCAGCAACTCCGTTTCTAAAGTATTTATATAATAGAAATGAAAACACAGGTGCACACAAATAATCATGCAACCTAAATTAATAATTTTCCAAAACTGGAAAGAATACAAACGTCCACCAGCTGAATGAATAAACAAACTATAATTTATACAGATAAAAGAATACTACCCATAAATAAAAGGAATAATCTATGATCCCATTAACAACATGGAAAAATCTTTTTTAAAAAATTTATTATTGGGTGAGAAAAAAATCTGGACACAAAAGAGTACATGCTGTATGAATGCATTTAAATGAAATTCTATAAAAGGCAAATATAATCTACAGTGACAGAAAGCAGATTAGTGGTTGCCTGGGTCAGGAGTGGAGGGATTGACTGGGAAGTGGCACTGGGGAACTTTGGGGCATGTATAAATGTTCTCTACTTCAGTTATGGTGTGGTTTCACAGACATATAAGTTTGTCAAAACTCATCAAAATGAACATTCAAAATGGGTACATTTTATGGTATATAAATTATACCTCAATAAAGTTGATTTTGTAAAAGATTTTAAGATACCCTATTTCCCCTTTCAGAAATAGAATTCGAGCTAAACTCTTTGAGAGAATTATTCATATCAGTTTTCTCTTATTTCCCTCCTTCTATTTCCTTCTATGTCTGCTCGAGTCAGGCTTTTACTTACACCACCCTAATAAAATTGGCTTCCCTAGTAGCTCAGATAGTAACACGTCTGCCTGCAATGCAGGAGACCAGGGTTCAGTCCCTGGGTTGGGAAGATTCCCTGGAGAAGGAAATGGCAACCCACTCCAGTATTCTTGTCTAGAGAATTTCATGGACAGAGGAGCCTAACAGGTTACAGTTCACGGGGTTGCAAAGATTACTCTGATCAGAATCATCAGTAACTTTCCCTTTGTTAAGTCCTTTTGCAAAACCAATTCTTTCTTATATGACCCATCATTCCACATGACTGATCATTCCATCTTCTTGAGAGACTTTATCTTCTAGTATATCACATTTCGAACTTCCCTGGTGACTCAGCGGTAAAGAATCCGCCTGCCAATGCAGGAGAATGGGTACAATCTATAGGGCTGCGAAGAGTCAGACACTATTGAAGCAAGTCAGCACACACACACAACATACTTGAAGAAAAAACCAAAATCTTCTAGCTTTAAGTCCATTTGATTGCAATCACATTGTCAGTTCACAGCAAGTTTCAATCAATGGGTTCTTATCCATCAGTGCATGTCTCTCAATGGACATCTGTTTTTCTTTTTTACCTAAACTTTACCACTGGTGAGTTAAAAACTCAGCTCTGGTGACTGGATTTATAACTATCAACCAGAAAATATCTCTACTGGTTAAATAAAATCTTTCTAAGAAAATACAAGAGCAACAAAAATTGATTAATAAGCACAATTAATCCAAGCTGGTATGAACCTTCCATGAACATAAATCTAAGTTCTGCAAATTATCCCAATGACTCATTTTACAGGAAAATGTGCTGTAGTCTCAGAACCTAAATACTCTTAGACTTTTCCTGAATTAATTTCCCTTTTGTACAAGACAGGCTCAGTTAAAAGTAGCTACAAAAATGTTATTAAATGGCTTGACCAATTATTCTACTTAGATACCCTGAAAAGCCTAGTTCATAAGATATTTTCATTATTGAATAATTTTTTTAGAGTGTTAATGGTTTTGAAAATGTACCATGTAAAAAATAAGGACAGGCCCTTTCAACTCTTGATTACTAAATTTGAGACCCTGTGAAAATGGAACTCAATATGAGCCCTATTTAAAATGTCCATATTTATGGTGTATTTTATCCTGGGAACAAGGCCTAAGCCAGAGACATTTTGAACTCATCAAATATGTAAATTGTTTTTCAAACACTTTGGGGTTACCACAAAACCTAAATTGTTTTTAGCCAACCAAGCACTTTCTCCCTTCAGTTTCAAAAGCCAATTGTATTTTTTTTTATTCAAGAAAATCTAATTCAGATGTTACTGATTCACTTGCACTTAAATAATTAAAATGCTATTTTGCAAGAACTGATTGGTGTGCAAGAAAGCTCTTGAGTCTCTTGTCTAAACCTCTTTGAGTCTGTTTGCTGAAAAACAGGAAATCTTGCTTTGCCAAGAGTAAACCAACTGCAGTGGCACACTTGGGGTGAAAGTCTGATTTCAGTGCAGATCCAAAGCCATCGTTTGGAAATGGGTGGATCACGATGAAGCATCTCCTTCTGTCCTTTCCATCTCCCAAAGGCTTTGCTGAAAACCAGCTTCTGAGCCCACGTAAATTTCCACCTCTAGATGCTGAGAACAGAGAAGCAAGACCCAGAGGCCTTTATCAGGAACACAGCTAGGAGTTCTAAGGCTTGTAATACTTCTTTTTAAAGCTTGTCTTGCTCTATCTGATTTCCAAATATCATCAGTAAGATAGTTTTTCAAGCTTGGATCTATTGAATGATGAAAGTAAATGTGTGTTTTCCCCAGGAAGCTATAGTTCTCCACCAAGATTTACTTTCTATTTTTGTGGGGGGGTGGAAGTAGTGAGTTACTCCTATCAACATCTTCTTGATCAATGTAAGGATACTGTAGATTATCTGGATGACAACACTGGAGTAAATAACCATTATACATATACAGTTTTGATTGAGATCACTGTCTGATTGTATGAGTTAGTTCTATTACTGTTTCAAACACTCCCTACTCATGAGTAAGCCACTGTTTACCTCCTGCTCTGCGTACCTTCTTTCAATCTGACACTTTGATTGTGAGGATTCACTGAAGTAGAACCCATGATGAGAACCTGGTACACTGGAAGCATTCCATAAATAGTAGGTAATATTACTTTGGAGACTTTCATACAACACGTGAACACGCAACAGAATATAGCTGCTGCCACTTCTTAAAGTGGACCCATTAAAAATAGTCTGTATCAAGTTATTGCACCTAAGTGCAATGTAATAAGCCCAGATCCTATCTGTTTCCTGAGCTGCATTAGCAGGTAATAAGAATGCCTCCCCTTGCCATTTTGGCTACAGAATTCAGAAGGTATCCTGTGGCCCTTAGCAAATTCTCACCTCCATCCAGACTCACAGCTGGTTTAAGGGAAATCCAAACCTACAGCTGCTGGCAATGAATATTACCGGTGTTGATGTGAAAGGGGTGTCACAACACCTGTGCCATAATCCAGAATAATGTTGAGTATTCTGTTTTCAAGGAAAAAACAATCCTCCACTCCTGAAGGTCTCTTTCCAGCTCCTAGGTAAACATGCCAGCCTCAAAGAAGTCTGGGGTTTCATCATTAGGATACTAAGAGAGCACCATTGACCAAGGGCAAGTGGACACAGACAAGAAGAAGCCATTTATCAGGATTCCATCAGTTGATGCAACTGAACAAACATGTGTTGAGTGCCTACTTTGTGCTCACTGGGCTCAGTGCCATTGCAGACAGAAAACAATGCGACCAGACTCTGTACCTGTCTTCAAGTTTAGTGGGCTCAGGAAAGAGCAGATTAGAAAGAAATACAAACAACTGAGAATGCAGGAAGTATATGTAAAAGACGACAAGACACATAAAATGGTCCAAGGTAGCATAAAAGAAAATGGAAGTAAAGAGGAGATGACATTTTAAACGCATATAGAAATGGTAAGATTTAAAGATAACTGTGAAGGATAATGGAGAAGGCAATGGCACCCCACTCCAGTACTCTTGCCTGGAAAATCCCATGGGCGGAGGAGCCTGGTGGGCTGCAGTCCATGGGTTCCCTGAGGGTCGGACACGACTGAGCGACTTCACTTTCACTTTTCACTTTCATGCATTGGAGAAGGAAATGGCAACCCACTCCAGTACTCTTGCCTGGAGAATCCCAGGGACGGGGGAGCCTGGTGGGCTGCCGTCTATGGGGTCGCACAGAGTCGGACACGACTGAAGCGACTTAGCAGCAGCAGCAGTGAAGGATAATGGGGCTTCCCTGGTGGCTCAGCAACAAAGAATCGCCTGCAGTGCAGTAGCTGCAGGAGAGTCATGTTTGATCCCGGGGTCAGGAAGATCCCCTGGAGGAGGGCATGGCAACCCACTGCAGTATTCTTGCCTGGAGAATCCCATGGACAGCGGAGCATGGCGGGCTACAGTCCATAGGGTTGTAAAAAGTTGGAACAACTGAAGCGACTTAGCACACACGCATGCACGTGAAGGATAATACAATTAGTAACAAATTTGTCTGTTTCTTACATCAGTTTCTTTGTTAAGGGTTCAAGCAGCATTTTTGTCTCCTCATCTCTCAGATCCCAGAGCACAATAACACTGATTAATGTTGAATAAGTGATGGAGTAATTAATAGAGTGCTTAAACTTAATTTATACTTGGAAGATGACAATAAAGGTCGAATCACTGAATGAGTCAATGAGTACAACTTTCCAAATTAATTTTGGGGAGAAGATGACACCACCTACATTCCTCATTTACTTGGTAGGAAAACTGAAGTCCAGAGAGCTGCCTGATGGGCCTGGCCCAGCTCACAGGGTTGGACAGAAAAGAGCTAGGTCTGGAACCCAAGTCTTCTGACTTTCAGGGATCTTGCCACTCATTCCAGGAGTTATCACTTTGTATTAATTGAATTCAAATGCATTTCTGCTAAGTAAAGGCTAATTCAAATTTTTATTGTTCTGTCTGGCAAAATGGAGCTTAACTGTGTCAATTCCTTTATGCCCACGGTTGAAGGCAGGTTGGTTTCTCCATAACACCATGGCAGGAGCAATTACTCCTTACAGAAACCAAATCTAGACAAAAGTCCTCCACAACCCATTGCACATCCTGCTGGATCAGGCCTCATCGGAAGAGGCTGGCATTTAGCTTCAGGGCATTGAGGGCACCCTGCCCCTGCTCCACAGAGCCACAGCACAAGAGTGCAGGTTGGAGTGGTGGGGGAGCAGGGGGCGAAGCTCAGGGTCACTGAAAGGTTGTTTTGTGTTATTGCCTTTTATTTCTTTCTTTCTTTTTTTTTTTTTTACAAGGGATATCCACATTTCAAAACAAAAGAATAAGACTTCTGGTAGATTTCCTCAAAGGCAACCACTGAGAGATTTGCCAAAGCCATTGCCCCAGGGGTTAGTTTAGATAAACAAGGGCACTGGGAAGCTGTGTAATCTAAACTTTTCCCTCTGGCCCATGCCAGCATTTTAGCTGCCAAGGAGTAGATGTGCTTTCTGCTTCCAAAAATAAAAAGTGATTATACTCTTGCTACCCAAGCCCACCCTTGGCCACTCCACGGACCATCACAAAGAGATGATGAAGGATGCACTTTGTGGTATTGTTTTTGGAAAGCTCTTGTTCAAAAAACTCTTGAGGGTGTGCTGTCATGGGGGTGCTGGCATCCCTGGGCAGGCAGTGGGCACCTACTGGAGCCCCTGGGAGTGACTCTTCTGCCAGGGACACATGGCTTCCATTAGCCAAGAGCTCACTGGTTTTCTGACCTGGAATTCTCTCTCATTGTTGTTTATATCTGATGCTTCTCTAGGCTGGACATGAAGGTAGGAAAGGAAAACTGGGTAACTTTTTTTTTTTTTTTTAATTTACCATGTGTATTTTTCTTTTGTAAATTTGTCAGTTCATTTTTCTACCAGTCCATACATTTTTTTTTGATTCATAACAGTTCTTTACATCTTAAGGATACTGTTGTTATTCTGTAGTCACTAAGTCATGCTCAACTCTTTTGTGACCCCATGGACTGTAGTCTGCAGGCTCCTCTGTCCATGAGATTTCTCAGGCAAGAATACTGGAGTAGGTTGCCATTTCCTTCTGCAGGGGATCTTCCTGACCTAGGAATTGAATCCGAGTCTCCTGCATTGGCAGATGGATCCTTTATTGCTGAGCCATCAGGCAAGTCTCTTAAGGATATTACTTCTTCATCTTACATATATGTTGTAAATATTTTTCCCAGCTTGTAACTTGAAACCTTTGAGTTATATTTTACACAAAATGCATAGATCTTAAGTGTATAAAAATCAGGTAAATATTAAAGAGAAAGTATATCCTAGGTTACTATCATAAAGGACTTAGAAATTTCATCTTTCTTCTGAAATTATTGTATATATGAGCAGATCTGAACCTCATTTCAGGCCATTCTTCGCTCCTCACAGACGTCTACAACCTTCTTCCTACTCAGAGTGAAAAGTGTCCCACTTTGCCTGGAACTTTACTGGTTTTAGAACTGGAAATCCTTCAAAGGCCCACATGTTAGGAATGTCCTCATACTAGTAATGAACATAGACTTGAATGGGAGAAACGGGAATATTAGGCCACCTCTACTCCTGCAGGCATCATTTAGAATTCACCAAGGAGGTAAGAATACCTTCTTCAAGACTGGAAGTTAAAGAATAAGTATAATATGGGGGGGGTCTTAATTAATAGTCTATTGTGAAAAATTTTAAGTAAGAATCTTGCACTTGGTGTGACTCAAGCAATAAATACTTAAATACTTGATTCTTTCTGATTTCTTTTCATCATGACTTTAATGTTTCCAAAGTTAGTTGTGTTCTAATGTAAGGATATCAGTGAAGTGCTACCTAGTCCAGCATCCATTATCCTGTGAAAAAATCAATTTCACTTGAAATCAATGCATTATGTTTTATGGAGGACCTTGCCTGAGGGTTTACAATCATATCCCCTGTGAGGGCCAGTGCAAGAAACAAAACATTTAATAAATGTCTGTTGAATCAGTGAATGAATGAGTGAACAAATTAATGCACCAGCAAAATAATTTTTATGTACTTAAGGAACATATATTTATGAGAAGACATGAGAAAAATATGGCATCATATGCAATATAGAGTTTACTTATTTAATTGAAACACCCTTTTACAAGGATATATTATAAATTCTGTGAGCATATATTATAGTCCCCCATATCATAAAAACTGAATTCAGCATATAAATTAATCTATCATTATAAGTAATTATACATACTGCCTTTAAAAATACTGTTTGTTTTTCTAAAACATCAGGACTACCTTTATTGTTTTGACTTCTATAAAACTCCCACTTATTGTGAAAATTCAATTAATACTTTAAGAAAAAGTAGAAAATAAAGTTACTTTCCACCCCTTAGTGGTAGCAATTATTAACAACTCTCACGTGCTCATTGATTTTTCTGTGCACTTATGAACATATGTATATAAAAATACATATCTGTTTAATATGAATGTAATATACCATTATGTATATCTTTCCATGTCAAAACATAGATCTAACATGTCTTTATGGATGACTGCATGATATTCCATTATTAAAAAAGTGATTTTAACATATAGATTTTAGTAAGAATAAAAATTCTCAAAATTTGAAGCTCTAGGGAAAAAGAATTAATAATAACTTTAGAAGATCATTTCTCAGCAAATGAGTTAAAAGCCCCATGATTTGATGACCAGTAATATCGTTCATTTCCAAAAGAAACCAAGCCCTAGTATGGGTTGGGGGCAGTATCTGCAGAGCTAAGCTTGGCAATGCTCTAAAAATGTCCATTGCTTCTAGAATACCAGGAAGGCCTATTGGTCATGATTCATTCCCAATAAGACACAAATGAGAGTGAGACCACATGAGCCTCCATGCCATTCACTGGCCAGATAAAACCAGGTACTCTTATGATTTCTACTTGCTAAGTTGCTGGCATGAATCTACCTGGAAAGGAAGCAAACAGATTCTATTCATCCTCGTCAATAGGTATTTATTTAGCTATACCCCAATGTGCTTCTGGGCCCTGGCACAGTAAATTGAATGAATCAGGTCTTTCTGTTTGCAATTCAATAAACCTGCTTTCTAGGGATCCAAAATGTTGCCATCAAGATTGACTCTATTAACTAGTGGTTACTAGAGGGGAGGTTGGAGAAGGCGATGGCACCCCACTCCAGTACTCTTACCTGGAAAATCCCATGGATGGAGGAGCCTGGTGGGCTGCAGTCCATGGAGTCACGGAGAGTCAGACATGACTGAGCGACTTCACTTTCACTTTTCACTTTCATGCATTGGAGAAGGAAATGGCAACCTACTCCAGTGTTCTTGCCTGGAGAATCCCAGGGATGAGGGAGCCTGGTGGGCTGCCGTCTATGGGGTCGCACAGAGTCAGACATGACTGAAGCGACTTAGCAGCAGCAGCAGCAGAGGGGAGGTAGGGAGGGGCAAAATAAAAGTGAGGGAGTAAGGGTCAAACTATAGATGTAAAAGGCACAAGGATGCATTGTACAACACGATGACTATAGCCAGTATTTTGCAATAATTGAAAATGGAAAGTAACCTTTAAATTGTATAAAAGTAAAACAACTTTTAAAAAAGATTAACTCTATTAATCATGAGTCAAAAACAGGAGTCTCCAAGACGTTCATTGTAACCTGTTCAATAATAATCAGAAACAAAAATGAAAAAAACTTATAAACTTTCAACAGTATGAAATTGGTTAAGTAGCCATCATGTAGTCAATTTAAAAAATTGTTATAGGGTATCTGCTGCTGCTGCTGCTAAGTCACTTCAGTCGTGTCCGATTCTGTGTGACCCCATAGACGGCAGCCCACCAGGCTCCCCCATCCCTGGGATTCTCCAGACAAGAACACTGGAGTGGGTTGCCATTTCCTTCTCCAATGCATGAAAGTGAAAAGTGAAAGTGAAGTTGCTCAGTCGTGTCCAACTCTTTGAGACCCCATGGACTGCAGCCCACCAGGCTCCCCTGTTCATGGGACTTTCCAGGTAAGAGTACTGGAGTGGGGTGCCATTGCCTTCTCCATAGACTATCTAGTGCACGAGAATAATTCAAGATACACCAAATGAAAAGAAGCAATTTTTACAAAACTGCATTTTAGAAAAATATCATTTGAAAAAGGAGATATAGAGTGAAAAGCATACAGTATGAAAACATTATTTAGAGAATATAGAGTAAAAACCATTAAAAATAATATTAAGATGCAAAGGTTAACAGATATTATCTTCTAGAATTATTTTTGATTTAAAATTTTACTTACTTTTCCTTAGCTTTCCTTTCTGACATAAATACATATTATTTTTGTAATAAGAAAAAACTTTTTAGTAAGAAAATATTTCAAGAAAAAGCAATAATTAAACTCAGCATAGTTTTTCAAGTGTCAGAACGTAACCTCTTTCTTTAAAGCGATCAGACACTTATTGACAGTCACGATTCTCCCAAAACAGATTGGCGAGAGGCTCTGTTAGGTAGGAGAGGTGAGTATGTTAACAGACTGGCAAGTATATGATATGATTCCGACACCAGGTTTTCATATCATGATTTTCCAAAGAGGAAACAGAAGTTGAGAGAGATTAAGAGACCTGCCCAAGATCATAGCAAGAAGTCTGGGCTCAAATCCACTTCTACTGGATTCCAGGCTCACCCTCCTTTCACTTGCATGTAATACAGGGGTTTGAGAACAGGGACTCTGGGACCAGACTGCCTGGGTTCAAAGCTCAGTGATGCCACTTATAAGACAAGTAACCTCAGGTGGGTTATTTTTAACCTCCACATGCTCCAGAATTTTGCATAAAGTGGTGACATATCTTGGGCTTCCCTGATAGCTCAGTTGGTAAAGAATCTGCCTGCAATGCAGGAAACTCCAGTTCGATCCCTGGGTTGGGAAGATCTGCTGGAGAAGGGATAGGCTACCCACTCCAGTATTCTTGGGCTTCTCTTGTGGCTCAGCTGGTAAAGAATCCACCTGCTATGCGAGAGACCTGGGTTCAGTCCCTGGGTTGGGAAGATCCCCTAAAGAAGGGAAAGGCTACCCACTCCAGTATTCTGGCCTGGAGAAGTTCATGGACTGTATAATTCATGGGGTCGCAAAGAGTTGGACACAACTGAGCGACTTTCATTTCACTTGCAAGATATGTGAAGTGCTTAGAGCAATTCTTAACACAGAGCAAATACTGCATAAATGTTAGCTAATACTGCATACACTACTATACACCTGATCTGTGCCTTAGGCAGTGTTCACTGGTGTAGAGGGTGCTCACCTGACCCTAGAGAGGTCAGTAAGTACCCTACCTGGATTTGAGACAAAGAAGGTTGTGCCATTTGGGACTTTCTCATGGATTCTCATCTTCTTCAGATCTTAAGCACACATCTTAAAAGAGTTTTCGTAGTCTGTGATCAGGCCATTGCTTGGCAAATCCACTGGATCTATACACTAAAGGCCCCCCTGCCACTGCAGATCTATGAAACTTGAGTCAGATCTCTCCAAGGCTTTCAAACACATTTCCCAAGAAGACAAGTGGGAAACTGCCATAGATGCAGAAAGCCTATTCCATCAATTTATTTTCTTATATCCCACATCTAATTCAGGGGATGTCCACAAAGCCCAGCCCCTGGATGATGGAAGCTGGCTCTCCTTTCAATCCAGAGACCAAATGGACATTAGCTTCAGGCCACTCAAGAAGGATATGAGCATCCCCAAGCCCCAGGTGTATCCCAGTGCAGCTTTTTCCCATGCCAGCTCCTCAGAACTCCATTTCTAGGACATGTTTATATTTGTCATATGAAGAAAAAATGTTCTGTAGCCAAATAAATTGGGAAAATTTTGCATTAAACAAAATTATAGACTTTCTCAGGATCATTAATATGCTAATATGAAGCATGAATATGAATCTCTAAGACGTGGATGTGATAAACAACATTTCCTTTCTATATACTCTGTATTCACATATTCAAAGACCAATATGTCATGGGACACATTTCCAGAAATGTCACTCTGGCTCTGTAACCAGAGGTCCTTATTGAACAGTAAAACTGACAAGTTCCTTGGCTGTGCAAGAGTCTAGGCATGGAGGATGGTCGATATAAGAGAGAATACGCAAATCCATAGTCAAGAGGCCTGGAACAGAGATGAAAAACTGGATCAAAGGCAAAAATGAAGATGGTATCAAAGTCAGGGATTCTGCATAGAAGGTGAGGAGACTATGGGAATGTATTTTAATTTTATGCAGATGCTAAAACAAATGATCACAAACCTAATGGTCACAAAATTTGAGAATGCTTGCTCCTTGGAAGAAAAGCTATGAGAAACCTAGATAGCATATTTAAAAGCAGAGACATTACTTTGCCAACAAAGGTCCGTCTAGTCAAAGCTACGGTTTTTCCAGTAGTCATGTACAGATATGAGAGTTGGACCAAAAAGAAGGCGGAGTGCAGAAGAATTGATGCTTTCAAAGTGTGGTGCTGGAAAAGACTCTTGAGAGTCCCTTAGACAGCAAAGAGAACAAACCAGTCCATCCTAAAGGAAATCAACCCTGAATATTCACTGGAAGGACTCATGCTGAAGCTGAAGCTCCCATACTTTGGCCAACTGATTAGAAGAGCCAACTCATTGGAAAGGACTCTAATGAAGAGAAAGATTGAAGGCGTGAGGGAGAAGGGGACAACAGAGGATGAGATGGTTGGATGGTGTCACCAATTCAATGGACATGAGTTTGAGCAAGCTCCAGCAGTTGGTGATGGACAGGGAAGCTTGGTATGCTGCAGTTCACGGGGTTGCAAAGAGTCAGACATGACTTAGCTACTGAACAACAAGTGGCTTAAAGCAGCACAAAGCATTTTCTCTGACAATCCTGGAGGTCAGAAGTCTAAAGGGAGTGTTAAGGGGCTAAAATCCAAGGTTGAGCAGGGCTGGTTCCTTCTGGAGGCTCTCCCGCTCCAGAGGCTGCTCCTTACCTCTCCACCTTCTAGGAACTGTCTTGGCTTCCAGCCCCATCACTCCAATTTTTGCTTCTCTTATCACACTGCCTTCTCCCTGCATTCCTCTTACAGAAGACCCTTGTGATTATGCTTCACCACTTGAAATATCTAGGATAATATTCCCATTTCAGTATTCTCAATCATATACGCAAAGTTCTTTTTGCCATGTAAGGTAATGGAGGGTAGAGGCCAGAGGTGGGAAGTGAGGTAGGGAATGAATTGGAAATCATGGTGAATCAAGACGGCTTGACCCCTTCACTTGTTGTTCAGTCTCTGAGTCGTGTGCAGCTCTTTGTGAACCCATGGACTGCAGCACGTCAGACTCCTTTGTCCCTCACTATTTCTCAGAGTTCACTCAAATTCATGTCTGTTGAGTCAGTGATGCTATCTCACCATCCTCTGCTGCCCTCTTCTCCTCCTGGCCTCAATCCTTCCCAGCATCAGCGTCTTTTCCAAGGAGTCAGCTCTTCACATCAGGTGGCCAAAGCTTCAGCTTCAGCATCAGTCCTTCCAAAGAATATTCAGGGTTGATTTCCTTTCAGACTCACTAGTTTGATCTCCTTGCAATCCAAGGTACTCTCAGGAGTCTTCTCCAGCACCACAATTTGAAAGCATCAATTCTTCAGTGTTCAGCCGTCTTTATGGTCCAACTCTCACATCTGTACCTGACTACTGGAAAGACCATAGCTTTGACTATACGGACCTTCATGAGCAACAGCAAGGATTTCTCTGTGCCGGTTCCACCAGCTAGCCATTCTCCTTTATAGCAGGATGGTTAATGCTACCCATAGACACAATTAAGTGCAGAATTCAAGACAATCGCTCCCTGCCTTACTGGCGGGACCTAAAGCTTCACTGAAACTGCAGCAGACAGCGATGTATCCCTTATAATTTGGATATTAGAAACAAAATTATAAAATAGATGTGTGCAGTAAAGAGGAGAGTTAAATTTGGGGGTTTAAAAATCTGAGCAGGTTGCTGTTTGTCTTTTCACGAGTTGTTATACCTATGTTTATGCATAGGATTTTAGAGCAACTATTTCTTTCTGTTAAGGATCAACACTGAAGAAGAAAATACACATACATGTACACACAAATTATAGAGTAGAACTTGAACCACTAGTGTATTATTTGAATGATACAAATAAGAGTATCCAGAGTTATTTCATATCATAGACAAATACTTGAAGGCACAGTGTACCCAAAGTCTGCTGATGTGAGAACTTTGTTGATGTCTTGCCAGAAAGTCAAATATGCATGTAAAGTGTTAGTCCTTCAGCTGTGTCCAACTCTCTGTGACCCCATGGACTATGCCCTACCAGGCTCCACTGTCCATGTAATTCTCCAGACATAACTACTGGAGTGGGTAGCCATTCCCTTCTCCAGGGGGTCTTCCCAACCCAGGGATCAAACTAAAGTCTCCTGCGTTGTAGGCAGATTCTTTACTATCTGAGCCACCAGGGAAGTCCATGCACTTAACCCAGAGGTCATTTGACAGTCTGAGGTTGCCTTACCCTCTGCTATCTCTGATAATCTAAGCAGGACTAGACAGTGTCTTGATTTGAGGAATAATGAGGAAGAGGCCTCCATTCTTACAACGCTACATCTTTGCCCAGGAAGAAAAGGATGCTTCAGGTCTGGTTACAAAGATCTTCATACAAGACATATGGTGTGAAGATAAACATAAGCCACACTAACATGTAAGTAGCATTTTTTTCCCTTGAAATTATATTTAAAATCATTTAAAAATCCAATTCCTGCAGTTAATATAAGTGCCAATGTGAGAAAAGCTAAGCTGTCAATTTTCACTTTGCCAATTTCCCAAGAAGAAACAAAGATTTTTTTCATGTGTGTGAGAATTCCCAAATTTAGTCAAGACTGGAATTTCACTGTTTTTATTTTTATAGCAGCAGTGTTTTGCCCATAGGGGGAAAAATAAAGAAACTGGGAAAACAGACAATTTGCCATTGACTGAGAGACAGCACTGGGAGTGAGGGGTGGAAATCATAACAAATTTTCAATATTCATCCTGAGGGATTTGGTCGGTTATTTGGTCAAAACCAGATGAGGATGTCAAATAATGCTGATACAGGGACCTTGAAAAATCACCTTTTGTTTTTGTGGAAAGAAGGAGAGAGGAAATTGAGGTGAAACTGCAAAATGTTCCTTTTTTCTTTTTTTTTTCACGAAACCAGCAAAAGAGAAGGTCCTCTTTAGCCGCCAGTGCAAATGTTTTTGCAAAGTTCAACTGCCAAGTGTCCTTTGATGCCTGCCAGGTTTTATAATTGAAAGATACCTTTTTAAATGAACTTGCTGGCTTTTTATTGGACAAGAGAGGCCTTCCCACAACTGGATGGTTCTCTTCCTTCCAGCAAGACCCAGCTCCTTCAAGGACTTCATTGAAGATCTGTGATGTTGGAAGGCTCATCACCATGGGAACAAAATACTCAGTGGCCTTATTCTAGACCATGTAGATTGTTTAAGACTTCTCATCCTACAAAATCATATGATGCAATGCAAACCATAATCTCTGAGCAGTGTCGGACAATTGGCTCATACATGAGGAGCTTATTGGTCTGCTACTAAAACTAAATCTCATCTTCTTTTGAAAAACTTTGCAAAAAACCTGAACTGGGAGAATAACCAAATAGGTAGACAGAAAGCAAACACTAACATCTGTGAGAAAACTATTATTTTTGTAGAGGGAAAGACCGCATAAAGACACTGAAAGCGTGTTTCCATTGCACTCCATCAAGACATTTAATAAAACTGCCATTCCCAACACACTACTGGCTACTTTAGAATTGTTTTCCCAGTTACTCAGCAGGAAACTAACATCTGAACCCACCAATCTTTTGAGTTGCAAATTCAATTTTAAACTTTTTATTTAAAAGGCTTCAAGAATATCTATCTCTCCAGGCAGAGGGATGATAATAACATTAAGCTTTATGAATTATTACTTTCCAGTCAAGGGTGACAGACTCGCTTATATGAACAGGGTGAGACTTTTCATAAGCAGGAGAGTTCCATCCAAGTTCTCCTGAGTCTATTTTGCCAAAGAAAGGAAAAGGATATTACATTTTAAAATAAAATTCCTCCAAATAAAATCCTACCAAAGCTTAACGTCTGAGAGTTCTTGTGGTGCCTTTATGTTGTAAATGCTGAGGTTTTATATTACTTATATAAGCTTTAGTCTCCAATAGAGCTGGCAAACAAAACCCAAGAATGCTGAAACAGCTGTAGTACTGTATCTGAGTCATTTGGACCAAAACAGCACGGGGACATGAAACAGGAGTGTTCTCTCCGTCCACGGCAACTCTTCATTTCAACTTCCAGACAAAGAACTAGCAATGGCTGCTAATCTCATGAAAACTCGGTGAGGCATACAAGTTGGATATTAAGGCTGATACTCGCTAATATTTTTAAAGGGTCACTTCAAAGGAAGACTCCAGGTTCTGAGAACTAAATCCAGTTCCTTAGAGGCTTTGATTATATTATCATTACAAAGAGTGAATCTCGCAGATATCCAAACAGCCAATCCTAGTCAACAAGACATGTATTTTAAATAAGAGAGCCTAACAAGGATGACCACCAGGCTCTACATTAAACCATATTACTTCACACTCCCATCAATTCAGAGTCTTCAGGACTGGCTTGAAGCTCCCTAAGCAAATCCTAAGCAAATCAAGGATGTAAAGAACTATAATTTAAATGGCTTGAGATAAACTGTTTCTTAAAACCTTTTAAAAAATAATCTAGAAGTATTTCTTCCACTATAAATAACCAACACATTAATTATAAATAATGCTTTAAGAGTGACATGCTAATTATAAATAATGCTTATCTGTAGGTCTTCCAAGACCCCCCTGGAGGCAATTGCTCTCTTTTCATACACAGTTTAAGTTACTCAGTGTCTGAGAAGGCAATAAACTCTTCAGCTTTAAATATAGTTTATTAAAAGCGTGTGCCTCACAAATTCAGGTTGCCTTGCCTCCATTAGTCTGAAATAATAAATTTTTATTGCAGTCCTTCAATGCACATTGTTCCTGACCATTAACTCACTATGGAACCTTAGGCAAGTTACTTAACCTCTCTGAGCCTCGGTTTATTCCTCCAGAGAAATAACAGCAACTATTTTAACAATGGTTAATGTATGTGAAGTACTTAGCAGACTGCACGAAACAAAGCAGGCACTCAGTACACAACAGTTATTGTTTACATTAGTTATAGTCTTAAAGAGACAATGCAGGGGCTTGGTTGCCATTTTAAGGTCTTAATTTATAACTTCTCAGATTTGATCACCTTAAATCTAAAATGATCGAGGTGAGTTTAACGAGAGCCCAAGAGGGAGTGTCAGCACCAGTTCAAGGGAGGAAGAAAAACGAAGGATTCGTTCCACAGGCATGCGCGTGTGCTCAGTCCCTTCAGTTGTGTCCAACGCTTTGCAACCCTGTGGACTGTAGCCCTCCAGGCTCCTCTGTCCATGGGATTCTCCAGGCAAGAATTCTGCAGTGTGTTGCCATGCTCTTCTCCAGGGGAATCTTCCCAACCCGGGATCAAACCCAGGTCTCCCACGTTGTAGGCAGATTCTTTACCATCCTGAGCCACAGGGAAACTCCCCATTCAATGGGCATCATATCCCAATAATCTGTCACACAGCTAGTAAACCACCCTCTTTAAGGCCAAAGACTCTTGGCAAACAAGGACTGAGTATCAATGAAGAAAGTCACCTGCATGAGGAAACCCACACACACAGACTCAGACTAATCACTCATATTAAATCACCTTCCACTGTGCCCAGTCCACCTCCTCCTTCTCTGTAGGCTAAGACTTCTGAAAGAGGTTACAGTTTCTTCAAATATCCGTATCCAGAGAATTGTAATTATTTGGCACATCTAGAGGTACCCTGGGAAACCCCGCTTGCAAGAAGACTCTCTTCATTTGACCTGATTCAAAGATCACCTAATGCAGCCTTTTCTTAAGGGATATTTGTCAAAAGCCTTCAGAGGCAAGTGAGGAACACTGGCTGCATTGATTTATATTCCCACCAGCAGTGTTGCTGCTGCTGCTGCTGCTAAGTCGATTCAGTCGTGTCCGACTCTGTGCGACCCCATAGATGGCAGCCCACCAGGCCCTGCCATCCCTGGGATTCTCCAGGCAAGAACACTGGAGTGGGTTGCCATTTCCTCCTCCAATGCATGAAAGTGAAAAGTGAAAGTGAAGTCGCTCAGTCGTGTCCGACTCTTAGTGACCCCATGGACTGCAGCCTACCAGGCTCCTCCGTCCATGGGATTTTCCAGGCAAGAGTACTGGAGTGGGTTGCCATTGCCTTCTCCAACCAGCAGTGTAGGAGGGCTCTAAAAGGAACTATTTTTATAACTGTATGCCAAAAGTTATATAACCTAGCTGAACAGACAAACTTCTAGGAAGACACAAATTATAGAAACTGACTCAGGAAGAAATAGAAAACATAAATAAACCTTTATAAGAAAAGAGACTGAGCTAGTAATCAAAAACTCTCCACAAAAGAAAAGCTCAGGACCAGATGGCTTCAGTGATAAATGCTACCAAGTGTTTAAAGAACACTTAATGCCAATCCTTCATAAATTCTTCCCAAAATAGAATGGAAGTATATATTTCACAACTCATTCTGTAAGATCATGCTACCTTGATACCAAAACCAAAGAAAACTACAGATCTATATGCCTTATGACTGGAATTTATCCCTGAAATTCAAGGTTGATTTAACACTCCAAAAGTAATCAATATCATGCACCATATTAGTAGAAAAAAAGAACAAATATCCCAGAATAATCTCAATAGACACAGAAAAAGTATTTTACTAAAGCCAAATGATAAATGATAAAAATGTCATGTGAGAATATACAACACACAAATAAAAAGGAGCTTCCTCAACTTAATAAACAGCATCTAAGGAAAACCCACAGTTAAAACCATACTTAATGCTGAAAACCAGAAAGCTTTCCCACTAATATCGGGAAAAGAATGCTGTTTCTAGCCATTCCTACTCAACATTATATTAGATGTTCCAATCAGGACAATTACTGAAGAAAAAGAAATAAAAGGTACCCAGATTAGAAAGGAAGAAGTACATCTATTTATATTTGCTGATGACATGATCTTGTAAACAGAAAATTCTAAGGAATCCAGAAATATCTATGAGTGCTAATAAACCAGCTCATCAAACTTACAGGAAATAAGCTCAGTTTAGAAAATGCAGTTGTATTTCTATACACTGGCAATGAACAATCAGAAAATGAGCTTAAGAAAATTTCCTTTACAAGAGTGTTAAAAAGAATAAAATACTTGGGAATAAATTTAACAAAAATGTGTCAGACTTATACAGTGAAAAATACAAAACATCACTGAAAGAAAATTTAAAAGATTTAATAACTAGAAATATATCTAGTGCTCATGGACTAGAAAACTTAAAACTATTTGGATAGAAATACTCACTGGATTAATTTATAGATTTCACACCATCTCTACCAAAATTACAAATGTCTTTTCATGGAAAAAATTGACAAGCTAATCCTAAAGTTCATGTGGAAATTCAAGGGACTGAGAATAACTGAAACAACCTGAAAAGGAAGAACAAACTTGCAAGATCACACTTCCCAATTTTGAAAGCTACAGCACAAAGCTACAGCAATCATGACCATAGCATAAGGATTCATACAGATTAATGGAATAGGGTTGAGAGTATAAAAGTAAACCAATAAATGTATGATCAATTGACTTGTGACAAGAGTATCAAGACAATTCAATGGGGGAAACAATGGTCTTTTAAACAAATGGTGCAAAACAACTGGCTATCCACATGCAAAAGAATAAAATTAGACACTGCCTCACTCTATATACCAAAAAGAAAAGAAATGTCAAAATTCTAAATGCAAAATCCCCAGCTACAAAGCTCTTAGAATGAGCAATAGCTAATATTATACACAACACCAGAAACACAAGCAACAAAAGAAAAAAGTAGATAAACTGGACTTCACCAAAGCAAAAATTTTTTTTTGTTTCAAAGAACACCATCAAGAGAGTAAAAAGTCAACCCATAACATGGGAGAAAATATTTGCAAACCATGTATCTGATAAGGGTCTAATATCCAAAATATATAAAAACTATTATAACCCAACAATAAAAAGACAAATTACTCAGTTAAAAACAGGAAGACAATTTTAAACACTTATCCAAAGAAGTTATACAAATAGACAGCAAGCACATGAAACAATGTTCAACATCATTAGTTGTTAGAGAAATACGAATCAAAACCACAAGAGATAATATTTCACATCCACCAGGACAGCTTTAACTAGAAAGGCAGTATATACTCATCGGTGAGGATAAGGTGAGACTGGAGCTGTCATTCAGTGTTTGTAGGAATATAAAATGATATAGTCACCTTTAAAATGAGTTGGGCATTTCCTCAAAAAGTTAAATAGTTATATCTCATCAGCTCCACTTCTAACTATACACCCAAGAGAATCAAAAACATATCTCCACAAAAATCTTATATGTCATAGAAGTATTATGATAGCTAAAAAGTGAAAATAATACAAATATCTACTAACTGATGAATAGATAAAATATGGAGTATTCAAAGAATAGAATATTATTCAGTCATAAAAGGAATGAAGTTTTGATATATGCTGCAACATAGATGAACTTTGTAAGCATTATGCTAAGTGAAAGATGCCAGACACGAGATCACATATGGTATGATTCAATTTATATGATAAATCCAAAATAGGCAAATTCGTAGACACTGAAAGTAGCATAGTAGTTACTAGGGACAGGGAAAAGGGAGTGACTGCTAATGAGTATGAGGTTTCTTTTAAAGTGATGAAAATGCTCTGGAATTAGATATTGGTGACAGCTGCACAATATTCTGAATATACTAAAAAAAAAACCACTGAACTGTACAGTTTAAATGAATGATTTGTGTATGTGAATTATGTCTCAGATTTTTTTAAAAGTCTAGACCTTGACAAATCATTCCAAATATTTAAATTAGTGGAGTCTGCTCCTGAGACTTGTAATAAGAAGTAGAGGGTGGTCATCAAGATCAAGAATAGAGCCTTTTAGAAGATGAGGAAAATGAGAAAGAAGCAGGAGGCCAAGCCTCCATGATTTTTAAGGTGAGCAGCAGGGGGAGCCCTTGATAACAAAGAAAATTACAAAAATAATATTTATGCTTCTAATCATAAAGTTAATACATTCTTTTTGCAGAGTATCTGAAGAAATACCAAATAAACTTAATTTTAAAACCAGTGATAATTCCACTGAAAATCACAATTAATATCATTTGTGCAAATCCTTCCAGTCTTTTTTCAGCATACCTATGCATGTACATGCATATATAACCAAACTCACATATTTTACAAAAGTAGAAGGTGCAATTTTGCATCCTATTTTTCCACTTCATAATATCTTTTTACATTTTTTCCTAAGTCTTCAGTATTTTCGAGAACATGATTTTCAGTGCTTACCAATGTACTATAATTAATTAAACCTATTTTTTAGAATGTTTCCCTGATTAAACAACATTGTGATAATCACCCTTGAATCTAAACCTTTATATTTCTCAAAAAATATTTTCTAAGCACAGGCTCCTAGAAGAGGAATTATTAGGTCAAATACCATTCACAGTTTTAAGTCTTTGAATGCATATTGCCACATTTACAATAAGGAAACTTGAAAAATCTTTATACTTCCCCCAGCACTATACATAATCCTTTTTCCTGAACTTTTCTCCAAATATGTAATTATCTGATTTGTTTGTTTAAAACAGTTGCCAACTTGAGAAACAAAAACTAATCTTCCTTTAATTATTTTTAAATAAATAGTAAGCTTGAAATTTTTTCTGAGTTATTATCTAATTGTAATGTGCTTGTCAGTTCAGTTCAGTCACATCCAACTCTTTGCAGTCCCATAGACAGCAGCACACCAGGCTTCCCTGTCCTTCACCAACTCTCAGAGCTTGCTCAAACTCATGTCCATTGAGTCAATGATGTCATCCAACCATCTCATCCTCTGCCGCCCCCTTCTCCTGCCTTCAACCTTTCCCAGAATCAGGATCTTTTCCAATGAGTTAGTTCTTCACATCAGGTGGCCAAAGTGTTGGAGTTTCAGCTTCAGCCTCAGTCCTTCCAATGAATATTCAGGTTTCCTTTTAGGATGGACTGGTTTGATCTTGTAGTCCAAGAGACTCTCAAGAGTCTTCTCCAACACCACAGTTCAAAAGCATCAATTCTTCAGTGCTCAGCTTTCTTTGTAGTCTAACTCTCACATCCATACGTGACTACTGTACATGTATGTACAATTCTGCTCATACAAATTGCCTTTTTGTGAACACTGACAATTTTTTTGTTTAGATTATTTATCTTCTAATTATTGATTTCTAGAAGCTTTTCATGTATCAATTATGTTTATACCTTTGTCTTATATTTTGCCATTTTTCAGGTTTTTCTTTGCTTTATGCTTTTTTGTCATGAGTTTTGATGTATACAAGCTTTTAGTTTTATACCAAAAAAAAATTGATCTTTTCACAAATTCTTCCTCTACCTTTTTGCTTAAGAAGTGCTTCTGTGAAGCAGGAATTGATGAATATTTACCATAATTTTGTTTATTCTTTCGTGTTTTTAAAAATTTATTTAATGTTTATGTATTTAATTCCTCCAGAACTTATTTAGGGATATGGTATGTGTCTCCCTGGCTAGGGCAGGGCATCATCTGATGGCAGAAACCCATCTGGGGTTGGCAACAGCCAAGGGCGGGATGGGTCAGGAGAATGTGGGTCAGCCCTTCCAGAGCAAAAAGGAAGGGGAGGTTGATTTTTAGCAGGATCGATGAGGAAAGTGGTTCTGAAATGTTTTTCACAGAAATAGAAACCAATGAAACAGACGCCGGCACTCTACTGCTTTAGAAAAAGAAAGAGCTGGACAACAGGCAGGCAAGCAATTGGCAGCTACTGCCAACCTCGGAAACTTGTCATATTTAGTTTGTTCCCCTAAAGAGGTATATACCCACACCACCCAAGGATGGTTACGTGGTAACACCCAGATCTGCCAGTTGGTGCTCCAGTCATAGCAGCAAACACCGCTGCATCTCACAACGGCCACGAAACTTGCAAAGCACAATCACACCACTCTCCCCAGGTCCCTGCCCACAAGCCATCCCAGCTGCTGGCAGGGATCAGACAAGCAACTTCTGATCTGGCCTCCAGAACCTGGGAGAGATTGATTTTACCATAAAGCCTTCCTAATGCTCCAGGGATTTGTCCCAGTGAGAGGAGAATGCTTTAGGAGAAGTAGAGCCAGTTTCTCCGGCCCAGGGTGTGTGCCCAGAACTGGGGAGCCAGCCCTACATCTAGGGTAATTGCTGCGGGTAATGGTGTGGTGCTGTACAGACTTCCTAACCAGCTGGAACTTTCTATTTGCCTGACCGTGTTATTACTGGCTCCTGCTAGGTTTTAGGGACATTAACCTGCCCATATGTGTCTGCTAGTGCCTTGCTGGGCGACTCCAGCTTACAGACTTCTTAGGAAAGGGGCTTTGTGAATTTTTCTTCTACAAGTCTTTTCCCTTTTGTTTTTTTCTCTGCAAATTCTTCTCTTTTTCTGCTAGTTGGAGCAGAGGATTTCGGCTTTCTTACGAACAGTGCATGAACCAGCCAGTCATACCATCCGAGAATGTTGTAAGAGCCTGCTTCCAGGTTCCAGATTTGGATCTGTGAAAATGGCCCAGACTCTTCTGAAATTCTGAGCTGACGTTCCAGTATCCAGCCTCCAATTAAGCTCTGCAAGTTGCCACAAATAAGTAGGCCAGCCACCTCATCTTCTCTGTGTCAGCGTCTCACGCCCTAAGGAGTGGCGGCAAAAGGGGGAGCACAGGGGACTTGCCCTCAATCAGTGACATTGGGTCTTATACTTTTTATTTTTTACAGTAAGGCAACACTTCTCTGCAATCATGAGGAATGTTTTCAGCACACTTCCCACCTCTGCACTGGTGGGTGCATGGTTGATGAGCTTGTTGCCCTGTCTGTGGACCCAGCCTGTAGATAAACATAACTAGTTCTAAATGTCCCCACTGACCACCATAAGATGTCCATCTACCACGGCAAGTGGATTCAAGCACAAGATACAATGTGAGCAGCATGTGGATGATCTTCAGCTAGTTTGGGCAGCTGGTTGGCCCACTTCACAGAGCCTTGATATAAGGAACTAGGAGAAGGTTTCATGAGATCTCACAATGAAATTGCCATACGACAGGAAGCTTGCTCTAAGAGGTTATTTCTACCACGGAAAGAACTGGGGATATGGTTGAAATACATTTTGGCTTAGACTCAGAAAGCCAGGTT
Organism: Bos mutus; assembly: GCF_027580195.1. Lineage (NCBI taxonomy): Eukaryota > Metazoa > Chordata > Mammalia > Artiodactyla > Bovidae > Bos > Bos mutus. The sequence goes on along the minus strand of NC_091628.1, from coordinate 19,938,193 downwards.
TTATGCCTAGTCCTTCTTGATCAGTTTTGTGGCCACGGGTATCTGTGAACTATAGCTTTCTGAAGGTCCTGAAGGTGAATAATTACACCTTAAAGAACCATGCTGAGGCTCACATCACATGAGGAAATGTGTGATAAATTGTTCTGTAAACTGGAAAAGTGCACCAGTAAAAGAGGCTACTGTTTGTTGTTAGACCTATATTCGAGGTAGGAGAACCAAGGTTCAGAGAGTAAGAGTTGGAAATGGCCCAGACTGAGCTGCTGAGAGAATTACCCAGGACTCTATAGATCCTCCAAGGGCCTTCCTTCTGAATTGTGTGACTGTATCAGGCAGTTTATCAGCTCCCATTAGTGATTAAATGGCCAATTCTACAATTTGTTGTTGTTTTTTATTGTTTTGTCACTCAGTTGTGTCTGATTCTTTGGCGATCCCATGGACTGTAGCCTGTCAGGCTCCTCTGTCCATGGAATTCTCTAGGCAAGAATACTGGAGTGGGTTGCCATTTCCTCCTCCAGGGGATCTTCCCGACCCAGGTATCGAACCCATGTCTACTGCACCGGCAGGCGGATTCTTTACTGCTGAGCCACCAGGAAAGAACGTAATTCCACAATTAGCTGTGATAAAACCCAGCCTAAATTATTTGACTGAAGTCATTTCATTGCTAGCCCTTCAAACTGCCTGAAAGTGAAACTATCAGTCTCTCAGTCACGTACAACTCTTTGCCACCCCATGGACTATAGCCCATCAGGCTTCTCTGTCCATGGAATCCTCTGGGCAAGAATACTGGAGTGGGTAGCCATTCCCTTCTCCATGGAATCTTCCCCACCCAGGGATTGAACCTGGGTCTCTTGCATCGCATGCAGATTCTTTACCATCTGGGCCACCAGAGAAAGTGAAAAAAAGTGAAAGTGAAGTCGCTCAGTTGTGTCTGACTCTTTGCGACCCCGTGGACTGTAGCCTACCAGGCTTCTCCATCCATGGGATTCTCCAGGCAAGAATACTGGAGTGGGTTACCATTTCCTTCTCCAGGGGATCTTCCCGACCCAGGGATCGAACTCAGGTCTCTCGCATTGGAGGCAGACGCTTTAACCTCTGAGCCACCAGAGAAGCCCCCATCAGTTGCCTGGCTAGTCCTCAATTCACTGGAGAGAGAGTGTTAAGATCATGAACCATCTGACCAAACTGCTGGGTGTGAGTTCATCTCTGCATCCCCCTAACTAGGTGGCTTTAAGCAAGTGATATGACCTGTCTTCAGTTTACTCATCTGTAGAATGCAATAAAAATACTACCTTCCTCAAACTGTTGTGAGAATAAAATGAATAAGAAATGTAATTTGAATAATATCTGGTACATAGAAAGCTACTTGTAAGCTATTATTCTTTTCCAGTAGGCCACTCTTTAAAAAAAAAAAAATGTATGTTCTAAATTATGGGAAAAGATGGACTTTTTAGGCATAATGGAGAATTGAGCTTTAAGAAATACACTCCCTCTTCCCCTACTCCATTGTGAAGGGTCTGGCATGACAAGATAGGTTAAATGACATGGTTCGGTGGAACCACAATGGTGAGCACATGCATGTGGGTGCCTGGGAATGCAGAATGATGACATCCTCTCTCTGGTGGAGCCCAAGATGGATGGACTGGTAAGTGACCTTGACCTTACGGTAAGTGACCTTGACCTCACTGGTAAGTGACCTTGACCTCACTGGTAAGTGACCAGACCTTACGGACTGGTAAGTGACCTTGCAGCAGGATCTCTTTGTAGCTTTACTTCCAAAATTTTGCAGCAGCAGAACAACAGTTCCTGCCCCACATGGTTATTGCTTAGAACAGAGCAGATACACAGTGAATTTCAGCTATCATTACTATTATGATACCATTTGCCATTCCCCAACTTTGTGATTTGAAATTTTCAGAAACTGCATACATTTTTCAGGTTACAGTAGAAAAGAAAAAGTGTCAGATAAAATAATGTCTTATTTTCTTTTAAAGACAAAAAAAGGAAATGCCACATCATCGCTATCTGTTTGTTCATATACTGTGACAATGGAATTGTCCATTCCTGTCATATTTTAAAATATATTTTTATAAATTAAAAAAAATATTTCACTGTGCTGTGTCTTAATTGTGTGTGGGCTCTCTAGTTGTGGCTCTCAGACTCCAGACTGAACGGACTCAGTAGTTGCTCTGCAACATGTGGGATCTTAGTTCACTGACCAGGGATCAAACTGGCATCCCCTGCATGGGAAGGTAGATTCTTAACCACTGGACTGCCAGGGAAGTCCTCATGTCAAACTTTTTATGAATTACTGTGAACTGCTTGAGTTTCAAAATATTTCCATACATGAAAGCCCAATCCCCTTTAGACTTCACTCAATTTTCTTTTATAAACTGACCCAGTCGATGTGGGTGATGCCAGTCTCTGGTTTTAACATCACATATGAAAGACAAGGGGTTCCAAACCAATGTCTACTAATTCCAGTCACTCTGAAGTGTCACTTTCAGTTTTGCTATGGTTTGGCACACATATCTTCATGTTTGAAACTGCTCACCAGAATGTTTGAGCAAACGCATAAATAGTAAGAACTGAACATGCCAAGTGACTTTCAATTTTTTAAAATATCTTCACGGGGCTGGTGACCTGAGTCAGGTCGGCTGTCAAGTTTTGGGTTTGGTAATGAAAGCCATAAAGGGAGCCAGTCAACTGACAGTGCCCAGGGGATACGACAGCAGGACTTTTCTCTTGCAGCCTCTTGCAGAGCACAAGCTCCATCCCCACCCCTGCAGACAGGGTGTTGGGTTTCTGACCTGTGGGGAGGGTCCCTGGAGAGTGCTAGAAAGCAGAAGAGGCTGCCGGTCCTACTGGGACCGGTAAAGTTAGCACAAGATTTAATAGCACTGGAACATACCCGCCCATTTTATTTCTCCAGTCTGATAATCTAGGGGAGTTAAGGGAAAGAGCAGAGATTTTGGTGGCTTTTAGCATTTTTTAAAGTTTCATCTGGGCAAACACACAAATGTGGATCAATGTTATCCAGACCTTACCACTGTTTGTTTTTCAGACTCCAAGATTAAACTAAGGACTGGCCAAGCTGAGCAGATATGTTTGCCTTTGTCTGAGAGAAGACAGAACTTGGAAAAAGAAGGGTGTTCAGAGAGACTGGGTTTCCTGGAGTATCTAAGGGTAGCCAAACAACGGCAGACAGGACTCAACCCTGGCGTGCTGAACAGGGCTATCTCCTTCATAATGAACGGCATGCTCATTTAAATGGGGCAAATTTGCAAATATTTTATATCTTACTAAGGAAACTATTTAAGCGTAGGAAATATGAGGGTTAAATGCCTTGCTTTCATAAACATACTACGATGGAGGAGATGATTTTAGATATTCTGTGGAAAAATGTAGGGGAAAAAAGTGCTGAATTAGCCCATTCCGTTCCATTGAATTGTTCAGCAATTATGGTCATCCCCCGTGCCCTAGAAAATTAAAGTACAAGATGAAATCCCAATCTAAGCCTGTCGGCTGCTAAGTGACTGCTATGTTACTAAATAAACGACACATCCCATTATCAGTTCAGCTCAGTTCAGTCGCTCAGTCGAGTCTGACTCTTTGTGACCCCATGAATCACAGCACGCCAGCATCCCATTATAAAAGCATTTAAAACTTATCCAAAGAGGTTTGCTGAATGGGGACTATAATTTTAAAATCATTTGTTGCTAGACTGTACACTTAAATTTTAACCTGAAGCTAAATGTTGCAAAGTTAAATCAATTTTATTTGAACACACAGGGGAATTTACACTCTTCATTTGGGGTGGATGGAACCCTTGACACAGTCTAGAATTTATTAAGACTCCTGTCCCATAGGAACAGTTAACTCTTTGATCCTAGCACTCTCTCTCCTCCTAGAAGAATTATTTAAATGTTACACATCCCTTTTTTTTTTTATTATTACCCCAAGCCCAGCAGTCACAGAGACAATTCCCTTTCTATCTCCCACACCCCTTTTCTTTTCTCTCTTTCTTTCTCTGACTTTCTCTCCTTCCCTGAAGTTTATAAAGCATTCCTTCAGCTTTGGTTTTCCTTTTCGACATTTAAAAATGTGGCTTCTGCCTATAAAACTTCTCCTCTACCCTGAGCAGCCCCATTCCCCTGGGGCTGTTATTGGCATGATCTATAAATTAACTGGAGTCACTTCGAGCCCTCAGTTAGCTTTTAATCAAACATTAGCAGCAGTGTTTACTCTTGTGTAATCTTTGGTTGTTACTTAATTTAATGCCCGTCAGCATTAAAAAAAAAAAAAAACCATGTTCAGCAAATCCTTGGCGCACACTGTTCAGTTTCTTTCCTCTTCCCCTCCCCCACCTTGACCCAAATCAAGCTTCATTTAATCTGGTAAAGGCTTTCTAATAATTTTAATGTGCTAGTGCAGCTTGCTCTCTTAAGGAAATAAGAGTTTGCTCTCTATGGCAATCAACCCAGAGGCCTTTGCTTTCTGATCCCCATCCCACATCACATCAAAGAGGCTAAACTGTAAATTGTATAGTTTTTGTTTCTTGTTGCTCTGGCAGTTATTTGTGAGTGATGTAAGATGGGAAGCATCTTCAGACTCACATTTGGAAGATGCTGGTGTGGGCCCTTGAGAAAAACCCACTGGAAACTGACTTTGAAGGTCTGCCCGGTGGTGAGCTAAAAGCGAACATATCACATCATAATTCATACACAACTTTGTGTCTTTTGAACCTTCCTCCCCAGCTGCCACCACCTCTAAAATAAATAAATAGTGCCCTGGCCATTCTACGGTGTGCTGGAGTGGCTTTCCTCTCTTCTTTCATAATGTGAAATCCATCTATAGTCTTGCAGGAGAACTTCCCTAAGGCTGTCCTAAAGACTGGAGGAAATACTGACTTCAGATGGAATAGGAAGGCTCAGCTTCAGCGCATAAAGCACATTATTAAGGGAAAAAGAATGTAGGGGGAAATTATGAGTGTACTCTTAAAAGATGCAAAAAGCAGCTCTTCTACCTTGCGCCTCCCCGTTTCTGTGCACTCTGTATAACAGAACATCCTCCTTAGTCCGGGGCTTTGATTAATAGCATCACACTCAGGACACCCGGTTTCTGTGCCAAGGAGACAAATGTCACCCTGAAAGTCTCATGCTGTTTCAGGAGATGTGACCGAAACAATGTGGACACCCAAGGAGAAGGAACCCTGAGTCAGAGAGGTCTCAACTGTTCCATCCTTTCCCCCCCAAAACTTGACCTCTTCAAATTTCACTGTGTCTCAGCTGTGCTTCTGCTCCCCATCGATTAGAAATCAGGATTCTCTTCTCTACACCACAAGGGAAAACCCTACTGCTAAGAATCCCGACTATGGCGGGATGTCCCTACTATGTCTCACAGAAGAGCACTCCCTTAGAAGAGCAGTAGGGATTCAAAGGGCAAGAAGAAGAAGAAAAGGAGAGACGCTGGTGACTGAGGTTTCATCCAACTGCTGCAAATGAATAAATGCTGAAAAATGCATTTCTGCTCTCTCAGATAGGAAAGGAGTTTCCTGGACTGAATCCATGCAGAGTTCATGGTTGGATTTCTAGGAAAGCCTCAATAAGGGGCTGAATTATGTGCTATTAACTCGAACTGCAGCTGTCCTGAGGGTCAACAGCTCTGTCTGAGCTCAGGTTACAAGTGCACACTGGTAGCCTGTGCTTGGGGGCTGGTGTCACTGGGAGTCACCCTTGAGATGTGCAAAGCAGCCCAGGAGACACATGCATCCCTGTCACTAACCACCGGGTCCCTGGGCCTGCCCACCTGTGGGGTGTCACCACCCAGGCTCCAAAGTGCAGCTGTTCCACTATGCAACTTTCCTGAACCATCTGGTGGAACGTGCTCAAAACACAGGGCTGCACTGACAAGGACTTAAGGTTTAGGAACTCACTCCCAGATAACAGCTGAGAACAGCAAGAAGTGCCCAGGCCCCTCAGGTGCCCAGGCTGCCCTGGTGATAAAGGGAGCTCTACTGTCGACTCATTGCTCTCCTCACATTCTTATTCCTGATGCTGAGTGACCACCGTCAGCACTTGAGGTTTGTGCTTCCCTTTTCTTTTCAACTCCCTCTTCAATGTCCCTTACCTGCCCATCCTCACCCAACTTGCTCATTTAACAGTGCCAAGTGGTCGGCTCATAGGAAGCGGTGCATGCCTTTAAAGCTCCTTAGAGGAGAGCACGTGACAAATATAAAATGGAAAATGTTTTAGACAAATACGACATTTCATTTGAGGTATCAGCCATAATGATCTATAATCAATAAATTCATTTGTTTTCCATTTTGTTATTGTGTGTGTGTGTGTGTGTGTGCAGGCACTATGCTGTGTCCCACTCTTTCCCCAGCATATCCCTGCATGCTTTGTTCACTGTGTGATGTCCAGCTCTCTGGTCTCTTCCAATGGCAGCCTCCATCCACTGGAGCCTGCCTAGGACCCTGCACTGGTCAATGGGAAACCAAACAAATCAGAGGCACTTAGTCGTTTCCACCAGTTCACAAAGGGAAAGCTTCGGCATGTTCCCTGAAGGCCAGACATGAGAGTTAAAGCTGCAGAAGGAAGCTGACTTGTAAACCTTCCCTGACAATCAGGATTTACTGTTTATTCTGTCAACTCTGTTTATTCTTTCAACTCTGGTTTCGCAGCAGAACAGCTCATCACACTACACCCAGATTGTGGGGACACACAGAGAACAGCCAAGAAGAACCAGAGAGAGCTCAATCCTGCTGATTCATTCACTAAGTCATTTGTTAGCAAGCTGGTTTGGGGTTTCTCTTTTCCACAATATTTCAACACTTAGGGAATTAAAATAGCCAGCTGTTCCCATCTTCAAACAACATATCCTGGATAATTGGGAATTTAACATAAGTTTTACTCTTAAAGTCCTCTTCCAAAATACATCTGACCAAAATAGTTCATGAAATAACTTGGAAACCTAGAGCATGCAAGAGAGTTGTGTATGATGCTAAGTACAGAGTCACTTGGCACTTGGTAAACATGCACTGATGCAGACCTGGTTTCCTAAGATTTAAAATGTAGAACCAAACAACTCATACTTTCTCAAATATTATGGCGCTAGTGTAAATTTACAAGAGGCTGCTGCTGCTGCTGCTGCTAAGTCGCTTCAGTCGTGTCCGACTCTGTGCGATCCCATAGACGGCAGCCCACTGGCTCCCCCGTCCCTGGGATTCTCCGGATAAGAACACTGGAGTGGGTTGCCATTTCCTTCTCCAATGCATGAAAGTGAAAAGTGAAAGTGAAGTCGCTCAGTTGTGTCCGACTCTTAGCGACTCCATGGACTGCAGCCTACCAGGCTCCTCCACCCATGGGATTTTCCAGGCAAGAGTACTGGAGTGGGGCACCATCGCCTTCTCCGTTACAAGAGTCTACAAACATCAAACTGGATATGGTGTAGCAGAGAGGCTGTGGAATCAGACAGGCCTGGACTCAAATTGAGTGCCACGCTTGCTGTGCAGCCCAGAACAAATGATACATTCTCACTAAACCTCAGTGTTCTCACCTCTAAAATGGGAATAATAAGAACCATCCCTCAACTCAGTGAATTTGGGGAGGATTAAGATTAGGAGATACATTGTAAAACCGTTTTTGGCTCAGAGCAAGCATTTCATAAATGAAAACTGCTGGATACTCTTGTCTTACAGAGAATGTTTTTGAAAATTGGAAATAATTTTAAAGCTTGGAAAACAATGAAGACCCCTCTGGGGAAATATATAACTCCTAAATCAGATAATGGAACATCTTGGAAACCCAGACTACTCAGAGCATACTTAAGTGCCAGGGACAGGGCTCATACCTAGCTGACACTCAATAAACATTTATTGACACCGACCACGGTTTCTTCAGGTTAAAAATAAAATGTCTGGAAGAATTACAGAATCGCTTGTGGTTATTTCTGAAATATTATGACATCAAAGTAAGAATTTAAAACACCGCCACACACACAAAGAAGCTGGGTACCAGATTTGCTTAAAAGATTGGAAGAACCCAAAACTCAAGTACTGCTTGTAAAGCAGAGGTTCATAAAATTATAAAACCAGAATTAAGAAACGTCTCCTAGAAATGGACAGAGCCTCATCAACTTCAGTGGAGAAATTTCTCCATCTATCATCTGCTGACTCCACAGGGTAAAGTCGCTGTGCTGGGGAGGTGTCTGTGTATTCCCAGGGTGAGACCATCAGCTCTTCCATTTAAGTCAAGGGGCTACCAAACTAGAATGGAACACTGGTAGATTTAAAAATTTAGAGTCAAATTCAAACAGATAATCTCACAGAGGAGAGCTCCCACACATCGATAGAGAAAACTGAGGAAGGCTATATTTAAAGTTTTTCTTTTTATCAAGGTAGAGTTTGCACTGTGACAATGATTAAGCTGTAGGGGAGGCTTTTAACAGAATTTACTCTGCACTTGTACTAACTAACTGAAATATATCATTTGCTTTTCTAATCTTCCTTTAATTTTAGTCTAGAAAATACCATTTATCTTTAGTATTCTTTCTCCCATGGGGCAAAAAAAGAAACAAGATTTCAGAATTCCATAAGGCATTGATTAATTCATGCTGGTCTCTCTTCTAGGTACCGGATATTAAAAAGGAAGGCAACCAATATATTACCTCCATCCTTAAGAATAAGCCCCTCCTGATCTTTAGGGATACGTATTTAAAATGGGCCAATTGCTCTTCAGTAAATGTCAAATAAACGGACCTCTGGAACACTTAAAATTTCATGCTGTGCGACTGTATGCTTCAATAACACACACACACACACACACACACACACATGCGTGCATGCACACCTAGGTCGAAAGGAACAGGAATTGACACAGGCTAATTGTGTCTCTGACCTACTTTCCACAGTTATTTGCTCTTTGCTTATGCAGAACAGAAACATAATGGCAAACCCTCTGCAAAAAGATGGCAAGCTATCTCCAAATTAGAGAGGTTTGGCTGCAGGTGGGTATGAGAAGGCAGCACTTACAGAAACTTTCAGTTGGTAAAGAATCCGCCTGCAATGTGGGACACCTGGGCTCGATCCCTGGGTTGGGAAGATCACCTGGAGAAGGGAATGGATACCCATTCCAGTATTCTGGCCTGGTATTCATCTCCAAATTAGGGAGGTTTGGCTGCAGGTAGGTATGAGAATGCAGAGTTTATGGAAACTTCACCTTGTATTTATTATTAATATCTTTGTTGAAACCTATGAGCTTAGCCAGCCCAGCTACTCTGACTTGGGAAACTTTTTTTTTTTTAATTGGAGGCTAATTACTTTACAATATTGTAGTGGTTTTTGCCATACATTGACATGAATCAGCCATGGGTGTACATGTGTCCCCCATCCTGAATCCCCCTCCCACCTCCCTCCCCATCCCATCCCTCAGGGTCATCCCAGTGCACCAGCCCTGAGCACCCTGCCTCATGCATCAAACCTGGACTGGCGATCTATTTCACATATGGTAAAATACATGTTTCAATGTTATTCTCTCAAATCATCCCACCCTTGCCTTCTACCACAAGAGTCCAAAAGTCTGTTCTATACACCTGTGTCTCTTTTGCTGTCTTGCATATAGGGTCATTGTTCTTGGGAAACATATCTTGAGGCCTCTTTAGCTTTCTGACTCATGTTGCATAATTGAGTTGGATGGACAAAAGCCTAGTCGTTATTTGCACAAGAGCAACATGTAGGTTTACTTTGTCCTTATATTAAATTAAAACACTTGAGCACTCAAAATGGGGCTCTGTAACAACCTAGAGGGGTAGGAAGGGGTGGGAGGAGGGAGGGAAGTTCAAGAGGGAGGGGACATATGTATGCCTATGATTGATTCATGTTGATGTATGGCAGAGACCAACACAACATTGTAAAGCAATTGTCTTTTAATTAAAAATAAATAAATTTAAAAAAAACACTTGGACAAATAGGCTAAATTTGTTGTTGCATTGCTTGTCAGTATTCTTTAAAAAGAAAAAAAAGTCATTATCTAATTATATTCAGGAGAAAGCCATTAGGGCTCCTCTATAACTTGGTGACAAAAATTTCACTAAAATGAGGAAATGTGGTCATTTACTCTGGCTTCTCTTTTTTTCTCAGGAAAAAAACTGAGTTTGTAAAAATTTTAAGTTACAAATAGCACTCACATATAAATATAACATGAGCATGTTGCGAAGATTCATTTAATATCACTGATATTAAATATCACTGATATTAAATTTGATATCACTGATATCAGCGGAGAATGAATGTTTGAATAAGACTGCTAGATCAGATAGAACACTGGTTAATGCCACACACAGCAATAACAGGATCATCTTTTACGATCCTTTTATTTAAAAGCAACCTGTAGAATCATCTTTTCTACTGGATATAAGTCACTTGCATTAGTGCTGGACAAAATCTATGAATTAATATTTCATAGAATCTGAGCGTTAATCAACAGCAAATAGTATTATCAAATAAGGTGCATTTCCTTAAAGAATCAGATAGTCCTTAGATGGATCTATTAGAAAATGCTCCAGTAAGATAGTGAAAGGACATGCAGCCATTCTTTTGCCTTATTTCAAGTTGAAACTTTGTCTTAATATTAGTAAGTGCTTTTGGGGGAAAGATGTTTCAGACAGAAAGACAATTGAGGCTCTGGGACAGATTATTGCATAAATATTAACAGAACAGCATTGCCATTCAAACTATGTGGAATCCTAAGAAATGCAGAATTGGAGGTAGAGGCAATCCAAGTGTCCACTGAGGTTTGAATGGATAAACAAAATTTGGTATACACCCACAATGGAATACTAGGTAGCCTTAAAAAGAAAGGAAATTCTGACACAAGCTATAACATGGCTGAACCTTGAGAACATTATGCTTTGCAACATAAGCCAGTCATAAAAAGATAAATACTGTATGATTCTACATTTATAAGCTGTCTAGAATACTAAAATTCATAGAAACAGAAAGTAGGATGGTTTTCAGGGACTGCATGGGGAGTTGCTATTTATTAGGTATAAACTTTCAGTTTTGCAAGATGGAAAAGACCTTGAAACTGGTTTCACAAACAATGGGAATAATGCTATTGTACTGTACACTTAGAAATAGTTAAGATGGTAAATTCCATGTTATATATTTTTTACCATAATGAAAAATAATAAAAATTCCAGAGTTAGTTATCACCAATGCAGATTTATGTTATAAAGCAAAGGAAAGACTTCACCAGAGTGAGACCAAGATGCTGAGTGTAAAGCACCATCTGAAGGGCTAGATCATGACCATCTACAAGAGACACACACAAAGTAACTGCAAAGATGCCAACCTAGCTATTGTGGATTTCAGCCCATATCATGGAAACAATCAAGCAATGTAGCAGAGTCGGCTGCCCAAGCAGCCCAGCAACCCGTCATAGTGGTAATGCCAGCAGGAGCTCTGAATGCAGTGCAAAGGTCATGCGTGTATCCTCTGTCACTCGGTCCTGTTTGACTCTTTGCGACTCCATGGACTTTAGCCCGCCAGGCTCCTCTGTCCATGGGATTTCCCAGGCAGGAAACTGGAGTGGGTTGCCATTTCCTTCTCCAGGGGATCTTCCTGACCAGGGGATCAAACTCACATCTCCTACATTGGCAGGTGCATTCTTCATCACCGAGCCATCTGGGAATCCCATACAATGGCCATAGTCCAGTGCAAAGTCCAACACCTGCAAAGGATTGTCTGTTCTTTTTTAAAAGAAAGATTTGTTCTTTATTTAAATTTTACCTCTTTTTTTACATCCTTCATAAAAACGTATTCAAAGTGGGTCACAAACCTTTATTCATAAAAATGTGTTCAAAATGGGTCACAGACCTTAAATTTAAGATGCAAAACTATGAAACTTCTGCACGATAACATAAGAGAAAACCTAGGTGATCTTGGGTTTGGCAATGAGGTTTTTTTGTTGGCATTTTCTTTTGTATTTTTAAATTTTCATATCTCTTTTTTCAGCTTTATTGAAATATAATAGACATAAAATTGTTTATATTTAAGGTGCATAACTTGATATATTGATATGTATACATTGTGAAATGATCACCACAGCCTAGCTAATTAACATATCCATCATTTTACATCATTAACATTTTGCTCTCTCTTTCTCTCTCTCTCTTTCTTTCTTTGGTGGTCAGAACACTTAAGTTCACCCATCACAGCAAATTTCAAGTAACAATATAGTATTGTTAAGCATTTTCATCATTCTGTACATTAGATTTCTGGAATTTACTCATCTTACATAACTGAAATTTTAACTGACTACTCAAAGAACTCTCCTTAGTCACCATCACTGTTAATTTTCCTTACCCCTATGTAACAGCTGAATGAGAAAACATTAACCTAATATTCATTAAACCTTGGGAACTAGTTTTCTGATTATCACATTTGCATCTTTTCTTAATTGCCCTCAGACTTTTGTGTCAGGCTCTAGAAAAATTAAGCCTCTTGCAAAAAGTGCAAAGAAAACTCTTTTTGCTATCCAAGGGCAAAGCTCTCACTCTTGCCTGAAGTGACTTCATCATAACAGGTCTACACCCTCCGGCAGAATGTGAGAACCCTTGCGTAAGAAGCTTTGCCACATATGTACAAGATATTTTTATTCCCTCATAAATTTGATTAATCTTCTCAACAGAGCAATCACATCTCTACTTTCTTTCTCTCTTTTTCCTAACCAGTAGAAACTTTCTTTAATTTTTATGGTGAATTGACATGATGCCATGGAATGCTGATTAAGATGAAATATTAAACCCAACTGCATTTTAAAATCCACATCCTTTATGGAGTCAGAGGAAAACTACGTCTGTCTCCACTAGGCAGTGTCCTTCAAGGCCTTACATAATGCCCACAGTCAGAGTATTTTACCATCTGGTCATTAATTTTTCAGCATTATAAAAATGCAGAAACTTCATTCATTTGCAAAAACATTTAACTGAGCCTAATACTGGACTCTATACTAAAAACAAAAACTAACAATGTCTAGAAACACGTTCTGTTCCATTATATCTTCCATTGTTGAAATAAGCATTTCCTTGGAACAAACTGCTGTTGAAATTCAAATGCTCCTTAGAGCAAAAGAAATCATTCTCCAACATAGGAGCCCTCTCTTGGTATGATTTATTTCACAGCAAATTAATTCAGTGACGATTGTGGAGGCTGTAAACTGGGGTGTCCCTTTCAAAACCCAAACAAATCTCAGATACAAAAACACTGGCAACAGGTAGAGAAAAGAGGCATGTAGCTCACTAAGGTTGGCTGTTTGCAGGCTTTTGTTTTGTTTTTCATGCTTTCCTTATTCTTCTCATAAAGATTGGACTTTGTAGCAGCATGTATAACCAAACTCAACCCACTCTAAAGTTCAAGTCTTTCTAGTTCATACTGTCTCCTTTCATAGAATGACTTCAGATGGTCCGCCAAGAAAATAAGTAAAGCAAGCTCAGAGAAATTTATAAAATGTTTAAATAGCTAACTAACAAGTTAACCATCAGAGGAAGCATGTAGAATTAAACAGAAAAATTCATCTGGAGAAAGAAAAAAATAATAACAGAATGACAGAAAGAAAGCAAGAGAAAGGAAGGGGAAGGCAGACGAGATGAGAGCCACGAGAGAGAAAGGAGGAGTCCTTTCAAGCAGACGCAGTCTGAAAATGTAGGTGCTACAAACTATTTATTCTTCCTAAGTGCTTTCTCCTCTTTCTCCTCTTTTGCTGGACTGTGCCAGCTCACAGTGGCTTGTAAACTCTTCCATTTTTTAATGGTCTTTTAGGTGCAGATGCTCATCAACTCAAAGGTGAACTACAACTACTTCACAGAAAATAAACTGAGAGTATTTTTATGTGATCCTTGCTCCAAGGCAGCAAGGAAGACAAAAGAACTCAGCGCACTACCGCTTTTAAGGTTTCGATCCCAGCCAGAACTAAACCACATCTGAGCCTCAGCAACACCCCCTTTCTCCCCATCAGAGCATAGTCACTGACACCTCAAAGAGTCTCAAGTCGTTGGCACAGCTTGGCTGGCTCTCCAGCAGTATCAACACTGACCAGCATCTTATCCAGTTTTACTTAACCCTTATTTTTGATCTTTGGGCATTGCAACTATGAAAAAGAGGTTCAAAACCATGCAGTGTACTGGGGCATAAAAATGGCCTATATTCCTACAGAATACCTGGGGTGGGGGCGGGGGGATCCTTTCAGGAATAAAGCAAATGTTTATAGTAGCCCAAAGTGAAACTTAAACGTTTCAGCAGCCCAGCTGCCTGTGAAGCTGATATTGGGGCCGGGGGAGGAAGTAGTGGTTTTCGTTTGAAGCCCGGCTACTACAAGCCCAGGAGTGGCCAAGTTCAAGGCGGAAGCTGCCTCTCAACCCCTGCAGCCTCCTCCAGAGTGGCTGAGACAGATGGGGCTGTTCTCTTGCTTGTTTTAAGAATGCAAAAAAGAAGTAGAAGAAACAAGAAACAAAATGATGAACTGGAAATCTTAAGGCTCTGGATTCAAACATTTTTATGGCAACTAAATTGTAAAAAAATAAAATAAAAATTTGCCCACAGGAACATAGGAGGAACCATGTAGAACACTGAGCAAACCAAGGGGGTTGAAGATGGATTTTTTTATTTTCTGATGTGATAAAAAGAAATTGAGTCCAAGAACTAAAAGAGAATAGATGACCAAGTGTGACAAGCTCTCCAATGGGTTTTTTCACTTTTTGTCTTCAGCAACGGACTGCCTGTGGACCGAGAAAACACCTAGTAATGTGCCTCCCCACTCTGCTAAGCAGCCTCGAATCAAGTAGCTTTTGCCAAACACTGTTGTCTGTCCTACATATCAAAAAAGACCTCCTCCTCCATCCTCTTTTTCAGCTGAAGATTGGCTTCCTACGTCACTAAGAAAACAAAAGAGGAACTTCCATAAATACCCACCTCTCTGCTTCCAGGTCATCACTTCCCTCCTGTTATTCTGTATGAATAATCCACAGCCCCACAGAGAGGAATCCTCTCAACCCCACTCCACCCTCATCTACTACTCTATTTATCTGTATCCCGTTCCAATTAGACTGTTTGAAAGAATTGCTTATATCAGTGCTGTTTAGTAGAAATGTAACAAGGCATATTTGTAATTTTGGCTTTTCCCGTAGCCACATGAAAAAAGTAAAGAGAAACAAATAACATTAATTTTAATAATATATTTTATTTAATCCAACATGTTCAAAATAGTATCATTTCAACATGTAATTGTTATCAAATATTATTAAGATACTAGACTTTCTTTTTATGAATTCTAATGTGATGTACATATTACTCTTAGAGCACATTTCAATTCAGAGTAACCACATTGCAGGTACTCCCATGTCTAGTGTCTTTAGTGAACAGTGCAGTTCTGCACTGTTCTGACTTCTCCTCTCACACTCTCTTGAACCCACTCCTTTCAGGCTTTTGCCTTCACCAGTCCACTGAAATTGCTCTTGTCAAAGTCTCCAGTAATCTCAGTTCTGCCCTATTTAGAGGTCAATGCTCAGCTTGTATCTTGCTTGACCTGCCAGCAACCTCTAACCCAGTTGATCGCTCTTTTCTGCTTGATAAACTTTCTTCGCTTATTTTCCTGAATACCACCTAGATTTCCCCCCACCTCACTGGTTGCCGCCTTCAGCCTCTGTTTGTTTATTCTTATCTCTCTGCCCTCTAAATAATGTCCCAGTGACAGGACTT
Organism: Bos mutus; assembly: GCF_027580195.1. Classification (NCBI taxonomy): domain Eukaryota; kingdom Metazoa; phylum Chordata; class Mammalia; order Artiodactyla; family Bovidae; genus Bos; species Bos mutus. The sequence goes on along the minus strand of NC_091628.1, from coordinate 19,922,439 downwards.
AGTCTTTCATGCTCTTCACTGCTCTAAGTATCCTGATTCCTTGGTGATCTCATACACCTATTGGTTGACAAATTCCAGCCTGAATCTCTCTCCTGAGTCCTAGCACCTGAATCTCCACTTAGATCCATACATTTCCACTTAGATGTCTCACGGAGTATCAAGCTTAACATATTCGAAAACTGATCTCTTGATCTCTATCTCCCAAACATTCATCTCCTGCTGTCTACCCCATTTCAGTATATGAAAACTCCTTGTTCTGGTGATTCACGGCAAAAGTCTTGGGTTCATCTTTGCTCAATTTTGTTAATACCCTACACCCAGTCGTTCAACAAATCCTCCCAAGTATACCATTACAATATACCCTACCAGAAAAGACAAAAACTCTAATTCAAAACGATACACACACCATAATGTTCATACTTACAATAGCCAAGACAAGAAAGCAATCTAAATGTCCATCAACAGACGAATGCATAAAGAAGATGCAGTGTATATATATGTGTGTATATATATATATATAATGTATATTACACAGCCATAAAAAAGGATGAAATATTGCCATTTGCAGCAACATGGATGGACCTAGAGAAAAACATCATACAAGGTGAAATAAGTCAGACAGAGAAGACAAATACTATATGATATCACTTACATGTGAAATCTAAAAAATAATACAAATGAACTTATTTACAAAACAGAAACAGACTCACAGACATAGAAAACAAATTTATGGTTACCAAAGGGGAAAGGAGTGCTGGGGGGATAAATTAGGATTATGGAATTAACAGGTACAAAGCACTATATATAAAATAAACAAGAATATTCTGTATAGCACAGGAAACTGTATTCAATATTTTGTAATAACTTATAATGGAAAAGGGTCCCCAGGACCTTTGTACATGCCGCTACAGTTGCCAGCTACCTGTGTCTCTCTATATGCCTCTCCCCATCCTTCACCAACTCACCTAGTTCAGAAATTATCGCACTCAGGGAAGACTTTTCAGAACCCCCAAATCATATAACTCTTCATAGTAATTATCTCTGAAATATGTTTATTTTTTACAATAATTTGATTAATAGCTATGTCCCTCCACAAGACAATAAATTCTACTAGAAAAGAAAACAAAAATCCAGTATTATTCCCTGAAGCACAGCCAGTTGCAGGCAAAGCACTGCCTATCTTACTAATGAATAAATAAATGCAGGAATTAACACTAGCAGAGAAGCACCCCTCATCCACCCAACGCCCATAAGTCTTAATTAGAGTCTCTATTTGTAAAGAAGACAAATCTTGGTTTTCCATGGAAGAAGTGGTCATAGCTACATCACTGGTGTTCAGTTTCTAAAATAAACTAGATTATATGCTAAAGGAAGAAGCAAGGCTCGAGATGAAGCGCTGCCTTCTGCTCATCCTCTGACCATCTTGCTAATCTCCCACAGCAGGGAACTCACCACAAGGCAAGGTAGTCATCTCCATTTCTATTATTTTTGGCATGTTCGTTGAGTGACATTTCAATTACAGCCCTCTTGCCCCTGATTGCAGGGGTCATTTGAGCCTAAGAGAACTCACTCTTAATTCTGTCCAAAAAACAGAATATCATATTCCAGTTCGGTGGTTGAGTATACCAGATGAGTACACTTGGTCAAGACATTGCAGGGTTATGAACTCTATGGGGCCTATAAGCTTGCTGAAGAAAACTCTGATTTAAGCTTTTGTACAAGATGCCCTTAGGAGTTTAGTATTTAGATCTACTTTTGTGGGATGTTATTTGCAAGCTGCTTCTTCACCACCAGCACATAATTGACCATTCTGGAAAGAACTTTGATAGGAAAGACAGCTGCTTCTCATTTCCAAGTAGACGCCTTAGAACACCTTGGGTTGAGCTGAACATTAAGTACCTAAAGAATTTTAAAACATTAAATTTAATTGCCACAAATACCAACAACAACAGTAGTAGTAAAAATAGCTACTCATTATGAGCCTTCTTCTAGATGTCTGGTACATCACATGATGTTCAAAATAATACTACGAGAAAGGAAATACCTTTACCATTTTATGTATGAGAAAAATGAACCTTGAAAAGGTAATTTGCCCAAGGTTCCTCAGCTTGTAAGTGAGAAAGCAAGATTTCAAACCAAGATTTGTCTGAATCAAAAACTCAGTTTTTCTAGAGATGACTCTGTGAAGCTACCTGAAGTAATGCAGGGACTATAACTTCCAGAAGGTACTGTATTTCTCCACAGTTGTCTCATCTACCTCCAGGTCTTTCCCTCTTTCATCCCAAATCCATTGTCACTTGACCGCAGAAGGACAAAGGAAGCTCTCCTGGACAGATGATGATTTCTGTGCTATACAGAAAACCTGGGTTTCCTCCAGGACAAATTCCCTGAACTTCACCCTCGTCCACACTGAACTAAAAGTCCTTCTGTTGGGTTTCTAAGCACTTAGCATCTGCTCCTATCGTGATACAAACTAGGTTATCATGTTTACTACCAGCTCGTGGTTCTCTGAGACAGACTTTTGGAATGGGATAAGCCAAGTTGTAGTCATAATTGCAGTCACAATTGTAGTCATAATCTCAAGCTTTCAGGACTGTGTTTGGCATAAAGATGGCGCTCAAACATGTTTTTTGATTTAAACTGCATGAGAACACCTCCTTACTTCTCCCCAGATCTTTAAGAATAACACCATAAAGTAAGAAATCACAAATTAAAGAATATGTAGAAAAAGGTCTGCAGAGATGCAGTTTCCTGCCTGCTGCTGCTGCTGCTGCTAAGTCACTTCAGTCGTGTCCGACTCAGTGCGCTCCCCCGTCCCTGGGATTCTCCAGGCAAGAACACTGGAGTGAGTTGCCATTTCCTTCTCCAATGCATGAAAGAGAAAAGTGAAAGTGAAGTTGCTAGTCGTGTTCGACTCCTAGCGACCCCATGCACTGCAGCCTACCAGGCTCCTCTGTCCATGGGATTTGCCAGGCAAGAGTACTGGAGTGGGGTCCCATTGCCTTCTGCAATATGATTGCTAGTGGAATTCTAAATATATAAACAGTGTCATTTACAGCACCCTCAAAATGCTTAGTTATAAACTTAACAAAATATGTATGGAATATATATGCTATAAACTATAAAACACTGATAGGAAAAAAGCAAATTTTTAGATGAGTAGAGATATACCATGTTATAATTGGAAGACTCAATATTGTTAAGATGTCAATTCTCCTCAAGTGATCTATAGATCCCATGCAAACTTGATCGGTGTTTCAATAGGAATTTTTTTTATAAATATCAACTGAATAGCCAAAACAATTTTGGGATTAATACAAGAACAAAGTTGGAGGAACCACACTATCTATTCTCAAGGTTTGTTATAAAGCTTCTGTAGAAAGAACACATTCTATGTGTGGATAGGCATATAGATTAATGAAACAGAATAGAGTCCAGAAAAAATATATACAAATATAGCCAACTGATATTTGACAAATGTATGGCAAAACAAATACAAGATTGTAAAGTAATAAATAAATAAATAATTTTTTAAAAAGATGATTCCAAGGATAAACAATAGTCTTTTTAACAAACTGAATAAGAATATGTATACACAAAACAACCCTCAACTCATACTTTGCCCTCTATGCAAAAAATAACTCAAAATTTATCATAGACCTAATGTAAAACAAAAAATTAGGAAATTCCTAGAAGAAAACAGGATAAATCTATGTGGCCTCATGCTAACCAATGAATATAACATCAAAGGACAATCTATAAAAGAAAATATTTATTGTATTGTGCTTTATCAAAATTAAAATTTTTTTATTTTGCAAGAGATATCATAAGGAAATCAAAGGACAAGTCAAATATTGAGGGAAAATATTTACAATTAGCATATCTGACAAATGACTGTATTTAGAATACATAAATAACCTTCAATGCTTAACAATTAAAAAAAAAAAAACTCAGTTTAAAAGTGGGTAAAAGATTTGAACAGATATTTCACCAAAAAACATAAACAGATGGCAAATAAGCACATAAAAATATTTTCAAGTTCATTAAACGTTAGAAAAATGCAGATTAGACCTCACTGTGAGTTACTACTACTTAGTAACTACTTACTACTGCTAAGTCGCTTCAGTCGTGTCCAACTCTGTGCGACCCCATAGACAGCAGCCCACCAGGCTCTCCCGTCCCTGGGATTCTCCAGGCAAGAACACTGGAGTGAGTTGCCATTTCCTTCTCCAATGTATGAAAGTGAAAAGTGAAAGTGAAGTCACTCAGTCGTGTCCGACTCCTAGGGACCCCATGGACTGCAGCCCACCAGGCTCCTCCGTCCAATGATTTAAATTAAAGAAACAAACTGACAATGCCAAGAGTTGGTGAGGATGTAGATTATATGGAACCCTCATACTTTGCTGGTGAGAACAAATTGTTACATCCTCTTTAGAAAACAATTTGGCCATTTACTGTCAAGTTAAGCCTATATTTATGACCAAGCAATCTCACTCCCAGGATTCTACTTAAGAGAAGTAAAAACCTATGTCTACACAGAAAGCCTATATGCAAATTTTTATAGCTGCTTAATTCTTAATTACCAAAAACTGGAAACAGTACAAATGTCCCACAAGTGAATAAGCTTTGGTATATCCATACAACTGGGCTTCCCAGGTGGTTCAGTGGTAAAGAATCCATCTGCCACTGCAGGAGATGCAGAAGACATGGGTTCGAGTCCTGGGTTGGGAAGATCTCCTGGAGAAGGAAATGGCACCTCACTCCAATATTCTTGCCTGAAAAAATCCCATGGACAGAGGAGCCTGGTGGGCTACAGTCCATGGGGTCACAAAGAGTCAGACATGACTTACAGTCTAAGCACACACACATCCATACAATGGGATACTACTCAGAAATAAAAATGAACAATCCAGTGATACATGAACAACATGGATGGATCTCAAACGAGTTTTGCTAAGTGACAGAAGTCAGATCCAAAAGATCAGGTACTGATGTTCAGGAAAATCAAAACTTTAAGATGGAGAAATGTCAGTGGTTGCCAGGGATTGGAAGTATGTAGGTAAATTGACTACAGAAGACATTTCTTGACACAATGGAATACTCCATTGATTATGGTGATAGATACACAACTCAATGCTTTTGTCAAAACTGTTCACTACCAAGAGTGAATTTTATAGTATGAAAATTCTAAACTAAAAGAAAAATAAGTGTTTCATTCCAAGAAGAAGACAGAATTAAAGAAAAACTGTCCATTCTCTATAAACCTGGTCACCCTACAGAAGGAATCCTACCTTTTAGAAAAACCACTGCCCTACCAAGTCATCCTAGGCAACCAGGGCCTCAGGTAAACCATTTGGCTCTGCACTTCACAAAGCATTTCGGGGAGGTGGGGGGTGGGCAGTATATTTTAAAATCGAATTATCAAATCAGATATATCCTAGTACCTCCCCTCATCATGTGCCGGGGCCCCGATAACAGACCAGCACTGCAGAATGTTTCAGCAAATGTAACTCTTTTCCTCTTCAACAAACCGAGGGCTGGAAGGCCCATAAATGTGCTATTTCAGCTGTTTTAAGCAGCTTATCATGATTTTCTGAGAGCCTGGCCTCAAGACTCTGGATCCCTTCTTAATAACATTTAATGCTACCATTATGTAATTGAATCCATTTTGTCAGTGTAGTGGGAATATCATTAAACTGTAATTCATTTCACTGTCTTCTAGCTTTCAGACCCTCAAGTCCCAGAGTCCAAAACACCAGGAACTTGAAGCAAGGAGTGATCCTAATCCTTTCCCCTCCCACCCCCTCCTGGGGCAGGCTAAGTTTTTCCACACTGCACTGTTATCCATTCCATTATCACCAAGGCTATAGGATGCTTCAGGCCTTGTGCCCGTCTGACAGTGCCTTAAGCTCCCTGACACTGAGTGACACCCCTTGATTTGCTGAGTCTCAATCTGGGCCCAGAGCACTTTTGGAAATACAATCATATCAGGAGATGGTACTTTTCACATCGGTTGCCTCTCGACATTAAGTACCTGGCACCTTGCCACTTAACGTGCAAGTAGCCACATTATTATTGAAACCACATGTTCATTAGCAAGGTTGGCACCAACTCAACCCCCACTGTCCGAAGTTAACGTTATATTCCATTATAGTCCAGACAAGGGGACAGTGTAGGATACAATTTGGGCATGAGAACAAACAGTCTTGTTTGATGAAATCTGAGTCTTCAACTGTTAGAAATACGATCTGGTTTCTATCTCGACATATGTCTGCACTGATGTTTCAGAGAGGGACATGTTTTGAAAGAAAATATCATTCTTTCAGTGTTATCTTTGCACAATTGTATTTAATTCTTTCCACCACTTGCAGGGACAACCGGAGTCCACCGGCTTCTTGCTGTGCTAATCAGTTCATCCCTGGAGATTCAGGCAAAAGTGTTTCACTTAATATAAAGGAGTGACTCAGAACCATTGCTTTCAATTAAAAAAGCCTGAGAGAGTTCTGGGAACAGTGCTCTCTTCTTTTAGAAGTAGAGAGGAGGAGGGGTGCTGGGACAGGGCGGGAGGGAAGGAAAGAAGAGAGGAGAAAAAAACGTATGCAGAAAAATGACTTGGGCACTCAGAATGAAATCATCATCAGTTCGATGCAGTATTTTCATAAAATTTAATTCAGATCCTACAAGTTCTTGGCCTTTTAGAATTTATTGATGTGCAAAATGTATTTACTCTTTTGCTCCATCTTGATAGAAAGACATGCTGGATTTTAGAGAACTTTTTATTACTATTGTTTATTCTCATGTGTACATCTCACACATGATTTTCCTCTGTCTCTTATTAGAGAAACAAACCCTTTTTTTGCACATGTGCTCAATATTGCCACCAAAAGCATTTGTCCAGACCTATTAGTCACATCGCTTTACAAAAGAGTTTCTTTCAGTATTGCATGTATTCAAGTCCCTTCTTTATATATGGCACTCACAAAGTAGACTTTATAAATTTAGAAACCTATATTGTGAGAGATGGATTAAAATATTTTTATGTTTGCTGCTAAAATAATGGCGTTGAAGTCCAGGGTTTTTCCCACAAGATGATCCATGAGGTCTCATAATACTTTTTGGTATGACTAGGTCTATTATAGTAAAATATTTTCCAGAAATCTGAGGATGATCTAACCTCATCAGTTTCTCCCCTAAGGAGCCATATTCCAACCAAGAGTAAACAGCACTCTTAGATCAGTGCAAAAGTATCAGTCAATAAACTATGCTGGTGAGCAGACCATCCTACCAGGTTTCATGATAAGTAATTATCTGGGCTTCCTGAAAAGATGGATCTGAGCCAGAGCTATATTGCCCCAAAGCAATGCAAGTATGGAGGCCCCAAGAAGCAAGAATACTACATCATGAGACAAAAAAAGACTTTGAAAGAACATGATTTTTTTAAATTATTAATCACATGGAAAAAATCATAATAAAAGTCAGAATATTTTATTTATATCTTCTACTATCTTCTACTTAATTACAGTGCATTGCTACTTCTCTTTTGCATGTGTTGGATGGGCATAATCTTTATAGTGCTAGAGTCCTTTAATAGTTTTCCTGAAGCTCTGGTCTACTTACTGTCCTAATTTAGACCAGACAGGCAAGATCCTGAATGTCCCCGCCAGTGTCCAGGACTCAGGCACCACCTCCACACTGGGTCTTCCCAGGGTTCTAGCATTAAAAAACATCAGTATCTGTTTCAGGGATTCACTTCTGTTTCCAACTTCACATAAATTAAGCTTAAAACCAACTAAAGACAGGCAAACAGTCCCCTTTTTTCTGTGTAAGCAAAGGGTTAACACTGACAAGCAATGTTCTAAATGTGTTCATTTATGCATGTGCTTACGTGTCTAGCTGGAACCACTCTGCCCAAGCTCGTTTTCCATATGACCTTTTACAAGTAGCTAAGAAAGACATCCATTGTTTCCTTGCATTTAGTGGATTTAAAAACGTAGTCGTCACAACTGAAAAGGCGAATCAGAAAAGGAACGCCTAAAGCAAAGATACCACATTTTCCCCCCAAGAAAAGTCACGTATCACATCGGACACAGGATGGTAGCTGCCTTGGATACGGCACCCGTATCTGCGAGATGTGTAGTAGATTGAATAGCTCTAAAATATGACTGTGTGCTTTCTTAAACTCCCATTCAGGTCCTTACACTCTCTTCCCATACTGAGAAATGTTTCCTTTCAAGCAAAAATAGAGCTATGTGTCTTTCACGTGGGCCTACCTGGCTGAGCTGGTATCAAAGAATATTTTTTTTGTATTTATACATATACAATATATACTATATTTTATGGATTATTTTTTGTGTTTTGTATTTTTGTATTTTTTGTATTTATTGTGTTTCATATGTAGAGAGATAGGCTAAGATATACATATCATCCCAGCTGATGGGCGGTAGGCTGTGATAAGCAGGCAGGCTCTAACTTTGCACATAAATTTGGTAGCTAGTTTCCAAAGACGACCTCAAACAGTCCCACTCACCCTTCTATGTACATGCTGCTCCTCCCATCGAGAGATGGAGTATATTTCCTCCTCACCTTGAATCTTGGCTGGTCCATGACTGCTTTGACCAATAGAATGTAGAAGAATGTTCTGGGACTTCTGAGCCCAGACATTAAAAAGGTCTGGCAGATTCTGCTTTTGTTGTTGTTGGTGGTGGTGGTCTCTTTGCTCTATTTTTATGGTCTACACACAACTTAAAAGATAAGCATCTGCTGTTTGTTTTTTGGTTTGGGGTTTTGTTATTGTTTTTGTTTTTTCTGGATGAGTGGAAATTGAACATCAAATAGTTCTGATGCAATAATATTTGAATGAGCTAAGTAGAAACATCTAAATTAAATTTCTGTAAAAATACAAATGATTTGTCAACTAAGAGGGAAAGAATTTGGCATAGTGTTTAGGACTCCAGCTATTTCATAAGTGTTTTAAAGAAGTTCTTCTATGCTTGGTTAACGCTTTCTATACCTAAACTCTTGGAGAAGGCAATGGCACCCCACTCCAGTACTCTTGCCTGGAAAATCCCATGGACGGAGGAGCCTGGTAGGCTGCAGTCCATGGGGTCACTAGGAGTCGGACACGACTGAGCAACTTCACTTTCACTTTTTACTTTCATGCATTGGAGAAGGAAATGGCAACCCACTCCAGTGTTCTTGCCTGGAGAATCCCAGGGACGGGGGAGCCTGGTAGGCTGCAGTCCATGGGGTCACTAGGAGTCGGACACGACTGAGCAACTTCACTTTCACTTTTTACTTTCATGCATTGGAGAAGGAAATGGCAACCCACTCCAGTGTTCTTGCCTGGAAAATCCCATGGATGGAGGAGCCTGGTAGGCTGCAGTCCATGGGGTCACTAGGAGTCGGACACGACTGAGCAACTTCACTTTCACTTTTTACTTTCATGCATTGGAGAAGGAAATGGCAACCCACTCCAGTGTTCTTGCCTGGAGAATCCCAGGGACGGGGAGCCTGGTAGGCTGCAGTCCATGGGGTCACTAGGAGTCGGACACGACTGAGCAACTTCACTTTCACTTTTTACTTTCATGCATTGGAGAAGGAAATGGCAACCCACTCCAGTGTTCTTGCCTGGAAAATCCCATGGATGGAGGAGCCTGGTAGGCTGCAGTCCATGGGGTCACTAGGAGTCGGACACGACTGAGCAACTTCACTTTCACTTTTTACTTTCATGCATTGGAGAAGGAAATGGCAACCCACTCCAGTGTTCTTGCCTGGAGAATCCCAGGGACGGGGGAGCCTGCTGGGCTACTGTCTATGGGGTCGCACAGAGTCGGACATGGCTGAAGCGACTTAGCAGCAGCAGCAGCATACCTAAACTCTAACTTGTGTTTTTTAAAAAAAGGACATTCCCTAATTTTTATAAAACTACTTATCACACAAAATTTCAAACATAGAATAGTATTTTTAAAAATCTCCAAGTATCTAATTCTTAGTTTCAACAACTATCAATTCATTGACAATTTTGTTTCACCTGTACCCCAAGCCATTTCCCTCTCCCGTGATTATTTAAGCACATTCAAGAAAACATCATTTCACCCATAAACATTTCTAAGGATTTTTAGATAAAAAATAAAGATTCTTTTTTAAAACAAAACTGCAGTACAATTATGATACCTTAAAAATGTTTAATAGTGATTTCTCTGTAGTTTCAAATATGTTAATGTTTAGAGGAGTTCTGTTTCATTTTTTTTTTAATTGAGATTCAAATAAGGACCATACATTGTTATTGGTTGACATATGTCTTTAATGTAGGCTTCTCCTCTCCTTTTTTCCCTTGAATTTTTTTTTAGGAATTGGCAACCCACTCCAGTATTCTTGCCTGGAGAATCCCATGGACGGAGGAGCCTGGTGGGCTACAGTCCACAGGGTCGCAAAGAGTCGGACATGAATGAGCGACTTCACTCACTTTTTTTTCTTTTTTTTTTGGCGGGGGATGGAGCGGGGAGGAGGGAGGTTGTTGTTGAGACTATCAGATTGCTTATCATACAGAGTTTTCCTTGATCCAGGTTTTGCTAACTATATCCCCATAGCCTCACTGAATACGTCCTGCTGTTCCTTCTGATCCTATAAAACCATAATTAGATTTTAAATTTAAAGACAATTGGATTCAGGTTCAATTTTTTGGTCAGAATATTTCACAGTGGTAATGTGAAATTTCATCAGAAAGGATATATAATGTCTAATTGTCTCTCTTTTAATGATGTGAACAGCTATCAACAATTATTGCCTAGGTTCATTCATTTATATGGATAGAATTTTTCCTCTAAGTCAGTAAATGATCTTGTTTTACTTATATTAATAATTTCCTAATTATGTTCCAAATTCTTTCTCTTCTAAAAAATTTTTATTGTACATTGGAGTATAATTGAGCAACAACATTATGTTGTTTCAGAGTACAGAAGAGTGATGCATAATCATGTATATGTTGTTTTTCAAATTATTTTCTAGTTTAGGTTATTACAGAGTATTGAGCAGAGTTCCCTGTGCTGTACAATAGTAGGTCCTTCTTGGTTATCTAAATAAATATAGCAGTGTGTACATGTCAGTCCCAAACTCCCAATCTATCCATCTCCTCCACCGAATTCTTTATAATTCTACTTATATACATCGTCAGAGCACATAGCCATTATGCATTATAAAATGTCTTCCTTATGATTATTCAGTTCAGTTCAGTTCAGTCACTCAGTCGTGTCCGACTATTTGCGACCCCATGAATCTCAGCACGCCAGGCCTTCCCGTCCATCACCAACTCCCAGAGTTCACTCAAACTCATGTCCATCAAGTTGGTGATGCCATCCAGCCACCTCATCCTCTGTCGTCCCCTTCTCCTCCTGCCCGCAATCCCTCCCAGCATCAGAGTCTTTTCCAATGAGTCAACTCTTCTCATGAGGTGGCTAAAGTACTGGAGTTTCAGCTTTAGCATCAGTCCTTCCAATGAATACCCAGGACTGATTTCCTTTAGGATGGACTGGTTGGATCTCCTTACAGTCCAAGGGACTCTCAAGAGTCTTCTCCAACACCACAGTTCAAAAGCATCAGTTCTTCTGAGCTCAGCTTTCTTTATAGTCAAACTCTCACATCCATACATGACCACTGGAAAAACCATAGCCTTGACTAGACGGACCTTTGTTGGCAAAGTAATGTCTCTGCTTTTCAATATGCTATCTAGGTTGGTAATAACTTTCCTGCCAAGGAGTAAGCGTCTTTTAATTTCATGGCTGCAATCACCATCTGCAGTGATTTTGGAGCCCAAAAATATAAAGTCTGACACTATTTCCACTGTTTCCCCATCTATTTCCCATGAAGTGATGGGACTGGATGCCATGATCTTCGTTTTCTGAATGTTGAGCTTTAAGCCAACTTTTTCACTCTCCACTTTCACTTTCATCAAGAGGCTTTTCAGTTCCTCTTCACTTTCTGCCATAAGGGTGGTGTCATCTGCATATCTGAGGTTATTGATATTTCTCCCGGCAATCTTGATTCCAGCTGTGCTTCTTCCAGCCCAGTGTTTCTCATGATGTACTCTGCATAGAAGTTAAATAACCAGGGTGACAGTATACATCCTTGACGTGCTCCTTTTCCTATTTGGAACCAGTCTGGTGTTCCATGTCCAGTTCTAACTGTTGCTTCCTGACCTGCATACAGATTTCTCAAGAGGCAGGTCAGGTGGTCTGGTATGCCCATCTCTTTCAGAATTTTCCACAGTTTATTGTGATCCACACAGTAAAAGGCTTTGGCATAGTCAATAAAGCAGAAATAGATGTTTTTCTGGAACTCTCTTGCTTTTTCCATGATCCAGTGGATGTTGGCAATTTGATCTCTGGTTCCTCTGCCTTTTCTAAAACCAGCTTGAACATCTGGAAGTTCAAGGTTCACATATTGCTGAAGCCGGGCTTGGAGAATTTTGAGCAGTACTTTACTAGTGTGTGAGATGAATGCAATTGTGCAGTAGTTTGAGCATTCTTTGGCATTGCCTTTCTTTGGGATTGGAATGAAAACTGACCTTTTCCAGTCCTGTGGCCACTGCTGAGTTGTCCAAATTTGCTGGCATATTGAATGCAGCACTTTCACAGCATCATCTTTCAGGATTTGAAATAGCTCAACTGGAATTCCATCACCTCCACTAGCTCTGTTCGTAGTGATGCTTTCTAAGGCCCACTTGACTTCACATTCCAGGATGTCTGGCTCTAAGTGATTGATCACACCATCGTGATTATCTGGATCGTGAAGCTATTTTTGTACAGTTCTTCTGTGTATTTTTGCCACCTCTTCTTAATATCATCTGCTTCTGTTAGGTCCATACCATTTCTGTCCTTTATCGAGCCCATTTTTGCATGAAATATTCCCTTGATATCTCTATATTTCTTGAAGAGATCTCTAGTCTTTCCCATTCTGTTGTTTTCCTCTATTTCTTTGCATTGATCGCTGAGGTAGGCTTTCTTATCTCTCCTTGCTATTCTTTGGAACTCTGATTATTATGTGATCTTAATTCTTCAGATAAATATATATTTAATGCTCTCAATCAGTCCTTCAAGTTATTCTAGTTACTTCAAGTTTATTTTTTGGGAGAGTCTTCATGAAGTCTCAATGAAACAATATTCTAAGAGATTTTGCATCAGTTCAGTTCAGTTCAGTCGATCAGTCGTGTCCGACTCTTTGCGACCACATGAATCACAGCATGCCAGGCCTCCCTGTCCATCACCATCTCCCGGAGTCATTCACACTCACGTCCATCAAGTCGGTGATGCCATCCAGCCATCTCATCCTCTGTCATCCCCTTTTCCTCCGGCCCCCATTCCCTCCCAGCATCAGAGTCTTTTCCAATGAGTCAACTCTTCGCATAAGGTGTCCAAAGTACTGGAGTTTCAGCTTTAGCATCATTCCTTCCAAAGAACACCCAGGGCTGATCTCCTTTATTATCTTTACAGTTAAATGTCAGTTTGACAAATTATACTATCTTTGGCTCATATTTTAATTTTTTTAATGATTTTATTTATTTATGGTTGTGTAGGGTCTTCATGCTGTGTAGGCTTTTCTCTAGTTTGGCAAGCAGGGGCTACTCTCCAGGGGGCGGGGCGTAGGCTTCTTACCGTGGTGGCTCCTCTTGTTGCAGAGCACAGGTTGTGGTGCCCACAGACCTCAGTAGCTGCGGCTCCCAGGCTCCATGAGCCCCGGCCCAGTGGCTGTGATGCACAGGCTTAGCTGCTCTGCCACATTGGGTCTTCCCAGACCAGGGGTGGAACTCGCTTCCCCTGCTTTGGCAGGGGGGTGATTCTTTACCACTGAGCCACCAGGAAAGCCCTCAGGTGTATTATAGATTCTAGTTTTCCACGCTCCTATCTGGTGAGAGAGGCCTGGGAGCTGGGTGTCCTCAGCCACAGTGCTGGCTCTGCCATCAAAAGCTCTGGGGCCTCTAGCGAGCGCCTGCCCCTCTCTCAGCTGTGTCTGACTCTTTGCAACCACACGGACTGTAGCCAGCCCAGCTCCTCTGTCCATGGGATTTCCAAGGCAAGACTACTGGAGTGGGTTGCCATTTCCTTCTCCATTCAATTCTTGATTTTCTTAAATGTCTTGCAACAGAGTTTTGCTATTGGAAAGCCTTATACAATCTGATTTTCTTTCTCTTATCAGTGACTTCATCATTTTACCTGGATGACCTAAGAATTGTTTCATTTTCTTTAAAAACCATAGTTTTAGTAGAATATAGTCAGTTTTCCCAGGTTTGTAGTAACACCTTTCGATGAGTGTTTTCAGGTCAGGAAGTTTTTCTTGAATCATAATTTTGAGAACTTGTTCTTTTCCATTGCTCTGATTCTTTGGGGACTCTTATTATAAATATTTCCTTTGCCTATCATTACAGCTGCTATCTTCTTTTCAATCCTTTAATCTCTTCATTCATTTTTATATTTTTAAGTTTTTCATCTTTCCTTTGTCTAGTTTTCTTAAGGCATTTATTTGTTCTTGAGTTTCTTCTATTGAACTTGATTTTTTAAATTTTGTTTTCAATTCTTCCTAAGTTCTGTCATCCTTTCCTTCCGAATCTTGTTTTTTTCCAATCACCTCATCTCTTGAGTTTTTCTAATTTAGATTTGTGTTTCTCTTTCCTATCTGTTAGTGTTTTCTCAGCTTCTTTTGGCTATCTTGAGATATTAGGTTACAGTATTTATCTGCTTTGGGGGCTTATTTTTCTGAAATGCCTTCATTGCCTATAGAGACATTATTCTATTTATCTTTTTTCTCATAGTAAATGCATATAGGATTTTTCTATAATCCTTCTCTGTTCTTCATGTTTCACTGAAATGAGTGTTTTTTTATACTTTTAGAGCAGAAATGAGGGCTTTAATTTACATTCTAGAGCAACCTCTTCTATTTTTTGTTCACGAAGGATTCCAAAATATAGCCCCATCCTCTCTGAGATCTTCCGCTGCTGCTCCTCTCCCTCATTCTTATTGGAACCTTCTCTTTCCTTGCTCCCATTGTCCCCATCCTGATCAATTTAAGTTCTATTCCCAATAGTCTCTACTCAACGCAGGGCTTTGTTCTGAAAGTGAGCTTACTTGGTTAGTTTCAACAGTTCATAGAGTCAGAGAGCCACAGCATCATCAGATCCTACCATGGCCTCCTTGCACTCACCCATGAATCGGATCCTGTGATGCCCACTCCCAGAATCAGTTGTTCTTCTTAGAGCAGACCACTGAGCCTCCAGTGAGTATCGCTGGTGATGTGGATCTCCCACTCTCAAGTCCATTATAAGTCTCAATCCTTCTCTCAGCTTCTTGCATGGTTTTGGTGATACCACACAAGTCTTTTTGCTGTCAGGGTTTTGTCCCCAAATGCACATTTATTAGGGTTTCTGTTTTGTTCTTTTATTGTAGACTTCATCTTTGCCCATTTGGGTTTTGCTACTCCACCCATGTTGATTAGAAGATTCAGGAAGAGTCTAAACTTACTGCCTCTCTTGCCATCCTCCCAGAATTTTTGTTTCTCTAATTTCTTATAGAACAGAGCTTGAAAATAAATCATTGTTCTTTCTTCTACACAGATCATATCTCACTGCTGCATCTATGGGGCATCTAAGGGATAATAAAAGCTTAGAAGATAGTAAAAATTTAAATAAAATATGCTTTGCACCAGTACCTATAAGGGCTGTCAGTTAATTTTGTAGGCATTTTTAGTATTCTAACTACAGGGACATGCAATTTGGGGCAGGGGGCGGGGCGGGGAGTGGTCGATGAATGCTAATATAATTAAATTCTTTGTTTTCTATATGACCATTCTTTTTAATTGCTCTAGATTTTCTGACTCTGCCATCTTGCCATTTTGTCAGAGAACTGTAACTTTTTCCAGTATACAATGTGATCTAGTCTATCCAATTATTGATAATAGCTTTCCATAAATAGATTTCCTAGATGTGTTGTAGGATTAAATGAGTTAATACGTGTAATGTATTAGAACCCTTAACAGAAGTTACACCTGCACCTGGGAAAGGGAAAGTGAAGTCGCTCAGTCGTGTCTGACTCTTTGCAACCCCATGGACTATAGAGTCCAGGGAATCCTCCAGTCCAGAAGACTGGAGTGGTAGCCTTTCCCTTCTCCAGAGGGTCTTCCCAACCCAGGGATCGAACCCAGGTCTCCTGCATTGTAGGCAGATTCTTTACCAGCTGAACTACAAGGGAAGCCCAGGAATACTGGAGTGGATAGCCTATCCCTTCTCCAGTGGATCTTCTCAACCCAGGAATAGAACTGGGGTCTCCTGCATTGCAGGTAAATTCTTTGCCAACTGAGCTATGAGGGAAGCCCAGTAAATGTTAGGTACTATTTAATAATGTTTCATGTTCAGGATCATGTTTCTTGTTTCTATTGTTTTTATCAAGGGGACACATATTCCAGGCTTCCCGACTTGACCTTCTGCTATAGCATTGGATAAGGGACAGAACTATGTATTAACATAGAACATTATTTCTGTGAAATATTGAAAAACATTGTGTTCAAAACTAGTTCTGGTATCAAAAAATAGAACATTCTAGATTAAGGGAAAATAAGCTTGCCTTACCCACTGTACTTTTCTGATAGTGAGTTCAAAGCACTTCTCTGACACTGCATTCACCCCACACTCTCTTCTGTTCACCTCCCCCCAACCATGATGTCCCAGGAAGTATTAACATTTGGAGTTCACTCTTAGGAATACCATACCCAACCATTATATTCACCTCAGATGCAAACTTAAGCATACTTCTCTGCCTCAAATGAAAGAATGAACAGAAGGAATAGAAGCAGATTTCTGTGTCGAGTTGGTCAAAAAAAAAAATGGAATATACTTGTACCAATGTCTATAATTTACTTCAAAACATTCCATGTAATCAATGTAATAGGATGTTTGACTAGCTAAAGCTTTAATTCTAAAGATGGTTAGCTACTATAGTTTATGGGTAGTCACCTTCATTACATCAGAGAAGGCCATGCTCCAGTGTATACATGACAAGTCCTTTAGCTCCCAGCATCTCAATGAACAAAATTACTTTACTAATTAGCATCCTAATTTTGCTAATTTTACTGCCTAAACTAGTGACTAGCTTTTGAGCATGAAGAATATTAGAAATGAGCTCTCCTTGATGAAATAAATAACAAGATATGTGAACCAGTCAAAACAGTTTAAAAATGCTCTCACATGCACAGAGTTTGAAAATCCAATGAATCCTACAACCTGAATGATTAGAAATGATTCCTGATTCCAGTCATTGGTTTAAGATGATTTCTGATTTCAGGGTGTCTGTTGGAATGAGGACACAAAATCCTGACCCTGGAATATCCTGCCTGCTTGGAGTGAATCTTTGAAACAAGATGTGGTCCCCAAAACAAAAGAGTGCTTAGACTTCATCAAACTTGCATAACAGACCCTTTGAAGTGCTCTGCACTTGCTCGCTAATGAATGACAATGCGATAAATGTCCAGGGGAAGAATCTCTCCTGCGACATTTTGATTACAGCCACGGAGCAAGTTTGTGGGGGGCGTAGCCAACCTTAAACACTTCCAATCTCTTTGGTAGCTACTGCTACCTACCAAAAAATAAAAAGACAAAATACTAAGAGCTGTGCATTAATCAAAGTACCACTTTTGAAACGGTGAGTTGCCTATTATTCAAAGAACTCAAGAAAATGTTAAGTGTTGGCATAATTTTGATCACTAGAAGGTATCAGCTGAACAGATAACAAAGCACCTTTTAAAAATAGACTTCATATTTTAGAGTAGTTTCAGATTTACAGTATAACTACAAGTACTACAGAAAGTGACCACACTCACATCTGGTTCCCCCATTATCAACATCGTACAAGCAATGAACCAATACTGGTACATTATTAATAACTAAATTTCATAGTCTACTGAGATTTCCTTAGTTTTAACCTAGCACCCCTTTTCTATCCCAGGATCCCATTCAGAATACAACAGTCCATTTAGTTGTCTTGTCTCTTTAGGCTCCTCTTTGCTGTGACAGTTTCTCAGAATTCTTGGCTTTTGATGACCTTGACAGTTTTGAGGAGTGCTGGTCAAGTATGTTGTACGATGCCCCAGTACTGGAATTTGTGTGTTGTTTTTCTCAAGATAAGACTCCGGTTATGGGTTCTGAGGAAGAAGAGGCCATCTTCTTCATATATCAAAGGCACATATCATCAGTATGATCTGTGACTCTCAGTGTTGGCCTTGATCATACAGCTGAAAGTAGTATATAGCAAGCTTCTCTACAGTAAAGTTTCTCTTCCTCGCCTTCCAGTCCCTCCCCTGGGCTATTTCCATATTATACACTTTGGAATGGAGTAACGGTGTGCGGGTCATACATTAGGAATGGGAGTTATGCTCCCCACCCTTAAGGCAGAGGAAATATCTACATAAGTTATTTGGGATAAAAGTGCCTTTTACCTTGATGGGTTTTTTTAAAAAAAATATTTATTTTTAATTGAAGGATAATTGCTTTACAATATTGCTCTGGTTTCTGCCATACATCAACATGAATTAGCCACAGGTATACATATGTCCCCTCTACTGAACCTCCCTCCCACCTCCTATCCTTCCCTACCCCTCCAGGTTGTTAACAGAGCCCTGTTACAGAGCCCCAGCAAATTTCCATTGTATCTTGAGTTTTTATGATGCTGTAAATTAGCTTTAGAAATCCCACTCCCTCCACAGATTTCATCCCTAGTTTTAAATGATTTGAAATGTTTTCTAAGTCTTCTAGGCACTTGTCAGTATACACATAGATTTCACACTTCACCAATTACCTCTATTGTCAAACAAAATATTAGAAAGTCAAGGAAATAATAATTTAACATAATAAAGACAATACTCTCTCTATGAGTAATCTCCTGGGTCTGAGGACAGCATCATTCATAAAATATATATATATATATATATATATATGAAATACCCGCCCCAAAGCCAATTTAGTTCCGAGGAAGACAACTCAATAACACTCTTGATTGCTGCTGCAGGCGGTATAAGCCATTCAAAGACACAAAAATAGAAAGAAATCAGCAAGCGGTATTTTCTTTTGTTTTTGTTTTAGAAACAAGAATTCAACGATGATAACTCCATAAATTTCCAGCACTTACGAAAATATAGTAAGCTACTAATTTGGAGGCAGAAACCCAGTATTTAACCATAGAGACACAAGCCTGTACAATATCTTGATGTTCTGTAATTATCTCTGCCTTCATGCAGCCAGGCTGTCAGATGAGGGCTCTTCAGGAGAGCAAGATGGAGAAGGTCAAAGGTCAAGAGTCCAATCATGAATTTTCGAGGAAGAAGACAAAATCCTGGAAGGTCTGGAGTTTCCAGCTGTCTGTTTCACACCAAAACAACATCAGAAGCAAGAGGATGAAGTTTGAATAATCAAAAGGACATTATTCTCAGAGAAATAATTGTTTTAGACCTCAATATTAAATATTCCCATCCCCTGAGAGGAGAGGTTAAAGTTAAAATAATCCTGAATGGTCTCAAAAGTATTTTCTTATACAGATCATGCACTATCAATCATGGGTGGCTGGATAAACATCAGCTAAAGAGATGGTAACTGTGCTTTTCTTCACCTATTTTTAAAGTACCTCTTGTCCTCCTAAACTGAGAGTAGAAAGTTCTACTTATTGTAAAAAAGAAATGGAGTACTATAACCAGAAATGGAAACATTATGGCATATTTAACAATACGTGTGTGTGTGCATGTATTGACAGTAGTGGGCCTTCGTTGTCTCAGTTAACTTCAGGTTTAACAGCAATGGCATCACAGTAGCAACAGTATCTTTATTTGTTCAGTTCGGTTCAGTTCAGTCGCTCAGTCATGTCCGACTCTTCGAGACCCCATGAATCCCAGCATGCCAGGCCTTCCTGTCCATCACCAACTCCCGGAGTTCACTCAGACTCACGTCCATCGAGTCCGTGATGCCATCCAGCCATCTCATCCTCTGTCGTCCCCTTCTCCTCCTGCCCGTAATCCCTCCCAGCATCAGAGTCTTTTCCAATGAGTCAACTCTTCGCATGAGGTGGCCAAAGTACTGGAGTTTCAGGTTCAGCATCATTCCCTCCAAAGAAATCCCAGGGCTGATCTCCTTCAGAATGGACTGGTTGGATCTCCTTGCAGTCCAAGGGACTCTCAAGAGTCTTCTCCAACACCACAGTTCAAAAGCATCAATTCTTCGGCGCTCAGCCTTCTTCACAGTCCAACTCTCACATCCATACATGACCACAGGAAAAACCATAGCCTTGACTAGACGGACCTTTGTTGGCAAAGTAATGTCTCTGCTTTTCAATATGCTATCTAGGTTGGTCATAACTTTCCTTCCAAGGAGTAAGCATCTCTTAACTTCATGGCCGCAGTCACCATCTGCAGTGATTTTGGAGACCAAAAAATGAAGTCTGCCACTGTTTCCACTGTTTCCCCATCTATTTGCCATGAAGTAATG
This sequence comes from Bos mutus, assembly GCF_027580195.1. Classification (NCBI taxonomy): domain Eukaryota; kingdom Metazoa; phylum Chordata; class Mammalia; order Artiodactyla; family Bovidae; genus Bos; species Bos mutus. Next base: position 19,901,930 of record NC_091628.1, on the reverse strand, counting down.
GGACCAGATGCCATGATCTTAGTTTTCTGAATGTTGAGCTTTAAGCCAACTTTTTCACCCTCCTCTTTCACTTTCATCAAGAGGCTTTTTAGTTCCTCTTCACTTTCTGCCATAAGGGTGGTGTCATCTGCATAGCTGAGGTTATTGATATTTCTCCTGGCAATCTTGATTCCAGCTTGTGTTTCTTCCAGTCCAGCGTTTCTCATGATGTACTCTGCATAGAAGTTAAATAAGCAGGGTGATAATATACAGCCTTGACGTGCTCCTTTTCCTATTTGGAAACAGTCTGTTGTTCCATGTCCAGTTCTAACTGTTGCTTCCTGACCTGCATACAGATTTCTCAAGAGGCAGGTCAGGTGGTCTGGTATGCCCATCTCTTTCAGAATTTTCCACAGTTTATTGTGATCCACACAGTCGAAGGCTTTGGCATAGTCAATAAAGCAGAAATAGATGTTTTTCTGGAACTCTCTTGCTTTTTCCATGATCCAGCGGATGTTGGCAATTTGATCTCTGGTTCCTCTGCCATTTCTAAAACCAGCTTGAACATCAGTAAGTTCACGGTTCACGTTTTGCTGAAGCCTGGCTTGGAGAATTTTGAGCATTACTTTACTAGCGTGTGAGATGAGTGCAATTGTGCAGTAGTTTGAGCATTCTTTGGCATTGCCTTTCTTTGGGACTGGAATGAAAACTGACCTTTTCCAGTCCTGTGGCCACTGCTGAGTTCTCCAAATTTGCTGGCATATTGAGTGCAGCACTTTCACAGTATCATCTTTCAGGATTTGAAATAGCTCAACTGGAATTCCATCACCTCCACTAGCTCTGTTTGTAGGGATGCTTTCTAAGGCCCACTTGACTTCACATTCCAGGATGTCTGGCTCTAGGTCAGTGATCACATCATCATGATTATCTGGGTCATGAAGATCTTTTTTGTACAGTTCTTCTCTGTATTCTTGCCACCTCTTCTTAATATCTTCTGCTTCTGTTAGGTCCAGACCATTTCTGTCCTTTATTGAGCCCATCTTTGCATGAAATGTTCCCTTGGTATCTCTAATTTTCTTGAAGAGATCTCTAGTCTTTCCCATTCTGTTGTTTTCCTCTATTTCTTTGCATTGATCGCTGAGGAAGGCTTTCTTATCGCTTCTTGCTATTCTTTGGAATTCTGCATTCAGATGCTTATATCTTTCCTTTTCTCCTTTGCTTTTCACTTCTCTTCTTTTCACAGCCATTTGTAAGGCCTCCCCAGACAGCCATTTTGCTTTTTTGCATTTCTTTTCCATGGGGATGGTCTTGATCCCTGTCTCCTGTACAATGTCACGGACCTCATTCCATAGTTCATCAGGCACTCTATCAGATCTAGGCCCTTAAATCTATTTCTCACTTCCACTGTGTAATCATAAGGGATTTGATTTGGGTCATACCTGAATGGTCTAGTGGTTTTCCCTACTTTCTTCAATTTAAGTCTGAATTTGGCAACAAGGAGTTCATGATCTGAGCCACAGTCGGCTCCTGGTCTTGTTTTTGCTGACTGTATAGAGCTTCTCCATCTTTGGCTGCAAAGAACATAATCAGTCTGATTTCGGTGTTGACCATCTGGTGATGCCCATATGTAGAGTCTTCTCTTGTGTTGTTGGAAGAGGGTGTTTGCTATCGCCAGTGCATTTTCTTGGCAAAACTCTATTAGTCTTTTCCCTGCTTCATTCTGTATTCCAAGGACAAATTTGCCTGTTACTCCAGGTGTTTCTTGACTTCCTACTTTTGCATTCCAGTCCCCTGTAATACAAAGGACATCTTTTTTGGGTGTTATTTCTAAAAGGTCTTGTAGATCTTCATAGAACCGTTCAACTTCAGCTTCTTCAGTGTTACTGGTTGGGGCGTAGACTTGGATTACTGTGATATTGAATGGTTTGCCTTGGAAATGAACAGAGATCATTCTGTTGTTTTGGAGATTGCATCCAAGTACTGCATTTCGGACTCTTTTGTTGACCATGATGGCTACTCCATTTCTTCTGAGGGATTCCTGCCCGCAGTAGTAGATATAATGGTCATCTGAGTTAAATTCACCCACTCCAGTCCATTTCAGTTTGCTGATTCCTAGAATGTCGACGTTCACTCTTGCCATCTGTTGTTTGACCACTTCCAATTTGCCTTGATTCATGGACCTGACATTCCAGGTTCCTATGCAATATTGCTCTTTACAGCATCGGACCTTGCTTCTATCACCAGTCACATCCACAGCTAGGTATTCTTTTTGCTTTGGCTCCATCCCTTCATTCTTTCTGGAGTTATTTCTCCACTGATCTCCAGTAGCATATTGCACACCTACTGACCTGGGGAGTTCCTCTTTCAGTATCCTATCATTTTGCCTTTTCATACTGTTCATGGGGTTCTCAAGGTAAGAATACTGAAGTGGTTTGCCATTCCCTTCTCCAGTGGACCACATTCTGTCAGATCTCCCCACCATGACCGCCCCCGTCTTGGGTTGCCCCACGGGCATGGCTTAGTTTCATTGAGTTGGACAAGGCTGTGGTCCTAGTGTGATTAGATTGACTAGTTTTCTGTGAGTATGGTTTCAGTGTGTCTACCCTCTGATGCCCTCTTGCAACACCTATGGTCTTACTTGGGTTTCTCTTAACTTGGGCATGGGGTATCACCTCATGGCTGCTCCAGCAAAGCGCAGCTGCTGCTCCTTACCTTGGACGAGGGGTATCTCCTCACTGCCGCCCTTCCTGACCTTCAACGTGGGATAGCTCCTCTAGACCCTCCTGCGCCCACGCAGCCACTGCTCCTTGAATGTGGGGTTGGTCCGCCCGGCCGCCGCCCCGGCCTCAGGTGTGGGGGCATGGAGTAGCTCCTCCCGGCTGCTGCCCCTGACTTCGCATTTTGACATTCATTATGTGTCTATTTTAACTCTACAGATCATAAAAGAATGTTTTTATTACTCCCATTTTACAGATGAAGAGAGAGCCTTGATGAGATTGAGTGACTTGCTCCAGGTTTCAGAACTGGAATGGCAGCTCAACAGGAACCCAGCTCTTGAACTTCTGACCCAGAACTTTTCTGCTGCACTACCTTGCTTTTCCTAGTATGTGTGTAAACTGAGATGGTCCCAGTCAGAATGTTTGGTCTTCCTTCTGCTGAGATGTAGAACCCGGTTCATTAAAAGATAAATGTGTGTGTGTGTGTGTGTGTGTGTACTCAAAGGTCTTCCTTTACTATATTAAAGATAAGTATGTGTGTGTATGTGTGTGTGTGTGTGTACACACAAAGGTCTCCCTTTATTCCATCCTCTCCATATCCAGCAAAATTTTTATCATCTTTAAGTAGCTTAAATTAAGAAAATGAAAGTTTTTGGTTATTTTCAAATGTAAATAATATAATTTTGAAAATCTTTGATTGTATTTAATTATTATAAAAAAGGCTTTCTCAAATACACACTTTGCCCCCAACCCCCTATTATTACTTTGTAGGGAATGCTAAACTTCCTCTCCATTACTTCTGCTAATGAACCTAAGTGTCCTCCTCCTGACTAAGAAAAAATAAAATTGAAAGTAGAGACTACTTATCTGAAGATGTACACAGCATCTGTGTTTAGTCTGACACATTAAAAGTGATGCCAAGAAATATCAAAATACATCAAACATTCTTACGAAAGCACATCAAAAACCTCTCAATCCACAAACCTGTTTTCCAAAATACCGAGAAGTCAGAAATGTTTATAACATGCAAAATGGTGGTGGGAATTAAAGTAATTTTCCAGATAATTTAAATTCGAAAGCTTCCTTCCTCTCATTTTGCTGTGGCATTTTGGCCCAAATTAGCCAGGTGGGTGACTCCATCCTGCACTGGACTTTGAAACCTGACAAGTCCTCGCCTTTCAGTGTGATGATGCATGTCAACACCAAGCTCAGAAATCAGCATTTCTGACTAAATCAGCACAGACTTACTTAGCACAAACACTTAAAGTGGTTCCCTCTCAGAAAAGAATAGTCAGTCTCTCCAGCTTTCTAATCAAGTTACCAGAGAAATTCAAGGTGAAAGTACTCTATTAGGTCATATTATCCATAACAATGCAAACATAAGAACACTTGCTGTGGCATACTTCCCTCACATTTTGCCTGAATTTACATGACGTAAATTACAGAAACTCCTCCTCATTCTTGGGGGCTCTGTTCCACAACTTCATATACTTCAATGTCAGTATTTGCTAAGCATGGTTGACATTTTTCTCCATTTTTCATCACGACTTTTAGTTCTAGTCTCCTAAGCATTTTTACTATAATTTGAATTTCATTACTGTCCTCAGGTAACAATAGCCATTTATTATAGCTACCATTTACAAAGTACTTTAAATACACTAATATCTTGATTGGGTGCCTGGGTGTGGTTACTAAACTATTTTACAGACAGTAAAGTTGAGGCACAGGAGGATTAAGGTGGCACAGTTAGTAAGAGGTAGATTCAGGACTTGGAGCCCTACTGCCCAGCTCCAGGGAGCATGTTGTAACCATCCATGCCCCTGAACTGCATCAACAGGCTCATCTAGAAACCATGGGTTTATTTTTTCCTTATAAATGAATGCCTTTACTATTTTCTGTTGCTGAGAGTATAAAGACCATCCTTCAGGACATACCCATGACCAAGTTGGATTCATCAGAGTCACAACGATGGTCTGACATACGCAAATCAACCAATGTGATTATACCACATCAATAAAAGAAAGGACAAAAACCACATGATCATCTCAATAGATGCAGAAAAAGCATTTGATAAGACTCAAAATCCATTCATGATAAAAGTCCTTACAAAGATGGGTGCAGAGGAAACATATCTCAATATAATAAAAGGTATTTATGACAAACCCACAGCCAATATAATACTTAAAAATGAAAAGCCGAAAACCTTCCCAGTAAAATCTGCAACAAGACAAGGATGCCCATTCTCACAACTTCTCTTCAGCACAGTATTGGAAGTCCTAACCACAACAATTAGACAAGGAAAAGAAATAAAATGTATTCAAATTGATAGGGGAGAGATAAAATTGTCATTATATGCATATGATGTGACACCCATGTATAGAAAACCGTAAAGACTCCACACAAAGGGCTTCCTTGGTTTCTCAGTGGTAAAGAATCTGCCTGCTGATAGAGGAGACATGGGTTCAACCCCTGATCCAGGAAGATCCCACATGCTGCAGAACAATTAAGCCCGTGTGTGTGTGTATGTGTGTGTGTGCACGTGCGTGTTAGTAGCTCCAACTCTTTGCAACCCCATGAACTATAGCCCACCAGGCTCTTCTGTTCATGGGATTCTCCAGTCAAGAATACTGGAGTGGACTGCCATTTCCTTTTCCAGGGGATCTTCCCAACCCAGGGATCGAACCTGTGCTCCTATGTCTCCTGCATTGGCAGACAGGTTCTATTACTGCTAGCTCCACCTAGCACCTAGAGCACCACGACTATTGAGCCTGTGCTCTAGAGCCCAGGACCACAACTACTGAGCCCACATGTTGCCACTAGGCCCAGTGCACCCTAGAGTTCATGCTGCACAACAGACAGGCCACCACAATGAGAAGCCAGTGCACTGTGCCTAGAGAGTAGCCCCTATCCCCACAACTAGAGAAAAATCCATGCAGCAACAAAATAAATAAAACTCCACACAAAAACTGCTAGAGCCGATAAACAAATTCAGCAAGGGAGCAGAACACAAGATTAACATAGAGGAACTGGTTTCACTTCTTACACTAACAATGAAATATCAGAAAAGGAGTGTAAACAAACAATCCCTTTTAAAATTGCATCCAAAAAAGTAAAATATTTAGGAATAAACCTCACCAAGGAGGTGAAAGACATATGCTGAGAACCACAAAACAATAATAAAGGAAATTTAATATGATTCAAAGAAATGGAAAACTATCCTATGCTCTTGAATTGGAAGAATTAATATTGTTAAGTGGCAAAACTACTCAAAGCAATCTATAGATTTAATATGATACTGGTCAAATTAGCTATGACATTTTTCACAGAACTAGAACAAACAATCCTAAGATTTATATGGAACCATAAAATACGCAAAATTGCCACAGCAATCCTGAGGAAAAAGAACAAAGAAGGAGGCATCACCCACCAATACTTAAAAGCTACAGTAATCAAAACAGTGTGGTATCACTGAGTCAAGTAAGTTAGACAGAGAAGGAAAAATATGCATCCCTTATATGTGGAATATAAAAAGAAATGATACAAATTAACTTATTTACAAAGCAGAAACACAAATTTAGAGAATGAACTTATCATTCCCAACATGAAGGATAGGAAGAAGGGATAGCTAGGGAGTTTGGGATCAACATGTATACACTGCTGTATTTAAAATGGAATACCAACAAGAACCTGGGCTTCACAGGAGACTCAGCAAGTAAAGAATCCACCTGCAATGCATGAGTTCAGTTCAGTTCAGTCACTCAGTCATGTCTGACTCCTTGTGACCCCATGAACCATAGCACGCCAGGCCTCCCTATCCATCACCAACTCCTGGAGTCCACCAAAACCCATGTCCATTGAGTCGATGACACCATCCAACCATCTCATCCTCTGTCATCTCCTTCTCCTCCCGCCTTCAATCTTTCCCAGCATCAGTGTCTTTTCAAATGAGTCAGCTCTTCACATCAGGTGGCCAAAGTATTGGAGTTTCAGCTTTAGCATCAGTCCTTTCAATGAACATTCAGGACTGATCTCCTTTAGGATGGACTGGTTGGATCTCCTTGCAGTCCAAGGGACTCTCAAGAGTCTTCTCCAACACCGCAGTTCAAAAGCATCAATTCTTCAGCACTCAGCTTTCTTACGGTTTCAATTTCTAGGCCAGGAAGATCCCCTGAAGGAGGGCATGGCAACCCACTTCACTATTCTTGCCTGGAGACAGAGGAGCCTAGCAGGCTAACAGTCCATAGGGTCACAAATAATCGGAACAACTGAAGCAACTGAGCACAGCACAGCAGCAAGGACCTACTGTAGAGCACAGGGAACTCTACTCAATGTTTTGTGGCAGCCTGGATGGAGGGGGAGTTTGGGGGAGAATGGATACATGTGTACATATGACTGAGTCCCTTTGCTGTCCCCCTGAAACTATCACAACATTGTTAATCAGCTAAACTCAAATACAAAATAAAAAGTTAAAAAAACAGTGTGGTATCAGCACAAAAACAGATATATGGATCAATGGAACAGAACCGAGAGCCCAGAAAAAAACTCACACAACTATGGTTAATCTCCAATGAAGGAGGCAAGAATAAAAAATAGGAAAAAGATGGTCTCTTCAGCAAGTGGTGCTGGAAAAGTCAGACAGCTGTGTGTAAATCAATGAAGTTAGAACACACCCTCACATCATGCACAAAAATAAACTCAAAATGGCTTAAAGACTTAAGCATAAGATGTGACACCATAAAACTAGAAGAGATCGTAGGCAAAACATTCTCTGACATAAATATCACTGCTTTTTTCTAAGATCAGTTCCCCAAGGCAATAAAAATATAAACAAAAACAAACCAATGGGACCTAATCAAACTTTAAAACTTTTGCATAGCAAAGGAAACTATAAAAGAAATAAAAAGACAACCTACAGAATGGGAGAAAATTCTTATAAACAATGCAACCAACAAAGGCTTAATTTCTAAAATATACAAACAGTTCACACAATTTGACAACAACAACAACAAAAACAATCCAGCTGAAAAATGGGCAGAACACCTGAATAGACATTTGTCCAAAGAAGACATACAAATGGCCAATAGGCACATGAAAAGATATTGCTGAACAATATCCCTAATTATCCAATAGATGCAAATCAAAACTACAATGAGGTACCATCTCACCACCAGTCAGAATGGCCATCATTAAAAAAACAAATCTATAAATAACAAATGCTGGAGAGGGTATGGAAAAAAAGGGAAATCTCTTACACTGCTGGTGGGAATGTAAATTGGTACATCCACTATGGAAAACAGTGTGGAGATCCCTCAAAAAACTAGAACTAGACGTTCTACATGATCTAGCAATCTCACGCTCAGGCTTTTACCCAGCCAAAATGATAATTCGAAAAGATACCTGCACCCCTATGTTTACAGCAGTACTGTTTAAAATAAGCAACACATGGAAACAAGCTAAATGTCTATCAGTAGATGAAAGGACAAAGAAGGTGCAGCATACAGACACAGTGGAATATTACTCAGCCATCACAAAGAAGGAAACGACGCCAAATGCAACAACCTGGTTGGATCTAGAGATTATCATCCTAAGTGAAGAAAGTCAGAAAGAGAAAAGACAAATACCATATGATGTCACTTATATATGGAATCTAAAATATGATACAAATCAAGATATCTACCAATCAAAAACAGACTCACAGATACGGAGAACAGACTTGTGGTTGCCAATGAGGAGGAATGCGAATCTGGAATTAACAGAGGCAAACTGTTACACACAGGATGGGTAAACAACGAGGTCCTACTCTACAGCACAGGGAATTATATTCAATATCCTGTGACAAACCGTAATGGAAAAGAATGTGAAAAAGAATATATACGTACATTCTTCTGTTCACTTTGCTGAACAGATGAAATTAACACAACATTGTTTTTTTTTAATATAAATTTATTTATTTTAATTGGAGGCTAATTACTTTACAATATTGTATTGGTTTTGCCATACATCAACATGAATCCGCCATGAGTGTACACATGTTCCCAATCCTGAACCCCGCTCCCACCTCCCTCCCCATACCATCCCTCTGGATCATCCCAGTGCACCAGCCCCGAGCATCCTGTATCATGCATCGAACCTGGACTGGCGATTCGTTTCACATATGATATTATACATGTTTCCATGTCATTCTCCCAAATCATCCCACCCTCTCCCTCTCCCACAGAGACCATAAGACTGTTGTATACATCTGTGTCTCTTTTGCTGTCTTGCATACAGGGTTATCATTACCATCTTTCTAAATTCCATATGTATGCGTTAGTATACTGTATTGGTGTTTTTCTTTCTGGCTTACTTCACTCTGTATAATAGGCTCGTTTCATCCACCTCATTAGAACTGATTCAAATATATTCTTTTTAACGGCTGAGTAATATTCCATTGTATATATGTATCACAGCTTTCTTAGCCATTCATCTGTTGATGGACATCTAGGTTGCTTCCATGTCCTGGCTATTATAAACAGTGCTACGATGAACATTGGGATACATGTGTCTCTTTCAATTCTGGTTTCCTTGGTGTGTATGCCCAGCAGTGGGATTGCTGGGTCATAAGTAAGTTCTATTTCCAGTTTCTTAAGGAATCTCCACACTGTTCTCCATAGTTGCTGAACTAGTTTGCATTCCCACCAACAGTGTAAGAGGGTTCCCTTTTCTCCACACCCTCTCCAGCATTTATTGCTTGTAGACTTTTGGATCGCAGCCATTCTGACTGGTGTGAAATGATACCTCATTGTGGTTTTGATATGCATTTCTCTGATAATGAGTGCTGTTGAGCATCTTTCATGTGTTTGTTAGTCATCTGTATGTCTTCTTTGGAGAAATGTCTATTTAGTTCTTTGGCCCATTTTTTGATTGGGTCGTTTATTTTTCTGGAATTGAGCTGCAGGAGTTGCTTGTATAATTTTGAGATTAATTCTTTGTCAGTTGCTTCATTTGCTATTATTTTCTCCCATTCTGAAGGCTGCCTTTTCACCTTGCTTATAGTTTCCTTTGTTGTGCAGAAGCTTTTAATTTTAATTAGGTCCCATTTGTTTATTTTTGCTTTTATTTCCAATATTCTGGGAGGTGGGTCATAGAGGATCCTGCTGTGATTTATGTAGGAGAGTGTTTTGCCTATGTTCTCCTCTAGGAGTTTTATAGTTTCTGATCTTATGTTTAGATCTTTAATCCATTTTGAGTTTATTTTTGTGTATGGTGTTAGAAAGTATTCTAGTTTCATTCTTTTACCAGTGGTTGACCAGTTTTCCCAGCATCACCTGTTAAAAGAGATTGTCTTTTCTCCATTGTATATTCTTGCCTCCTTTGTCAAAGATAAGGTGTCCATAGGTGTGTGGATTTATCTCTGGGCTTTTTATTTTGTTCCACTGATCTATATTTCTGTCTTTGAAATTAACACAACATTGTAAATCAACTATACATCAACAAAACTTAACCAAAAAAAGAAAAATCATCCTCCAGTATATCCTACTGTCTGATGATTAAAAGGCTGGTCTTGTCAACTGAAGTCTCTTTATCTCTCTCATAAGTTTAAAATCTGGTCTTCTGAGCATAATTTTCAGAAAGATTCCTTTAAAAATAATAACAGCAAAAGAACCATATTTCTCCTCTATCCCAAATCCTCAAGAAAATTACCTGATAGACAACTTGACAACTGTATAATTATTTCCCCAAAGCTTGTCAAGGCTTAAAGATGCCTTTATTTTTCCCACTAAGCTTATTTTTAAGAAATTTATTCCAAGTCATGGTTTTTTTTATCTCCTATCCCATGTTTTTCATATTAATAATAATAGCTAACATCAACTAAAACTTAAAATGTTCCAGGCACTCTTCCAACTGCTTTATAGGAGTTATAAACTCTACATGATATTATTATTATTAATATTATTATCATAAACGTATTTTATATACATGTATGAAAACTGAGGCACAGAAGGCTCAACAAATTGCCAAAAGTCACACAGCTGGCAACAGGCAAATGCCTATCTTCTGTATTAATACTTAGGGCTCTACCAGCATCCTTCTCAGTAACTCCTTGTTTTCTGTGGCAGAGATGGTAGCGCTCACCAAGTATTAAATATACTCCTCTCTACTTCCTAGGTGCCCTGCACGTAGGCAGGACCTTTTGACTAGTTATAATTGATAGAATATGAGAGAAAACACTGTGTGAATATAAACACCATTGTGCTTATGCATCCATGTGTTGAGATGGAGGGAGCCTGGACCCCAGAGCCTCTGCCTGGAGGAGATATGCTTTCTAGGGCTGCCTGAACTGCACAGGACTTTATGTGGTGAGAAATGAGCCTTTATTCTATTAAATCATGGGAATGTAGAATTTATCTAATTAGTGCAATGTAACATAATAACAGAACATTACTCTACTATATTCATCTTCCTCTCCTATTTCTCTGGCTCTAATCTTATATCTGAACTTTTGGTTACCAAATTTTATTGAGAGGGAAGAGACTCAAAGAATTTCTAATTCTACCAGTAACCAATAGGACCACTGAATAAATGCAAATGGAATAAAACTTTTACAATGTTAGTCTTATATATGAATAGAAATACTTCTATAAATATCTAATTCTTATTAATGTTATTTCAATTACCAATTCATAAAAGCCTCCAATATATTAACTTTTAATGTTCAAAACTCCAATATTCTTTTTCAACAAAACATGTTTTAAGTACTGACCAGAGGCATTGAGTTCAAAGTAGAAAGAAAAATTTAAAAACTAGAAAAGCATAGCGTGGCATTTCATTAATTGCATTATAGAAGATAAAAAGTTCTATAAAGCCAGAGTGGAGCGATTCTTGCATGTAGGAAAGGAAATCTGGAAATTTTTCTATAAGCAGTGAGCACTGTTGGAAGTTTTTGAGCCAGAGAGTGTAAGACTGTGCTTCCAAAAAACCTAACCCAACAGCTAAAGCATAATAAATTAGGCAGGGAGACTGGAGGCTGAGAGCTCAATGGAGAAGTTATTGCTAGTCTGAGATCAGGGATAAGGGAGTAGTGAGGGGAGGAAGGGCTTGCAGAGATACTACAGACAATCAACAGGATTTCGCTGCACATTCAGATGTAAGCAAAGTGAAAGAGAAGGAGCAAAGATCCTATTGAGATTTAGAACCTGGAAATCAGATGGGTGTTGGGTCCATGAATACACAAAGGAACACGAGAAAAGAAGCAAGTTTGGAATGAAAAGCCTATATATTAAGTTTTATCATCCTATCAAGTCATTCAAAATATATTTTAACGTGCTACGTCTCACCACAAAGTTAGAAAACTTTCTTTCGAGGTGTCTCCGTTGCATCCTCAGAAGTTATTGTATGTTTTCTCTTTTCCTGGAGTTCACTCTCTCTTGTGCTCTGATAAAACCTCTTATGAGTCAGGGTCTAACTCCAGTGACAACTCCTCCCTGGAACCTAAACTGATCACCCCACATCCCTTCCCTCCACAGCCTCTACATTTACCATCAGGATCCCTGCTGCTGGCACTTCACCATACACAAAAAACACACACCTGGATTCCAAGTCTCTAGAAGACAGAAAAAAGTATGGTTCTTTTTATGTCTTAACTTCATTATAACAGTGTCATGATTATGTGCAGAGAGAGAGAGAGAGAGAGAGAGAGAGATGAAACTGTTGCTATCATGGGCTGAAGAGTTGCTAAGAAGCAACTCAACTTTATATGAATGCTTATAAAAAGCATTCATATGTTTTATACTATGGCATTCTTATGCCCCATATTTGACAAATATTAAAATTTAAGGACTGTTAATATAGCCACCAGAGAAGGCAATGGCACCCCACTCCAGTACTTTTGCCTGGAAAATCCCATGGGCGGAGGAGCCTGGTAGGCTGAAGTCCATGGGGTCGCTAAGAGTCGGACTCGACTGAGCGACTTCACTTTCACTTTTCACTTTCATGCATTGGAGGAGGAAATGGCAACCCACTCCAGTGTTCTTGCCTGGAGAATCCCAGGGACGGGGAGGCCTGATGGGCTGCCTTCTACGGGGTCACACAGAGTCGGACACGACTGAAGCGACTTAACAGCAGCAGCAATATAGCCATGAAATTAAAAGACGCTTACTCCTTAGAAGAAAAGTTATGACCAACCTAGATAGCATATTCAAAAGCAGAGACATTACTTTGTCAACAAAGGTCCGTCTAGTCAAGGCTATGGTTTTTCCAGTAGTCATGTATGGATGTGAGAGTTGGACTGTGAGGAAGGCTGAGCACCGAAGAATTGATGCTTTCGAACTGTGGTGTTGGAGAAGACTCTTGAGAGTCCCTTGGACTGCAAGGAGATCCAATCAGTCCATTCTAAAGGAGATCAGCCCTGGGTGTTCTTTGGAAGGAATGATGCTAAAGCTGAAACTCCAATACTTTGGCCACCTCATGTGAAGAGCTGATTCATTGGAAAAGACCCTGATGCTGGGAGGAATTGGGGGCAGGAGGAGAAGGGGACGACAGAGGATGAGATGGCTGGATGGCATCACCGACTCGATGACATGAGTCTAAGTGAACTCTGGGAGTTTGTGATGGACAGGGAGGCCTGGCGTGCTGCGATTCATGGGGTCGCAGAGTCGGACACGACTGAGTGACTGAACCAAACCGAACCAAACTGAATATAGCTCTACCACATGTAATTTGCTCCAACTTTTGAAAAATGCCATGTGAATTAATACAAAAGATTGATGTAAAACAGATGGTCTCTCCATTGACCCCACTCATGTATTCCACTTCAACAGGTGAAGACAAGAAATGGTCATCAAAGAACAGGTTTAAGAATTGGCAATATGGACACACAGAGAGAACTTTCCTTGACGCCTCAGCAGTACCAGAAACAAAGTTTCTGCTTCCCATACTCAGATCTGTGGGCCCTTCCTTCTAAACTCTCTAAAATGCTTGTCTTAGCCAAGAGATCATGTGAAACATACATCAAGCAATCTAAAATTCTGGGTAGATAAATTTATCTTCTCTCTCCTAAGCTATATAAATGAAATGCAAAAGTTAAGCAACCCAGTTGCTTTGGAATTCAATGCCAATTTTCCCCTGAGACAAAACTCAGATTCATCCCTTCTCCCCTAAACCACCTAAAATTGGGCTGAGAGCCCACTTCTAAATTCACTCCCAAAAGCCAAAGGGTTAAGAGATGATCTAGGCAGTATAATATAGCTTTACAAATTACTCTATTTCCAACTGAACTGTAATGTTTATTATTTAGAATTCATTTTCCCCCATCCTGTCCTCCTTCTCCCAATTCAAAAGGCATTCTTTTTTTTTTTTAATAAAGAGAAGTAAATTTTATCTTAATTTAATCATGCAACTAGCCTGAAAATTAACACAATGAATAAAGCTGTCAAAAGGAGTAAATGATAGGATTCCTTCTTAGCCAAGCTGTCTGTCTAAACTTAGACTGCCTTTCAGGATTTACTGCTGTTATTAAGTGAAAGTCCTTTTGACGATAAAGCAGTGCTTCTTGGATGTAGTGTGCTACAGAAAGTGCTTGGTGATGTACGACTCTGACGGACTCCAGGGATCTAACTGTTTCAGTGCTGTAGTCTGTTCTTGGTTCACCAGACGAAGACGTTGCAGGGGGATGCACAGTTCAAGACCAGCAATGGGAGAAAGAGGAGTTCAAGGACGGAGAGTACCTTGTTCCTGCCATGCTAACATGATGAATTACAGTGTATTAAGAAAGTGTTGACACGGGTGGGAATAAGCTCTTGACAGGAGTGCCAGTAATTAAGGCACATTGTATGTAAAGTCACTACAAAACACTGCCGTCTGGTTCTTTGTTCAGGGTCTTCTGCCAAGTGGTGTTATTCATAAGCTTGATGGAAAATACTTGCATCTACAAAATCTTTGTGATTCACTGCATGACGAGGGCAAGAAGGAAGAGAGACCTGGCTTTATGAAGGCTTAAGTGTTCCTGCAGCTAGATGGGTACAGTAATGATTTTCCTACTGCTCCAGAGGGCTGTACATTTTAAAGATAAATCACCTAAAATGGACAGGGAAGTAACAGGACTTAAGAGAATGTTTGGGAAAGACAGAAAAATTTGTGCTCTCCATTTTTTCCCTCATCATTTATCCTTACTGCCCCCTCCTTTAAAGTTCAATGGAAAAACCAAGAACTGCCTAATAGAGCCCTGTTTCATGTCACACTCCTTAAGGACCCACCTGGCTCCTCTTCCTTGGCTACCGCCAAGAAACTGGGCTTCCTATTTGTGATAATAACCAAGTGTACCTAGAGCAGACAAGACCAAAGCCCATAGCCAGACTTCAGACTGGAGCCAACAGGCTTTGTCCAGGCCCTTCTCACTTGGCCTCCAACCATCTGCACAGTCTCATTCCCCAGCCTAGCACAGACCTCAGGACCCAGCTCCCAGCCAGGAGCTGTAAGAAAAGACATACCCTAAGTTGCCTCTCCTGATGTCCAACAAGATTTAGGACATTTGTGATTTCCAAGGGCTGAACTGTATGTAGTCTGGCACTTTTAAACCTTATTTTCCTAATAAATTGTTTTATTGAGTGATAAGAAATAGAATTGACATCCCTGCCAGGTGTAATGGAAATTCTTGGAACTGTACATCACTAGGAACTAAACTAAACCTCTTGTTCCCTAAGAAGGGTTGAACTGAAGAGTTCATGTAAACAATAGCCTCATAATGAGTAATTTTCACTAGAGAGCTATTATCCCAAATTGTATCTCAGTGAAGGACAGATATTCAGACTGAATACCTGGCAAACACACTGGTGAAGAGCAAGCTCTGCCCCTACACTCAAAGAGCCAAAAAACAGACTGGGAGCGGGATGGGCTTTCACTTGCCTCAGCTTATCCTGCCAGAGGGACCCCTGGCTTCCACTTCCTTGGCTGCTAAAATGAAGCAAAATGTCAGAACATATGCAGTGAGCCTCTGACAATGGTCTAGGCCTGGCTGCCTGTTAGAATCAACTGGGGAGGATTAAAAATATATATACCAGTGCATGGAGATAATTTTCAAAGCTTCCTAGATGATTCTAACATTCAGCCAGGACAAAGAGCCACCAGGTTAGGGGAATCTGAAGACCTGTTAACACTGTGACAAAAGTTGCGCCATGGAGACCTCCTCAATGCAAGGTGGGTATTTGTCACAGGCTTTGCACACCTTGTCCAGGTTTCCTGTCAATCACTCACCATAGTCATATCTACTTTCTTTCTTCAAGAAAGGTTAATGCACAGATTAATTATAAAATTATAAAGACAAAATGATAAAAATATCCCATGTTCAACGTAGAGAATTTGGAAAATAAAATGTGAATAAAAATATAAAACCCCAAATTCCACCAAATAGATATAAATGCCTTTAATGTTTAGAAGTCTTTGTTTTTTTTTCCTACAAATAATAGCATACATATTCATTTTGTTTAAAAAACACTGGACAAATATATGGTTATATGTGTTTAGTTGCTTCAGCCGTGTCCGACTTTTTGTGACCCCATGGACTATAGCCCTTTAGGCTCCTCTGTCCATGGGATACTGCCGGCAAGAATACTGGAGTGGGTTGCCATTTCCTTCAGAGCATCTTCCCAACCCAGGGATCAAACCTGAGTCTCTTGTGTCTCCTGCATTGCAGACAGATTCTTTACCGCTGAGCCTCCGGGAAAGTCCACATGGTTACATGCTGTTGTTGTTCAGTTGCCCAGTCGTGTCCGACTCTTTGCCACCCCATGACTGCAGCACACCTGGCTTCCCTGTCCCTCATCATCTCCTGGAGTTTGCCCATTTTCATGTTCATTGAGTTGGCGATGCTGTCCAGCCATCTCATCCTCTGACGCCCTCTTCTCCTATATGGTTGTATAGGAACAGCTTATTTATATCATTAGAATTATTTCTTTCTTGAATGTTTGAAAGAAGTTATCTGCAGAACCCTATGGTTCTAAAACTTTTTTGGATATACTACTACTACTACTAAGTCACTTCAGTTGTGTCCAACTCTGTGCGACCCCATAGTCGGCAGCCCACAAGGCTCCCCGGTCCCTGGGATTCTCCGGGCAAGAACACTGGAGTGTGTTGCCATTTCCTTCTCCAATGCAGGAAAGTGAAAAGTGAAAGTGAAGTCGCTCAGTCATGTCTGACTCTTAGCGACCCCATGGACTGCAGCCTACCAGGCTCCTCCGTCCATGGGATTTTCCAGGCAAGAGTACTGGAGTGGGGTGCCATTGCCTTCTCTATTTTTGGATATAAATCTTTGACATTAAATTTTTTTCATATTATTTGTCTATATAATATTTTTTAGAGTCAATCTTGATAACTCATAACTTTCTAAGAAAACAATATATTGGAAATTTCCATTTCTTGGCACAGAGTTTAATATTGTTGTTGCTTAGTCACTAAGTCATGTCCAACTCTTTGTGACCCCATGAACTGTAGCCCACCAGCCTCCTCTGCCCATGGGATTTCCCAGGCAAGAATACTGCAGTGGGTTGCCATTTCCTTTTCCAGGGGATCTTCCTGACCTAGGGATCAAACCCACATCTCCTACATTGGTAGGTGAATTCTTTACCACTGAGCCACCAGGGAAGCCCAGAGTAAAACGGAGTATTTCCTTATATCCCTTGCTATGTTATTCTCAAACAGGAGTAGGGCAGGTAGCAATGGGGGGAATAGTGGATCATAATCTCCTAGGGGCATCTTTAGAGCACATGCCCCAACATTCTGCCAAACGTGCCCAGTGCACCCTACTGCCACCACTTTTTGCCCTGCCATTGTTGAGAACCAATGAAGTGAATAACTAGCGAGAATAACTAGTGAGAGGTACAGATTACACACACGAATGGCATGAAGTCATAAAAAAAAAAAAACAGTGCTGAGAACCACCATGGGGCACTCTTGCTCCAGACCTCCTTTTTTAGTGGAAGAGCCTGAAACACCGTTGGAACAGCAACACTGTCATCTGGTTTGCCCAATAAGAAGCGTGACGTGAAGTAACACACTTTATTTATGTAGTTACTTGGGGCTAACACTACCTACATTCAGTGTGGAGTAGACCATCCAAACTCATAAATTCTACACATGTTCCTGCTATAAACAATTGGGCTTCACAATTAGATCCAATTACTTTTCACTTCCAAGAACTCAATCACTTCTATCATAAGATGTTCATTACATCTGAATTTTTATTTTTGCTTTTTGGCAATTTACAATCCTTCTTAACATTGGCCCTGAGGAAGACATGGAGAGCTTCCAGACCTGTAAAAAGACTTAGTCGTCTTTCTGGACAACTTGATGAAGATGTATGCTCAATACACAGTGGTAATCCAAAATAAAAAAAAAAAAGGCAGTAAGAATAAAAGGATTTGGAAAAAATATAGCATGTATTATTCTATTTCATAAGTTATCCGTAACTTATCTTTATCATTTAGGGCCATCTTCTCCCAAAAGGGACAAAAAATCCACAAAAGAGCAATAAAAAAGAAGCAAGGCAGGGTGAGGATTTGCTCATACAGAGGAATAGAAAAGCCTGGAACTTTGTTTTTGGAAAAGGAGGAGTAATTAGAGAAATGTGAAATAATGTGTAAGGAGGAAGAAAATAAGTAAAACAGATGAATGAATGACTGATTCGCTACGTAAATTAACCAATTCTCTTTCATCAAAACCTACATGGCCACAATTGTAACAATAATTCAAAAATGTTAACCCAATTTTTACAGACTGATTAAGAGCACTTATTTAAATTGAATTAAAGGCCATGATTTTTTTATATAAAATCACATAAACTCCAGGTCTTAAAAGACTAGCAAAACAAATTGATTTCCGATTTTTTTCTGTACTAGCTAATTTAAATGTTATCAGCTATACTTTAATAAATTATGCAAAGAGATCAAATTAAGTAGTTTCAAGTAAAATATAGCCCTACATGAACAAAGGACTGCCATGAAAATGTCATTTTCCTGGAAGACTCTACCGAGCACATAAAGTGAAACTTGAAAATCATACAACAAAAAAAGAACCTTAACACTTCCTAAGAAACACTTAAAGATGATTAACTCTCTACTTAGAACAACTGAGGGAGAAGGCAATGGCACCCCACTCCAGTACTCTTGCCTGGAAAATCCCATGGACCGAGGAGCCTGGAAGGCTGAAGTCCATGGGGTCGCTAAGAGTCGGACACGACTGAGTGACTTCACTTTCACTTTTCACTTTCATGCACTGGAGAAGGAAATGGCAACCCACTCCAGTGTTCTTGCCTGGAGAATCCCAGGGACGGCGGAGCCTGGTGGGCTGCCGTCTATGGGGTCGCACAGAGTTGGACACGACTGAAGCGACTTAGCAGCAGCAGCAGCAGTAGAACAACTGAAGGATGAAAGCTTTGGCACATTTATGAGAGTTAGGAAGAGCAGACTCACATAGATGGAGTACACACAGCACTGTGCATAACGCACCTTTCCTTATTTTAACACTCCACATGCCCTATAAACAAGCTGAAAACAAAACTACACGTATTACAGACACAATGATTTACAAAATTAGGACATCTTTAATAGAAATGCACCAACAGGCAACCATCCTCACCTTTTTTTTTTAAAAGCAAGCAGAATACTTCTTGGGGAAAAACAAAACAAAACATTATGAGGCCTTAGGTTCACCACTTAGTTCTGCAGAACTCCAAAGAGCCAGAGGCCATGGAAAAGCCTGACTTCACTGAATACTGATTCTGGAAATGTCATCTGTGTCCCACAACGCTAGGTCCTTTTTATAGAAAAGCTGTAGCCACAACCTCCCTTACCAGAATATACACACTCAACTGTACAAAGCTTCCAGAAAAGCAGTTTGACAATGTGTTTCAAAAGCCTTAAAAGCATTAATACAATTGCAGAAGAAATTTCACCTCCAGGAATACAGTCTAGAGAAGCAAAACAGAGATGCCACATGCATAGGAATGCTCACTGCACGGAATGTTTTCAAATTTGAACTTGTGGTTTTCAGAGAATTGTAGATTCACATGCAGCTAATTGTATGAAGAAATACAGAGAGATCCTTTGTCCCCTTCCCCCAGTTTTCCCTAATGATAACATCTTACGAAACAATGATACAAAATCAAAATTAGGATAATGACCTTGATAAAGTCGAGATACTGAACATTTCCATCACAAGGATCTCCCACGTTGCCCTTTTATACTCACATCCACTTGTTTCCTATTCTCTCCCATCTCCTCTTTAACCTCTGGCAATCAGTTATATGTTTCCTATTTCTATAATGTTGTCATTTCAAGACTGTTGCATCAGTGGACTCTTACAGTGTGAAATCTGGGAGACTGGCTTTTTACATTCAGCATAATTTCCTGGAGATTCATCCAAGCTGCATGCCTCAAACATTCATTCTTTTTTATTGCTGAGGAGTAGTCCCTGATGTAGATGTGCACCTATTGAAAGATACATGGGTTTTTTCCCAGCTTGAGATTGTTATAAATAAAGCTGCTATGAGCATTTGTGTACAGGTTTTTGTGAAGTAACTTTTTATTTCTCTGGGAGGAATACCCAATCATTTAACTGCTGGGTCGCATGGTATTTGCATGTTTATTTTTTTAAGAAGCTGCCAAAATGTTTTCAGAGTGTTTGCACTATTATACATTCCCACCAGCAATGTATGAGTAAACCATTGTATTATTTTAAACACTGAAGACAGTAAACCACTTCAATTTCTAGTGGCAAAAACGAGTAATGCTATAGCCTCAGGATGGACTAATATTAGGGCATTTAAAATAGTATTTAATACATCTTTATGGGAAGAAAATGCCATTTAATGCTAAGCTTAAAAATTCAAATATAAGTAGGAATAAATATAACTATATAAATGTATGTTGTATTTATATGTGTACATATGCACTGACACATACACACACATACATACATACACATGCAGAACTAGAAAACTAGCCAAAACATAACTCTAAGAAACGTAAAAGTTTATATTCTTAACACTTATTTTTTTAATTTTCTAGACTTTCTATGTACACTTTTATAATTTAAAAGTGTTTCTTATTAATCAATTAAATTATGATTTTCCCACCAAGTCAGTATCTCTTCTTTAAAATGATCCGTATGAATGTACCATTACTTATCCATTCAATACCCTCATTATACACATTGATGATTTTTCCAGCTTTTTGCCACTTCAAACAATTCTACAGTAAGAATCCTTGAAGAATATGTCATCTTATATTCTAATGACTTCATTTCTGTAGGAGAGAGTCATAAAGGCAAGACCAAAAGTTTTGACTTTAATCTGCCAGATCACTTTCCAAAGAGGACATTTCACATTCCCAAGAGCAATTTATGAGGGCTACTTCCCCACATTCTTTTTACTTCTAGATGTTATGAGTGCTTTACATTATTGCCAGTATAGCATGTGAAAATGACAGCTTGTTGCTACTTCGACTTGCGTTTCCCTGACAACAGGTAGTGTGTGCGTCTTTCCGTTTGTGTGATTATTCATCTGCTTGCCTCTCCCATCTAGCACACCTGTTCATATTCTTTGTCCAGTTTAAAATTGGGTTACTTAGTTTTTCCTTATCAATTTGTAGGATTTTTTAAAATATAATAAGGGCATGAGAACATTAACTCCTTGACTGTTACATGAATTATAAATATTTTCTCCCTACGTGATTTGTTTTCAACTTCGCCTATTTTCTTTTTCCAAGAAAATGTTTATTTACTCTGTGGTTAAAATTTTCAATCTTCTTGGCTTCTAGATTTCTCAAGTTGTTTAGAAGTCTACCTCAATACACACATGCACACACACACACACACCCCCAAGGTTATACACAGGATGTCCTAAGTGTTCTTCTAATATTTTTAATGTTATACTTTTAATTCCTTAAATTCACTTTTATTTCTATATTATCATCTTTATATATGAGACACAGTAAGCGCCTACATAAATGGGAGGATTGGAAATCATTTTGTTAGTAATTTAAAAGGCAAAATTCCCATTTGAATTTAGAATTATTCCTGGACTCCCTATTATGATTTATCTATCTATTTTTGTTTCAATGTCACACAGTTTTGATTAAGTAGCTTTATCATAAATTTTAATATCTGATAAGGCAATTTTCAAAATTGTCTTACTGTTTCAAGCACACATTCTTCTACATGAACTTTAAAATCAGTTATATCCATGATATATTAAATTTAAAAAGGTCAAGCTGCTAAACAGCCTAAATAGTATAATCGTATGGCTTAAGATTAGAAAATTAGAAAGATTAGAAAATTTCTAATTAGAAAATGCTGGGGGTGGAGGAGTGGAGTTCATGCGTGTGTTTTCTTAACTTCGTGTGAGTATAAAGAAAAACCTAGAAATGGAGCACAAACCAATCTGTCAATATCAGTTACCCTAGAAGGACGGAATTAGGAGTAGATATACGACTTTACAACTCCATTATTGTGTTACTTTGTGGTTTAGCTTATTATAGGAACGCTAATTTCAAAGAAAAACCCAATTAAATATTTTAAATAAATAAAATATAATTAAATTATTAGACCTGGAAGAGACCTGAAAATATATCTCTTCCAGCTCCTACTGAAACAGGAATCTCCTTGGCAACATGTCTGCCAGATAGTCCTGTATACTGTTTGAAAACATCCAGAGACAGAATTCTCTTAATTTTGCTCCACTGCCTGCTTTATCACTGGAAAGCCGTAAGTGTTGGAAGGTTCTTTCTTACATTTGTTTAAAATATGTCAGCCTCTAATATCCACTCAGATCCTGGGATCTGTTTTCTGGAGCAATACAGTATGAAGAGAATTTTTTCTTTGGTCCCCTTAAGCATTTAATTGCTTCACAACCAGCTAGGTTAATCCTTCACCTGTACTATTATCCTCGTTAGTGGTGGTGTTGTTAAACACATTTTTAAAGTGTATCATGTATTAAGCACTGTGCAATTAAGCATTTTACATGGATTTACTTATTTAATCCTCACAATAACCCAATGATGTGGTTATAGAAGAAGAAGGTACACCACAGAGGTAAACTTTCTGTCTTACATTATTTAGTTAGTGAATGATAGCACCAGGACTCAAAGCTATGTTTGGCTAGCTCCAAAAACTATATTCTAGCTACAACACTGTGCTTAATTGTCCCCATAATAATATTATGGGGTTTTTATTTCAATGTAGACAATGCTGCAATGAACATCTTTGACCGTGTCTCCTTTGCACATGTGCCAGGAGCAAAAACCCACCTCACAGAAGATGTACACTTTCAGTGCTATAAGATCCTCCAAACTTGGCCTCTACAAAGTAACAGACCAATTTATACTCGTGATCTTAACTTTCTACAGCTGAATACACGTGTTCATGCTCAGTCACTTCAGTTGTGTCCTACTCTTTGTGACCCCATGGACTGTAGCCCGCCAGACTCCTCTGTCCATGGGATTCTCCAGGTAAGAATAATGGAGTGGGTTGCCATTTCCTTCTCCACTGTAGCTGACTAAAGGCCCCAAACGCATCCTGATCCTCATCCCAAGAACCCATGAATGTTACCTTTATGGCAAAAGGGACTTCACAAAAGTATTTAACGTACAAGGAGGCAGAGGAAGATTTGACTACAGAAACTAAAGGAAAAAAATAGCAATGTGATGACAGAAGCAGGGGGAGAAAGATGATGTGATAGGAGGAAGAGATCACAGCCAGGGAAGGCAGGCAACTTTTAAAAACTAGAAACGATAGGGAAATAGTTTCCCCTAAATTGTCCAGAAAGAACTGGATCTGACAACACCTTGGTTTTAGCCCCTTAGAGTTTCTGGCCCTTGGAACTATTAGAAAATAAATTTGTGTTGATATAGCCTACCAAGTTTGCAGCAATTTGTCATGGCAGCCACAGGAAACTGATACCATTTTTAAGACCACTTTTTAAAAATTCTGAATGTACTGAATTTTATTTATTCCTTTTTTTTGTACATCCAATGAGATAGATTTTTGTCCTTTTTAACTTTCTTAAGAGTTTGAATTATATTTATGGGCTCTTTTATATCAAATAATTATTATATTTTGAGGAAAAATTATACCTAGTCATGATGTATTTTTAAAATATGGGCTCCCTCGGTGGCTCAGTGGTACAGAATCCACCTGACAATGCAGGAAACATGGATTTGAACCCTGATCTGGAACGATCCCTTGGAGAAGGAAATGGCAACCCACTCTTGTATTCTTGCCTGGAAATCCCCATGGACAGAGGACCCTGCCATGCTGTAATCCATGGAGTTGCAAAAGAGTCAGACACAACTTAGCAATTGGATAACAGCAATTTTTAAAATATACTGCAGAGTTCACTTTGGTATTTTTGCTTTATTTTTTTGTCTATGTAAAAGTATCCTCTCATTTTCTCCCTTTTACTTTGCAGTCTGATGGGGAGAAAGATACATAATGATAGAAAAATGGAATAAAACTATTTCTTTAGCAGACTATAGAAGGAACATCAAGATTGGAGAGACAAATAACCATGCAAGTAACATACTTCCTGTTTGGCCAAAATTTCTGATCTTTCTATGTCCTTGGTCCTTTACAAGACTGACTCCATCAGTCACATTCCATCCAGGCAATCTCCTAATTTCAGGCAGCCTTCTCTGTCTTCCTTCAGGGACGTGGAGCACATAGTTAATTGATCAAAAGGGTCTTCTCCATCTTCAGCTTGCTTTTTTTTCCCCCCCAGTTCCTAGAACTGAGTGCCCTCCCTCATCAATCTTCTTAAATAAAGGTGGCTTTTACTTATCATAATCCCAAATAAACATATTCTCAACTTCCAAATAAAGCAGCCCTCTGTTCATTGCCCACACACACACAAATAAAGACTTCAAAACTGTAAAAATCCAAGCTATGCCATAAGTTTATAGGAATGTACATTTATACAGATAGCAAAGTCTTGAAACGGAAGTGAAATCACTCAGTCGTGTCCACTCTTGGTGACCCCGTGGACTGTAGTCTACCAGGCTCCTCTGTCCATGGGATTCTTAGTAGTTGTTAATTGTTTAAGTTGGGCTTTTTGTTGCTATTCTTGTTATAGTTGTTACAACATCTTCCTGACTCCCATTTCATCCTCCACAGAAATGACTTCAAAGCCTCCATTCTCCCCAATCCTACCCTTACTCAGGCTACTATCAGAAAACCAACATGCATGGTAGCTGAACTCATCATACCTCCACTATTTTTCTCTTCCCCAAGACCTGAGCTTTTTCTGTCTTTAGCTTATTATCTACAACAAAAATCCTGTGTCCTCCAGGACTAGTGTTTTCAAAGTTATACTATAACTTATACAAGAAACAAAACCCCTCTGGAGACAATTTGGCATCATGTGTAAAATTATCCATTTGAACTATTTCTAAGAATTTATCTTAAGGAAATAGTTTGAAAGAGTTAAACACAAAGGATGTCCATGCCAGTATTATTTGCAAATTGAAAAAACTAAAAACAGCTTACATCAATAAAGGAATGACTAAATAAATTTCAACATGCGTGTGTAATGGAATATTATACAGTCATTAAAATTGATGAAACAGACAAGTATTGAATAACATCAGTGTCCACGACATGCATAAATGTCCAGGACATATTATTGATTAAAAAGGAAAGCTGCAAAGAGCCGTGTATATTATGATTCAATTTATGTAGAAATTTTGCTTATGTGGTTATCTATATACTTACATGCAGAGAAATTACTTTAAACACATTCAGCAGAATCTTAACTTAGATGGTTATCTCTGAGTGGTGAGATGTGGAGTGATTTTTGCTTTCTCTTTTATCTCCTTCATGTATTTGTTTATGTATTTGTATGTGTGTATACATAATCTCAGTTGATAATAGGCAGCATTTAGTGAAAATATTTTGACAACCAAAACCTTTATCAAATGCCACTGTCTCTAAAGCATAGGACTGGCCATAAGAGGTGAAATTTGTCTAACTGGACATGGATAAAACCCCTAAGACTTACAGACAGATATATTGTTGGAAAAACCTCTATTTTTTATGTAAAATTTGTGTATTTTTCCAAGGTCCAGCTGGATGTGGCTTTCATATGATCCCTCCAGAAATAAACAGACAAGGTTTAGTAATTGTGTCAAAGCATGTCATCTGTTAACTCACAAATGTTGACATTGACAACTGACAGGTAGGAACGTTTATAAGAATTATAGGCATCTCTGAGTGTATATTTACTGAACCTTTAAGAAATTAAACTTAGAATTTGTACCATGTGCAATGTTAAATAAACTGTTTCAAACTTAATATGGTAGATAAACATGTTTATAAGAATTGTATTCATTTCTGAGACATTTCTTTTTAACCCAGTCAAAGAAATGTTGTGGGTTTTGGTGTATGTATTTGTTTAATCAAAGGTTTAAAAGTTTTAAGTATAAAAATGGCTGAACTATGTGAAGGAATCCATGGATGAAATGCTAATGAAACATTGGAGAAGAGGTTCAATAAATACCAGGACTAAAGCAAAATTCTAGGATGATAAAGACAGGGAAAGGACATTTAAGAAAGAGAACAACTTGGAAAGGAGTAGAGGGGAAAAAAAACATAAAAATAATCTAAGAAGAGTACCACATGCAAATCATTAAGTTGGAGACATACTTCAAAGAAAATATATAGGTTAAAATAGCACAAGGCAATGCAGACATTGTCAACTAAAGTTAAACACAGGATAAATACAATCATATTTTGTTAAACCATATTTTGCTAATAACCATTGGCCGATAGACCGAGGTACATTATGTCAGGTATGGCTAGTGTACAACAATGTGAGATGATCACATGCTACTACTTATCAATTTGAGGCTATAAATCACTTCCCCTCCATTAGTAAATTTGTACACCAATTCAGCGGATGTGGCGGTGTCTTCCAGAGTACTAAGAGAGTGGGACGGAGGCACAGACCCAGTCACATAGCATGCTAATAGCAAGCCTGGAAGAAGACCAAAATCATAGCCCATGACCTTCATTCCTACTTTTGGATTCACTTCACCAAACCATACCCTTGAGATGTTAGATTGATTGTCCCTGAGTGGAGCTGCCAACTTTTAACTGTTACTTTTATTTATGCAACCCTCCTGTGCTGCAGAAACTCGAGTTTGAAATGGTCCCTGGCTTTGCCTATTAGCCCACAGAAGATATTGAGTGCTGGAAACTACTACCTTGAGAGTCCCTTGGACTGCAAGAAGAACCAACCAGTCCATCTTAAAGGAAATCAGACCTGAATATTCATCGGAAGGACTGATGCTGAAGCTGAAACTCCAATACTTTGGCCACCTGATGCGAAGAATTGACTCATTGGAAAAGACCCTGATGCTGGGAAAGATTGAAGGCAGAAGGAGAAGGGGACGACAGAGGATGAGATGGTTGGATGGCATCACCGACATGATGGACATGGGTTTGAGTAAGTTCCGGGAGTTCATGATGGACAGGGAAGCCTGGGGTGGCAAAGAGTCGGACATGACTGATGACTGAACTGAACTGAACTACTACCTTCATCCATTTTTTGATTCGATTTATTCAGGCTCTTTGAGAGACTCACACACCTGTCTCTATGCCTAGAAAGTCAGTCTGATGACCAGAGTCGTGGGAGGGAGGAACCTTGACATTCACAGCCATTCTGTCCTCTTGTGCCAGTCCACCTTATCATCTCCCAAGGAGACTTTCGAGTTGACTCTGTCAAAAGAAAATGCTCCAATAGGAAATGAATGCGTGGAAATATCCCTTACAAGACTTCGACTTTTTAAATAAATTTTGTATGTCATTCAAGAGCTAATGGAATAACAACAAAGTATACCAATCAGCTAAGTCCAAACTTCAGACTAAACATACTATGTCAACTGCTGTTTGCATGGGACTGAGGAACATCACTCTTTAACTGGAGAGCTGAGAAAGGTAACAGTTCCCACAGACATCTGATTCAGAAGAGACGGTGCTCTCCCTTTTAATTTCATTATGTATATAATATGTATGCTAAGTCACTTCAGTCGTGTCCGACTCTGTGCGACCCCATAGACGGCATCCCACCGGGCTCCTCCATCCCTGGGATTCTCCAGGCAAGAACACTGGAGTGGGTTGCCATTTCCTTCTTCAATTCATGAAAGTGAAAAGTGAAAGTAAAGTCGCTCAGTCATGTCCGACTTTTCACGACCCCATGGACTGTAGCCTACCAGGCTCCTCCGTCCATGGGATTTTCCAGGCAAGAGTACTGGAGTGGGGTGCCATTGCCTTCTCCGATATAATATGTGTATATATATATATATATATATATATATATATATATATATATATAATAACTTATACATACATACATACGGGCTTCCCAGGTGGCGCTAATGGTAAAGAATCTGTCTGCCAAAGAAGGAAATGCAAGAGATGCAGGTTCAATCCCTGGATCAGGAAGACTGAGTGACTGAACACGCACACACAAGTATAGTTTCAGCAAGACTGAAAATAGATTGAGGCAATGAAAGAAGATGATCATGAGCATAGGACCCATAATGAAAGTTAATATTAATACAAGGGAAATAATAACAGTTAGCAGGAAACTTGTGTGTGAAAGACACTTATAAACTTGTGTGTGAAAAACACTTATAAAAATAAGGAGAGAGCAAAGACAGAGAAAACATGGAACATGGAAACATCATAAATGTGCATGTGAGAGAGAGACTCGGAGAAACAGACCCAGTGAATGAGATGCATAAGAGCGTGAGCTTGATCTGCAGAGGCAACTTTTTCCTAGAGGTTTATCTGAGTGAAGCAATGAAGCAATTTTCCAGCCCTACTCCTGGAGAACAGGTCTGGAATCTGAGAGGACAGAATATACCAGTGAAAATACACCAGCTAAACTAACAAACTAGAGACTGGGGGCGGGAGGAAAGTCTCAGGGGAATTTGGGCACACATGGAGCAGAGGAAATTCCCTCAGGTCAAGGCACAGTGGACGTTATGGTGACTGACATTAGATCTGAAGAAGACAGATGACCTGAGCTTCCAATTAGGCCATTTTCTTCTCAATTGACTGTGGACACACTTGGCTTGATTCCATGCTCAGCCCAGATATTTCCCTGTTGCTGGTAGTTTTAAGTTTTGGCTCTACATGAGGAAATGATTGGGAAACACAGTGGTTCTATCAATTTAGGCAGCTGGACCATATTGACCTGGTAATCTCATGGGCCCAAGCCACATAAACTGCTCCCTGACACCATGTGGGTATTTGCTCCACACTCAATCACATTTCTGAGTTGTCCCTACAATAAATGGGGCCATGATAGTGTCTGGTGATGACACACAACCTCAGAGTGCCAGAGGATGGTTTGAAGAACAAATTCAAGCTGCAGCCATATCCAGGCGCATAAAGCAAAGAGCAGTACTTGATAAGGAGCTCAAGAGAAACCTGAGACAATTCATTGTCAAAGAGAAGATGAAAGAGGGAAAAGAAATGGAGAACTTTTCTCAGCAGGTTCTTCCATTACCACTTCACTATCTTCTCAACAGTTACCACAAATTTTTAATTCATAGCTGTGTTTCCTTAAAATATTCCTTATGAGACTTGTGAATTTGCTTTGAATTTAAATTGCTTGCTGTTCCTCCTCGTTGGCTTATGTACCTGGGTTTTGCTGTCCTTTGTTGCATGTCTTTCTTACCTGAGTACTTCACTGCCACCAGAGGACTTTGCCATTTGCTCCTCTCATGGGCAACTTGTTAAAAAAAATATATAGCAACCAATACTAAGCCCTAAGTTCAATGTGAGATAGTAGCATTATTAATTTTTGTATTTTTTCATTTGACTTGGCTTCTGGTCTTCATTTCAACTGTGTGATTTTCCATTTATAATCCAAATATTTGTACATATTATATATATAAGAGAGTTCAGAAAAACATCTATTTCTGCTTTATTGACTACGCCTAAGCCTTTGACTGTGTGGATCACAACAAACTGTGGAAAATTCTGCAAGAGATGGGAATACCAGACCACCTGACCTGCCTCTTGAGAAACCTATATGCAGGTCAGGAAGCAACAGTTAGAACTAGACATGGAACAACAGACTGTTTCCAAATCGGGAAAGGGGTATGTCAAGGCTGTACATTGTCACCCTGCTTATTTAACTTATATGCAGAGTACATCACGAGAAATACTGGGCTGGATGAAGCACAAGCTAGAATCAAGACTGCCGGAGAAATATCAATAACTTCAGATATGCAGATGACACCATCTTTATGGCAGAAAACAAAGAACTAAGGAGCCTCTTGAGCAAAGTGAAAGAGGAAAGTGAAAAAGTTGGCTTAAAACTCAACATTCAGAAAACGAAGATCATGGCATCTGGTCCCATCACTTCATGGGAAATAGATGGGCAAACAGTGGAAACAGAGACAGACTTTATTTTGGGGGGCTCAAAAATCACTGCAGATGGTGATTGCAGCCATGAAATTAAAAGACGCTTACTCCTTGGAAGAAAAGTTATGACCAACCTAGACATATTAAAGAGCAGAGACATAACTTTGTCAACAAAGGTCCATCTAGTCAAAGCCATGGTTTTTCCAGTAGTCACATATGGATGTGAGAGTTGGACTATAAAGAAAGCTGAGCGCCGAAGAATTGATGCTTTTGAACTGTGGTGTTAGAGAAGATTCTTGAGAGTCCCTTGGACTGCAAGTAGATCCAACCAGTCCATTCTAAAGAAAATCAGTCCTGAATATTCATTGGAAGGACTGATGCTGAAGCTGAAACTCCAATACTTTGGCCACCTGACGCAGAGAACTGACTCATTTGAAAAGACCCTGATGCTGGGAAAGATTGAAGGCAGGATGAGAAGGGGACGACAGAGGATGAGATGGTTGGATGGCATCACTGACTCAATGGACATGAGTTTGAGTAAACTCTAGTAGTTGGTGATGGACAAGGAGACCTGGTGTGCTGTGGTTCATGGGGTCACAAAGAGTCAGACACGACTGAGCGACTAAACTGAAACATATACACACACACACACACACACACTCATATATATGTATATATATGTCTATAATGATGCATTTTCCTGTTCCCTTTTAAAAATTCATTTATCTTTTAAAAATAAGGTTAATATATATGGACAGTAATGTATGTCCTTATGAAGATGAGAGAGAGTAATTTATAAGACTTTCTCAGTTGTTT
This sequence comes from Bos mutus, assembly GCF_027580195.1. Classification (NCBI taxonomy): domain Eukaryota; kingdom Metazoa; phylum Chordata; class Mammalia; order Artiodactyla; family Bovidae; genus Bos; species Bos mutus. The sequence goes on along the minus strand of NC_091628.1, from coordinate 19,871,019 downwards.
TGTAAGTTCTTTCAGAAGGAGACTCTTAAATGAATTTTCCAGTCTTTTGTGAAGTTAGGCAACAATTCCAACATTAGGCAACATCCTCTAGAATTCTAGCACCTGCAATAAAAATCCCATGCCTCCCTAGTTGGGCCTTCAACTATGTTTCGATTCCTAAAAATTGTCAGTTAAGCCAAAGAAATTTAAGTACAATTTAAAATTTTCAAACAACATAATTTGTTGTTCAGTTGCTAGCTCACATCTGACTCTTTTTGACCCCATGGATCACAGCACTCCAGGATTCCCTGCCCTTCATTATCTCCTGGGGTTTGGTCAAACTCATATCCATTGAGTTGGTGATGCCATCCAACTATGTCATCCTCTGTCATTCCCTTCTCCTCCTGCCTTCAATCTTTCCCAGCATCAGGGTCTTTTCCAATGAGTCGGCTCTTCACATCAGGTAGCCAAAGTTTTAGAGCTTCAGCATCAGTCTTTCCAATGAATATTCAGGACTGATTTCCTTTAGGATAGACTGGTTGGATCTCCTTGCAGTCCAAGGGACTCTCAGAGTCTTCTCCAACACCACAGTTCAAAAGCATCAGTTCTCCAGCACTCAGTCTTCTTTATGGTCCAACTCTCACATCCATACATAACTACTAGAAAAAGCACAGCTTTGACTATACGGATCTTTGTCAGCAAAGTGATGTCTCTGCTTTTTAATATGCTGTTTAGGGTCAAAGCTTTTCTTCCAAGGAGGAAGCATCTTTTAATTTTGTGGTTGCAATCACTGTCTGCAGTGACTTTGGAGCCCACGAAAATAAAATCGGTCACTGTTTCCACTTTTTCCCCAAGTATTTGCCATGAAGTGATCAGACCAGATGCCATGATCTTAGTTTTTTGAATGTTGAGTTTTAAGTCAGCTTTTTCACTTTTCTCTTTCACCCTCCTCAAGAGGCTCTTTAGTTCCTCTTCACTCTCTGCCATTAGAGTGGTATCATCTGCATATCTGAGGTTGTTGATATTTCTCCCAGTAATCTTGATTCCAGCTTGTGATTCATCCAGCCTGGCATTTCACATGATGTACTCTGCATAGAAGTTAAATAATCAGGGTGACAATATACAGCCTTGACAGGAGTTAAGGAGTACTTTTGCCAATTTTGAACCAGTCAGTTGTTCAATGTAAGGTTCTAACTGTTACTTCTTGACCTGGATACAGGTTTCTTAGGAGACAGGTAAGGTGGTCTGGTATTCCCATCTCTTTAAGAGTTTTCCACAGTTTGTTGTGATCTGTTCAGTCAGAGTAGGTATTTTTCTGAAATTCCCTTTCTTTCTCTATGATCAAACAGATGTTGGCAATTTGATCTCTGGTTTCTCTGCCTTTTCTAAACCCAGCTTATACATCTGAAAGATCTTGGTTCACATACTGCTGTAGCATAGCTTGAAGAATTTTGAGCATTACCTTGCTAGCATGTGAGATGAGTGCAATTGTGCACTAGTTTAAACATTCTTTGGCATTGTCCTTCTTTGGGATTGGAATGAAAACTGACCTTTTCCAGTCCTGTGGCCACTGCTGAGTTTTCCAAATTTGCTGGCATATTGAGTGCAGCACTTTCACATCATCATTTTTTAGGATTTGAAATAGCTCAGCTGGAATTCAATCACCTCCACTAGTTTTGTTCACAGTAATGCTTCCTAAGGCCCACTTGACTTCAAACTCTCGCATGTCTGGCTCAAGGAGTGAAATTCCCGACCAATTAACTAAAGAATTTACCACAGATAATAAACAGTAAATTATTTTTCAGTAAACTGTATATAAAAAGCTCTCTTTGAAACAAACATTTTTTTAAATTAGAAGCTGCTAAAATGAAAGAAGGAAAGGAAATTTCCCATTAACTATAATCTAACTGATTTACTCATTTCAGTAGTCTTCATAATACAGAATTGATCACTGACAAATATTATGTGGTTGAAGCAGATGACTCACAAAAGCAACTGAAGTAAACACTCAGTCAGCTCCACCCGTTAACTTCCTACAGAGTCAGGGCCTTCAATTTTCTCCTACCTTCCTAATAAAGGCACTGATAATAATAACACCGGTAATAATATTATTATCAGTTCAGCTAACATTTATTGAGTAATTATCATATTAAGCCCTTAATTTGTACAGACATTATCTGTTTCAATGTTCACACATGTTTTATGAGAGAAATATGATAATCCTTCCCATTTTTCAGATGAGAACACTGAAGTAACAGCCCCAGGGTCTCACAGCTGTATGTGTGGGACCATGCATGGGGGCCTGACTTCAAAGGCAGGTTTTATCACCGTATCAGTGGATTTCCAACCTTAGAAGCCATAAAAATCACCTGGAGAACTTGTTCAAATGCCAGATTCTCTAGCTGTGGATTCTGCCAGTCTAAGATAGGGTGAGGAATCCGCATCTTAAAAAGCAACCCGAGGGACTATAATGGAAGTGGTACCCCGACCACACATTGCTATTCTGAATGCAGAAACCAGGGACCACCTTCAAGTCATTCTCTTGACTCCTATGTCTTTAACCTCAGTGGTTCATAAGCTTTGGGGGAGAGGAGGTGGATCCCAGACCATCTGAGAATCCAATGAAAACCACAGACCTTCTCTTGATCAAAATGTACCACAAATTTTTTGCATTTATGTTTTAGGAAATTGAAGCCCATAAACCCCAGAATAAGTGCTCCTGTTGTATGCTCTCTTTCCTTTTTTTTTTTTTTCCTAGTGTCTCAACTCATTCCCATCTCTGAAATAAGGACACACACCCCACTGGCTGCCAACTTTGCAGGCTATTATGAGGATCTCTTTTTAAAATATATGTGTGTGTGTGTGTGTGTGTGTGTGTATACAAGGATTCTAAGATTCAGAAATAGAAACACTATATGTAAACCTCATGCTAATAACACACAGAGAAATAGGGAAAGACAGATTTGAGTAGGAAACTTAAAAACTTGAATGAAAAAGAGAAACTCAGCACAGAGTTAAGGAAACAACTAGCAAATAACCTGAGCATAATCATAAAGGTCATTTGCCATCTGTTGAGTATCTACTATGTGCCAGGAGGCAGTGTGGCTTGCCTTTAAAGCATTTTCAAGTGCTCTCAACAGCTTTTTGATTGTCATATCATCTGTATTCTACAAATGAGGAAACCCAGACTCTGACAGTTTACATAATTTTCCCAATATCAAATATCTAGTCAAATTACTCAAATTCAGGTCTGTGTATGTGCAAAACCCATCCAATTTCCATGATATAAAGATATGGCCAAAACCTCTTTCCAGTCAGGATACCATACACAGACCAGACAGAGTTTCTGAAGCAAGTCCTGGAACTGGAGAGCTAATCTTCCACTTCACCTTCCTCTCAACCATCAATTTACCTCCTAGGATGATAGTCCCAACAGACTTAGTTACTATTATCAACCAGCTAGCTTGTCTTCCCAATGGAAGCAAAACAAAAGAAGGCACTAGAAATGCTTAGGCTCTTGGTGGCAGAGCTGCCGAAGTCAGATCTGCAGCATTATAAAGGTTAATGTCTTTCTGCTTGTTCTGTGGCAAGTTTCTACTATCAAAACCCTTGGGACCAGCTGCATGAGTCATACTTCTAGATGCTGTTCCAACTGGTAGGAAACAGCCTTTCCTTTAAATAAATTTCACTTTCAGAAAAAGCTTTAAAGCACATTACAGATAGGACCATGAAACATTTGGCTACATGTACATCCTTCCACAGCTAAAAAAAAAAAAAAAAAAAACCTCCTCATGTACCAGTAACACTAAAACTAAGTCCAGGAAAGTCTTAGCTAGAAAGGACGAAGAGATATCTGGTGGAAAAGAATGTTTTACTCTCACTCTGTTTCAAACCCACAGGGCCCTTTTGAAGGATTCTCTAATAATAGGAATTAATAGCAAGAACAAAACAAAACAAGAAAGTGTTAACCGAGGCACTAAGCCCAGCAGGTAGTCTGTTCTCCTTCTCCACAAGACGCCCTATGCTCTTCCTCTCCTGCCTCAGCCCAGCCTAATGTCTTTTCCTTAAGGCCGCTTTTCACGTCCTTGTTTGATGGACTAAAGCTATAACCTAAGTTTGCCTCAGCACTCACAGATATTGCAAGGAGACATTTCAGCTTGACTCCTGTCTCTTGCCCTTCACCCCCTAACTCCTGTCAATAACTCAGTCTTTTGCATCCAAAGTGACAGTTTTAAGGGCACCAGCAATGTTATATACCATCCAACGAATCTTTTTTGGTTAATTTTTTAAAAAGAGGAACTAGCTCCTTTAGCTATCCCAGGCTATTCTTGGCTGGTTATTGGCGAAAACCTGTTACATCAGGCAGTTGCTTTTCTTGTCAAAAGTAAGCTCTTCTGATCTGGTATAGGCCTGATTCCACTATTTATTAACTAACCTCGTGATTTTCAACAAATTATCATACATCTCAGAATCTTACTTTTCTTTTTTTGCAATACTTTCCCTTAACCCTGACATAAGGGAAGGATCATTATGTCATTTTCAAAAATCATAATAAAGGTCACAAACATAATGCTTTATTATAAGTCATTGGTATTATTTTTATATTATATGTCATGGAGAGGTTTCTGAGACACCAAGGAGCAACACTAATAACAACAGACAAGGTAATTCTAAGCTCAGGCCCTGGACAGATAAATTAGCAGCTCAACATTTTTCTGAACAAATCAGAATCTAATATATAACAGATTCAGTATTTTAATAAACCCCACAACCTTGGATTTCTAATTGCCTACCACTTACTAGAATACAGTGGACAAACGCACAATAGCTTAGAATTCAGGAATCAAAAGTTACACAGCAATGGTTTTGCACATAATTGTCTAAAACCAAGACAACAGGAATGGGAGAGGGCAACCCTCAATAACACTTAACGCAGAAAGCTTGATTCAGCCTTTCAGTGGTCAGGGTTCCATTGCAGGGAGAAGAACTTCATCTGGCTAGTTGAAGCAGAACTGTGTTTATTTCAGTGTGTTAAATGGTTACAGGGCATCAGGAGGGCTAACGAAACAAACTCTAGGTTCTTCTAGAAACACATCCCAAGCCACATAGTGGAACCGGGCCACCCAGGTTGCTGCCTGCTGGTTGGGAAGCTGGTGTACAAACACATCCCACTGCCATGAAGAAGAGACCTCCACAAGCCCCATCATTGCTGCAGGTTCCAGGACTCCACCAGAAGACCATGTGCACTGGCAATATGGCTGCTTCATGACCTGCCTCTCAACACCGACCACCCTAGGGGCCAGGCCGTGGAGCCTTTAGTATCAGGGCTACAGAGAAACCACAAGGTCCTTAATCATCCCAGTCAGCAGGAGAAATAACTTTGCCTTTCAAATAAGAGGATATGGCTGATTCATGCTGATGCTTGAAAAAAAAACAACAAAATTCTGTAAAGCAATTATCCTTCAATTTAAAAAATTCATTAATTAAAAAAAAAATGACAGCAGCTAAACCCCACCCACCACTCAGGACAAAAGGGTTTCTGGGAAATGTAGTTTTTAGCTTTTCAGCCCTTGCCCCATAGGAGGCACAGTGAAAGGAGACTGAAACATGCTGAGTGACAACCCCTCCTGCTCCACTACGTAAGTCAATGTTAAGAGACTCGTCTTATTCACGACCTTTTCTCTTCCCCACCCACCCACCAAGACTGCTGAGACAGATGTGGAAAAACTAGGTGATAAATGTAGTGAGGATTTGGTTGTACAAATACATGGCTCAGAGTTGGCACAGCTATTTCCACTAGGCTGCTTAGGAGGAGAGGTTACAAGTAGAGGAAGCTTTCTCTCTGTTAGCCAGCAATTGAAGAAAAGGTTTGTCCTCCTTAGCACCCTCAGGGGACACGGAATTGCTTTCCTCCCACTGGTGGTCTGAGCTCATTATGCCACTGTATTATGGGCCCTGCCCACAAGCCAATATAGTGTAACCCGGCATTATTTTAAACCTTCTCTTCTGAATGAGGCAAACAGATTACTCATCTTAGATTCACTTAATTCTATTGGGCAGAACTTCTGGACTCACCAAAGACTCTAACATAAAGTTGTCTATTTGTTAATAAATATCCAGCCAAACTAGCCTTCTTTCTGCAGTTAGAATTGCTATAGTGTTGTTGTTTGCATATATTTTACAAGATCTTTGCTCTCTGTCTTTGCTGTCTGCTGTGATTCAGCACCTTCTGCCAAGGACTCTGAATTCCAAGATCCCAACACACATTGAACAAATTCCTATTAGGTGCTATTATATGTCAAGTACAAGAGACACAGAAATAAATAAGACAGACAAGGTCCCTGCCATTGTAGAGCTTATAGTCTAGTGTGTTAGTCACTCATTTGGGTCCAACTCTATGACCCCATGGACTGTAGCCCATCAGGCTCCTTTGTCTATGTGATTTCCCAGTCAAGAACACTGGAGTGGGTTACCATTTCTACCCCAGAGGATACTCCCAAGCCAGGGGTGGGACCCAGGTCTCCTGCATTGTGGGTAGATTTTTTACCATCTGAGCCATCAGATGGGATGTTTAGCACAAAAACAATATCATTACAGCCCTGAAATCTGAGAATTAATTGAATTCTCAAATTTTAGAATACTCTAAAATATTCTAAATTTAGAATATTCTCAATAGAATTTCTGAGAATTTATTGCTCCAAAGTTAGTCACCTTTGGACTTCTTCCCCATATGTTTGAAGAAGTTTTAGCTAAGCAATAAAATTGTTTCAGTGTTCAAATCTAAAGTGTCTTAGGGAAGAACACACCAGGCAAGGTCAATATAGAAGCCAAGTGCAGTATTCCAGGTCCCAATGCTAATGCAAGAATGGTATTTCCATCCTGAGGAAGGCAGCCTGGAGCTGATATGGGTCATAACTGAAATGTGGGGCTTCTGGTCAAGGTTCTGGTGTAGATATATTGACACAATGGTGGAGAAGCCTCACGAAACTTGATCTCAATGACAATTAAATGGCCACAGGTCACATTTCAGTTATTTGCCTGGGAAACAGGGATAACGAGCAAGCCAAATTAGCTTAGCCATGGTTTCCTTTACTGTCTGAATAGCACCTGCTTCCATTTAGCTAAGGGAAAAAAAATCTTTTAAATTAAATTTCCCTTAAAATGTACATGGGTTTAGAAGGTGTTAAACAAAATAGGGGAAAGCTGTGCCAAAAATATTTTAAAATAGTTCTCTAGAGATTTTACAAAATCCCTCAGGCCGTGAAATTCCCCTCATTCCCAGGTCAATTCCAGTTTGGTTTACATTTAAGCTGGAATTTGGGATGACATTTCATTCTAACAAAACAAGACAGACTAGACATGTTGGGCTTTCCAGGTTCCATTTTGGAAAAGAAACAGCCTAATTCTTGTGAGTGGGACTTTATCCCCACTCCTTTCCGCAGTCTGTATTATGAACCAGGCAATGCTTGATATTAGGAATACAGATGAGTAAGTTATGATCTCTGCCTTCCAGAAAAATAGCCTGTACCTCACAAAAAGAGATAAAGTTCTATCAAAGACACAGGATCTTATCTGAAGTGGTCATACACAAGCAGCCTATCTTGGGCATCAAGCAACTATGGAAATATATGTGTGTATGCATACTAAGTCGCTTCAATAGTGTCTGACTCTTTGCAACTCTATGGACTGTAGCCTGCCAGGCTCCTCAGTCTATGGAATTCTCCAGGCAAGAATAATGGAGTGGGTTGCCATGCCCTCCTCCAGAGGATCTTCCCGATCCAGGGATCAAACCCGCGTCTCTTGCATTTCCTGCACTGGCAGGTGGGTTCTTTGCTGGTAGCACCACCTGGGAAGCCCATGGAAATAAATGAAGACCAAGCAAATGTGAAAAGCAAAGGCTATGTATTCAGAGCTTGCTATAGCAAGGTTGTCAGCACCCATTCACTGGTGTTTCAGCAGAGACTCAATGGCAGGCATAGGAGTGGGAAAGCTTGACTGTGGATTAAACGTAAGCCTCCAGTAAGCACTGGTTGGGGGCTGTTGGCCTGGGTAAGCTGGAGGTGGTTTGACCACATGTGGGGCATCCAGTATGACTGGTCAGGGTGCATGTTTGTCTTTCTTTAGTTGGTCCTAAGTTGGAAGTGGGGACAAAATGTAGGAAGCTGTCAGTTATTAATTATGTCCTTGGTGCTGCTGCTTAGCTTTCTGGACTGTTCACTAGAGATGGCAGTCTGGCTTCCTGCAAGCCTGACGTCTAGCAGGCTGGCTTTCTGGGTTATCTTCTTAGACGAAGCGCTACTATCCTGGACTAGTTGCTGCAGGTTGTGGGTCAGAGTTCTGTTCTTATATATGGTCTAGCAATTGTCCATTTCTATATTTCATCTTTCACAAGCCTAAGATTCGACTGTGTCCTGGCCCTAGGGCTCCGTTTGACATTAGCTTCCCCTTACAGTGGGAGCATCTCTGGAATCTCCCACCTAGACCTCCTTAGTGTCTCCCAACATGCTCAACTTCTGGCCTTCATGACCATACAAGGAGAATGTCTGACAGACTTCCCCCTGGGCAAGACTCTACCTGCCTCTTTGCACCAACTCCATTCTGTGTAAGGTAAGGAGAGCCAGCCTTGCCCACAGCAAATTATATAATATAGCAAGTCCTTGAATCATGCACAATCCTGTAGTAATGGCCTGGTTAAACATCTATGGGCATAAACACCCATCTGCAAGCATAATATTAATAGCAAACTGCTGCTGTTGCACTAAGTCGTGTTTGATTCTTTTGTGGCCTCATAGATCGTGGCTTGCCAAGCTCCCCTGTTCACAGAATTTCCCAAGCAAGAATTCTCTAGTGGGTTGCCATTTCCTTTCCAGGGGATCTTCCCGACAGAGGGGTCGAACCTGCATCTCATGCATTGGCCAGCAAATTCTTTACCACTGAGTCACCAGGGAAGCCCCAAAAGAAAGACTGTATAGCAAAATAGAAAATATAAACATTACTGAGTGAAAAGCCATTAAAAGAACAATAATGTACACCATCTCATTCTAAATCATGTGTATGTGAATGTAGAGAAAAAATAAAAGGGATTAAAAAAAATTAAATAAATCCTCTCTCACTTGTAGAATCAACAGTGGGTTGTTTTTTTTTAATTTTTGTTTATTTGATTTCCTTTTTTTTACAATTACATGCATTTATTTGTAAAATCATAAATAACAGTAAAAATTTTACCATTAAAACCTAGGGTGTATTTGAAAAATAAGACAGCAGCACATCTGATTCATTAAATCATTAACAGTCATCACCTCTGAGCACTTCTATAGTTATCACCCTCATAATAACTATGATCAATCTACAAGGTGAATACTTCTATAGTGTTTTACAGATGAGGGAACCAAAGTGCAGAGAGTAGAGGCTGAAAACCTGCTGGGTCTGTCAGAGCCCTACATGGAGCTCCCAGTCACCATTCTGTTCTTCCTCCCTTTCAGTACACATGCCCTGAAACTCTTCTCAGACCAGGTACGTGATCAAGGATATTCACTTTCCCTCTTTAAAGTGGGGATGATAATCATGCCTGTCTCAAATGGAGGGTTATAAGGACAAAGAGACACGGCACATACAGAGCTAACACAGGGCCCAGCCTTTAGGAAGTGTTCACTGTGTGATTATTGATGTAAGGACCACTGTTTTTAGGGTTTTATGAATGCTCCAGAAAGAGCTTTTATATTTAAGTGAAAATAAACAGCAAGGGGTGACAAGAACCATTGTAACAGAGTGTAATAGAGATTTGTAAGGAGATTGGGCTTTGGAATAAATTAATAGAGTTAAGAATGAGTGTGAAGGATTTTTTAAAATTTATTCTTGGGATCACCTTCTTCATAGTTCAACAAGTATCTATCTTAGAAATTAGTTATGGTTTATTTTGATAAAATAGTAACATAGAACAAAGAAAACTTGAACCTTCCTCGAAAATCCCATGGACGGAGGAGCCTGGTGGGCTATAGTCCATGGGGTCGCGAAGAGTTGGACACGACTGAGCGACTTCCCTTTCACTTCTCACTTTCATACATTGGAGAAGGAAATGGCAACCCACTCCAGCATTCTTGCCTTGAGAATCCCAGGCATGGCGGAGCCTGGTGGGCTGCCGTTTATGGGGTCGCACAGAGTCAGACACGACTAAAGCGACTTAGCAGCAGCAGCAGCAGCAGGTAATCTCAACTGTGGCTAAAGTCAGGTTGCTCTGGGCTTCACACTGAGAGGCTGCACACCCTGGCTTCCAGCTCTGACTCTGATATATAATAAGGTCATCAGGGAGCCTGTAATCCACCCTGATGTCCAAGCTAACCACAGAGGTTTTGATCAAATTGGCCAGGTGGGGCCCTGGCAAAGGTTAGACTTAAGTGTCCCAAATAATGCAATGTATAGTCAGCTAAGAACCACTTGAACCTAAAGCCACAAGAAAATAGACAATTTATTTGTGACTCAAATAGTAACAATCCCATAGGCAAGTGATCTGTCTAAAAGCAAGTTAACATGCATCTTGTTTTGAACACATTTTCATTAATTTTACCTTTAAAGTCCCCATTGATGAAAACTAATATCTAATATTTTATTGAGCACTTATTTTGTGCCAGGCACAATTCCAAGCACTTTTCAAAATGAAACAGATGACACAGGATTTGAACCAAAGGCTCTGCACAGCCAATCCTTATTTCAGAAGTGGTTTGGATGTTGAAAATGAAAATGACTACCTTAAAATCTGTAAAGCTGAAATAAGTTTTTTCCACTTGACCCTGGTTTTGCACAACTAGGCAGTTTATGCTTATGGACTAACCTGTTTTATTTATCTGTTTGAGACAATTGTCATAAAACCTCCCTCTCTGAAACAAGCAGATGCATTTAACAATAATGACAGGGGCAAATCATTCTACCTCAAAAATTCTCACAGTGTTTCATCCAGATTGTTGAGGGCTCAGGGCCCCTCATTTACATGTCCCTATCAAAGCAATTTTTACTTGCAAATTTGTTTTATTTTTTTCTAAAAAGGACACCCTAAAATCATACAAGATTTACTCTCCACCAAGCCTGGATGAGTCCCTGATGAGATAGGTAGAGATGTGATTTGGTTCTCAGTTCAAGACTAACTCTCGGACTAGTGCAAGAGCTTTCTAGCTGATCTCCTCACCTGCAGGCTGTTGGTTCTAATCCTTACCAGAGTCACCATGGAAGACTCCTGTGAATACTACTGTTGTCGTATCATTGCCCTACCCAAATTCAGTGATTCTCATTGCCTATAAAGCCCAGTCATCATTGACTCTTCATAATCTGACTCCCACTTATACCTTGGGTCTTCTATCATTCTTCCATCTTTTACAGTCTGATATCCCCTTTAAAGTTTCAGTGCCATTTTATACCCTTTTCTACCCAATGTAATTGAGTTTGGTTGTTTTTGAGGGTGACTTGTTCTTTCCCATTCTTTGGTCTTGTTCACTCATGTGCCATTTAAAGCAGTCCTTATACCACGGAAACATGTCTGCCTATTGATAATTCCTACCCATCTCTAAGGCCCAATACAAATGCAACTTTCTCCAGAAGCCTCCACTGGCCAGAAAAGATCACCAATTTTGATCTTTGCATTTGTGATCTTTGCAATTGTCTGCATTTTCTATAGGATTCTCATTCTATAACTGCTTGAAATTACAGTTGCTAGCATATGTGTTCATCTCTCCTCCTAAATTTGTAAAATGTGGAATCACTCATATTGTTGAGCAACTGCTACTGCTACTGCTAAGTCACTTCAGTCATGTCCGACTCTGTGTGACCCCATAGACGGCAGCCCACCAGGCTCCCCCGTCCCTGGGACTCTCCAGGTAAGAACACCGGAATGGGTTGCCATTTCTTTCTCCAATGCATGAAAGTGAAAAGTGAAAGTAAAGTCGCTCAGTCGTGTCCGACCCTCAGAGATCCCATGGACCGCAGCCCTCCAGGCTCCCCCGTCCATGGGATTTTCCAGGCAGGAGTACTGGAGTGGGGTGCCATTGCCTTCTCCCATTGTTGAGCAAGGTGCCATGCAAACTATAGGCTTTCAATAAATTTTGAAATATTTATGGCATCTATATATCAAAAAAATTTTAACCTCTGTTTTTGTATAAATGTATTGCCCTCAACTTCATAGATTATTGACAAAAGAAGTGTAGCACAAATAATTTTTCTTTGAGATGATACTGGACAAGGACTTCCTTTTACCTGGTCAACCTCTAGCCACAGAATGATATCCACTGTCAAGGTATGGCAGCCTGTAGACTCTTTTACCTTCTGTTCAACAGACAGGGCATAGTGAAGTGGCATGGACAAGTTAAGAATCTAAGTAGGTCCACACTCTATCAACATAAGCAAGGTAAATATACGACCTTTAGCTGAGAAGGAGAAAAACTGATAGTAACCATTTTTTAAAAAAAGTCAAGTAAAGGGAATTTTAACAGAAAGTTGGCCTGAAGACCCAGCCTTTAGGATCTACCCAGGAAAGGATCTAAGTTCAAAATTAATTCTGATTTGTTTAGCAAAGAGAAATAATTAAAGTCTGGAGGCTACAGTGGGGTTAGATTCTTCTGGAACTGCTATAATCAAACATTATCCTAAAGAGAATGCTGTCTAATTGGACTCTTGTCCTTTTCCCTCCTGAAAAATTAACTCTAAGATCATCCATGGTTTAATGTAGCTATTTTGTTTTTATATTTTTAAATCTGGCAAAGCAATAGTTATTCATGGAAGGGATCTTGTGCCAGACCTACCATGTAGAATTTGTAGCAGTATAATCAAATGCTATGAAAATGGCCGACAAAGAAAATGCAGACTCAAATACAGAATATGCAGAGCTTGTTATAAGGTTTCTGGAGACTGAAAATGTCACACCATCTTAGATTCCAGTCTGTACTAACAAACTTAAATTTAAAACTGCAATTATCGGGTATTTGGTATGCCTTCCCCACCCACTACAAGGCCCTTTCATTTGCATAAACTAAACATAGGAGATAAATGTTTGTATGGAGCTGAAGAAGGGCAGAACCTTAAATCCTCTGGATAGTCATCTGTTTTACTAAAATAAGTCTTAAATTAACTTTGCTTGGTTTCTTCACCCCAAAGAGACCTGAAAGTAATAAAGGAATGAGAAGAGAGGGATTACATTTTCATGTGTTTTCGAGAGAGATGCATCTTTTACCATAGAACATGTCCCCGTTGGGGCTGAAGAATAATTTTCATCATAAACTCCCCTTTGTTGATTGCTTATAACTATATGTACTTTTAAAAAAATTAGTTTCCTTTTAGCTTGAATGTCTCAGTCTTGGTCTGTACTCCCCAAGGTAAATTACTTTGGAGCAATTGAGCAAAACAGCCTAAAGCAAAATGCTATTTTTCACATTAAATGGAAAGCGCCTTTACCCCTAGCGCTCCTCCAAGACGTCTGTGTCCAGGACCTCAGACTTGGCAAACAGACTTAGAAGCACTGATGAAGAGAAACAGACCCAAGCATGACCCTGCTAGCTGAGCGTTTTATTTAAGATGCAAAGGTTTTCATCTAAAGATAAACTGAGCACTGTAATAGGAGTATTTCTGCTGAGCAATGGAGTCTACCAGAAACAAAATCTCAGAGGGAAAGGCTACCAGGTAAACTGAACTCTCTTAAGCTTCCTCCAGACAATAACAGCCAGTGAAGTAAGACAATTGGAATAATTCATCCTCCTGGAGTTCAAAATGCAAGGAGGAATATGCAATGTGATATTAAGACTTTAAAATGAAGAATACAAAAGTGAGGAATATCCTTCCAAAATAAAAGTGTGGGTGGGAATTGATTAAATGTTAGAAGTTGCTCTGATATGTTTTAATCAACCAAAAGAATTTCATCCTGCCAAGATTCAGTGACAAGTAACAACCTTCAATGCTAGTCTCCTTCAAACAAATACACAGGTATGGCAGCAGTTAAAAACAGTTGGCTGTGAGTTACATCCAACTGACTTCATCTTGGACCCCCTTCTTATGCTTTCACTGCTCATCTAGCGCAAGGTCCCTGATATGAGTCTTTTTCCCATGAACTTGGCAGACATAACCTGGCACTTTTATGTCAACCCTTGGCTTAGAGTTTGAGAAAAAGCTTTTCTTCTCCAGCTCCTCTGGTTTTTATCTCTGGTATTTTACATCTGCCAAATCCTTATGCTCTAATTCTATGGACCCATCCTGATATCCACTTAGCTATATTCACTTAACAAGATAATTTCAAAATATATAAACCATAAGTTGATGAAATACAAAGAGAATCTGACAAGTCACATCTACATGAAAGATTTTGACATTCCTAAAATAAATTGGAAAAAAATAAAGTTACGAAAGATTCAAACAACAGAACAAGCTTGATCTATGGTGCATGAGATACCAAAGCTACTATAAAGGTATAGTAATTAAAGCAATATGCAAAAAGACTGACATACCAATGGAAAAGAATGGAGAGCTCAGAAATTAAAACTTGTCGAAAACAATACTTTTATGGCCTTAGGTAGGAAATAGTTTCTTAAATAAGACATAATTAGTTCAAATCATAAAAGAAAAAATTGATACATTCAATTATGTTAAAATATACACTTTCTATTTAATTAGAACATTATTTTTTAGAAGTAAAAAAATCAAGCTACAGACAAGGAGAAGATGGTTACAATCACTACAAATAAATAAAAATTTTATTTCAATAATAAAATTATATAAAGAACTTACATTAAGACAACCAACCCAATAGAAAGTAGACAAAGATGCAAACAGTCAGTTCCCAAGGAACCATGTGCCTGACCAATACACATATGAAAGATTATTAACCTCATGAATTATCAGTGTGTGCATGCTAAGTCACTTCAGTCATGTCTGACTCTTTGGGACCCCATGGACTGTACGCCACCAGGTTCTTCTGTCCATGGGATTCTTCAGGCAGGAATACTGGAGTGGGTTGCCATTCCCTCCTCCAAGGGATCTTCCTGACCCAAGGATCGAACCTGTAGCTCCTGTGTTGCAGACAGATTCCATACCACTTGAGCCACCAGGGAAGCCCCTGAATTATCAGGGACATGTACATTTAAAAATAGCAATAAAATAGTGTTTTATACTCATGAGGTAAACAAAAATTAAGAAGCCTGACAAGAGTTATGAAGGATATGTAAAATTAAAACTCTACTGGTGGAAATTAAAATTTGCATCAACTTTCACTAAGAGCATAAATTGGCAATATCTAATAAAATTGATGGTGTATATACCCTACCACCCAGGAGTTCCAAACCTCTGTATATCCCCTGAAGAGACTCCAGCACATGTGCACTTGGAACCACACACAAGGATACTCAATGCAGCATCACTTATGGCGGTGAAAAAAACGGAAACTACTGTTATTACTTCTGGACAGATAAATCATGATAGATTCGTTCTATAATGCATCAATTAGCAGCTAAAATAAATCAACTAAATCCACAAGCGTCAACATGGATAAATGTCAGAAACAGAATGGTGAGAGAATAAAAGCAAATATCATTCAGATATGAAGCAAATTAGGCTTCCCAAGTGGTGCTAGTAGTAAAGAGCCCACCTGCCAGTGCAGGAGACACAGGTTCAATCCCTGGGTAGGAAGATCCCCTGGAGGGACGGCATGGCAACGCACTCCAGTACTCTTGCCTGCAGAATCCCATGGACAGAGAAGGCTGGTGGGCTACGGTCCACAGGGTCACAATGAGTTGAACACGACTGAAGTGACTTAGCACATGCATGTGCGTGAAGCAAATTATATGTAGTTATATAATGTCTATAGATACAAGCCATGCACATACATTATGAAGCCTCTCTAATTAAAACAGTGCAGTTTGGGCTCTAAAAGATGGATCAGTGGAATAGTCAGAGATAACCCAGAAAGAATGCAAGTACATAAGGCAGTGTAGTCTATGATAAAGCATGGCATGACCTGTTGGCATGGCAAATCTGTAGGTATAAGATAGGCTTCTAAATAAATTTTGAAGAAACGTAATAGCCATTTGGATAAATTTATATGGAGAGAAAAACATGTTCTTGGATTGAAAGATGCAATAACAGTATTTCTAAGATGCCAGTTGCCCCTAAAATCAATGTAGTTTCAATACATTCAAATAAAAGTCCTCACGGAGGAAAAAAATATGTGCGTGTATGTATATAGTAAATGTGTAATGTAAGGAAAGGAACAACACAAGCTAACTTCCAAAAAGTCTACCTGTGAGGAGGAAGAAGGAAGAATGGGGTCAAGGAGGGTAAAATGAGAATTTCAAGCAAGTTCCCAGGTAAGGTTGATGCCACTAGCTGTTATAGGTAGAACTGTGTCTCCCTAAAACTCAAAACATTGAGGCTCTAATCACCAGTGTGGCTGTTTTGAGACAGAGGGCCTCTAAGGAAGCAATGAAGATTCAATGAGCCATAACGTCATGGCCCTGTCCAGTAGAAGTAGTGTCTTTATAAGGAGAGACACCAGAGATCTCACTCTGTCTTCATGCACACAAGTTGAGGAAAGGCCAGGTGAGGCACAGCAAGAAGTCTGCAGGCCAGGAAGAGAGCTCTCACCAGAAACAAACCAACTAGCCTGTTGATCTGGGACTTGTAGCCTTCAGAACTGTGAAAAAATGAATTTCTGTTCTTAAGTCATACGGTCCCCAACCGTTTTGGCACCAGGGATTAGTTTTGAGAAAGACAATTTTTCCACAGACTGGGGGTGGAGGGTGTTTCGGGATGACTCAAGCACATTACCTTTATTGTGCACTTTTTTCTACTATTATTAGATCATCTCCACCTCAGATCATTAGGCATTGGATCCCGGAGGCGGGGGACCCCCGGTACAGTATTCTATTACAGCAACCTCAGCTGACTAACACAATGTCAAAACATTAGCAGTTGTTAAATCTAAATGGTGACTGTATAGGAGTGTGTTATACTAGGCGCTGAGCTTTTTACTTCATTCTAAATATTTCTGTCACATGTGTAGTCATTGTTTAATCTGACAGATGATACAAGGGAACATTAGCCATTTTAGTCATACTAAAAATAATGATACAGAACCAACTCTTCCCAGGAAGTTATAAAATTTTACATGTTGCTGAATTAAGGTTTTGGTGGGGGAAGAGGGACCTTGTGCAACCTGATGAGGTCACACAGGATGCCACTAGGAAGCCGGGGGAACTGGCAGACACTCACGCCCTGCCTCCTACAGGGCCTCCCTTTGCTGTCCAGCCAGTAAAGGCCCAACAGGACTGACACCACCATCAGTTTTCTGTCTCATGCCTTGAGTTTTGGGGAACCTGACGGTGCTGGTCCCAAACACTTCCAATTACAACTTCTTGACAGGAGAGGGAGAAAGTCTTGCCCACACTACCCTTCAAGCAACAAAGAAAGAAATGGTACTTCTGGGTCCTACATTTGCTTGCTATGTCAAACACTGCAATACGAAATGTGCATTAAAGCATGTGCGTACAATGCCTGGCATCTAGGAAGCACTCAACCAGCACTTGTGTTTGTAATATTACCATCTGATTTCAGTTCAGCATTTACAGGTTGCTTAAAACTTACTACGTGAAATAAAATACCAGCTAAACCAAGTATGTTTCAGACTGAAAATCATTAACTTAGAGTGGTGACACTTCTATTCCAAGTGTTCAAACTTTACGAGGCATCAAGATTACTGGGAAAATTCACTGAAACACTGATTGCTGAGCCCCACTTCCTGAGTTTCTAGAGTGGAACTCAGTAACTGATTTTCAAGGAAGTTCCCAGTTGAAGGTGACACCATGGTCTGGAGCCTACATTTTAATAACTATTGGTCTATACCTATAGGGATACCTACCTAGAGAAAGTAAAGTACTATTTTCTCTAATCTAAACCTTTTCTTATTCATATATAGACAATATATACACACACACATGCATGCATTCATATGTTCGATCCCTGTGCCAGTAAGTTTCCCTGGAGAAGAGAATGGTAACCCACTCCAGCATTCTTGCCTGGAGAATTGCATGGACAGAGGAGCCTGACAGGCTATAGCCCATGGGGCTGCAAAGAATCAGACACAACTGAGGGACTAACACACACACACACACATATGTAATAGTATACATACATATAATAAAGTAATTTATGATACTATAAAATAAGGTATGATTATCTTAAAATAAGATATAAATAAAATACAATAATAGATCTATAACAATCTTAGTATTCTCCTTAAATTACAAATTACTAAAACTGAAAAGTAATAATAGCTGCCAACTACTAAATATTTATTATATGCAAGGCACTATACTATAACTGCATAAGACCCATTATTTATTTTACTCTTCCCAACTACTCTGTAAGGTAAGCACTATTACCCCTATTTGACATAGAATAAGTTGAGCCTCAGAGAAGTTAAATGACCCAGCCATTTAGAGAGTGGTGAGACTAGAATCTGTACCCAAGTTGAATTCCAGAGTCTAGGCTCTCAACATTAATTTTATTGATACTTTTATTGCTTTTATTGATACTGAAATAACGGTGGGCTTCCCACCACGGCATCAATCCACAAACCTGACAACTGTTTACACTGCAAAGCACTGACAATCGTAGCCATCAAGTCCTCTAATTCAGGGGACAGGCTCTAAAGGACTTGCTTCCTCTCACCTGAAATTAACCATTCACCCAATAAGAAGACCAGAAGGAACAAATTGAAGACATAACTGAAAGATCCAGGTACTATTTTTCTTCTTGATCTCCCCAAATCACAAAACAAAGATTCCTATGCAATACATTCATTTCCTCCCTCAGTCCCAGTGACATCATTTGCAAACACAATAAAGAAAATGACTAAACTGCACTTTGGGGGGAAATAGCATCCTTTAGTTTGGTTTTTCCTGGAGAGTGAGCAGTTATGGAAACTTTTGAAGTCTTCACATTTAAGGGACGGAAATGAAGACAGTTGGTTTTCAGTTGTCCAGAAAAAGTGTGCTGATGAGCTGATAAAAAAGGAATGAAGTAGCTCCAGTAGCAAGGGTATGAAATGAGATTGGCCCAGTCAAAAAGCCAATAAAATTTTAAAACAAAAAAAATAAAGACTGGAAACATTGGGACAAGCTACTCTTTAAAAGGGAAGAACCAAGTGTCATCTCTCTCTTTAAAGTTAATGGCACACTCATCTTTCATACTTTTATAGTTTTATTTCAGTCTTAAAGAAGGAAGAAGTAAAAATATTAAAATACTAAATGGAGAGCAGAGCTTCTCATTAAAATAAATGCATTTTGTTTTATTGTTTGGAAAAGTCTAACAAGCTGCAGAATACTAACTGAATTCTGTCATATTTTGAAAAAGGAAATTCCCACATATTTCCAGAAGTTAGCTTAAATTAGTCTACTTAATTAATCTTGAATTATAAATTAGAAGAAAATATGCTAACACACTTAAAAAACTACACGCCTTAGATTGCCTGTCTGGTGTGTTCATGCAGAAATTTTCCTCCTTTTTGTCTGAAATGTGAGGCTATTAGCCACATTAACCTAAATGGCACTGTTGCCTCAGTCTACATGGAGATTATTCTGCTGCTTGGCTGAGGATATCAACGTAGTTGGCATTGATCTTATGCGTTTATTTGGAGCTGAGAAACCTGATATCTATTTGGCACCAGCATCCACGCACTACTTAGGATTAAACCTTAAATTCTTCCTTGATGCCTTTTTCTCATATTCTACTTTTAATGGGCAAATCCCATCAGATCTAGCTTCAAAATATAACTCAAATTCAACCCCTTTTCTTCACCTCCACCACTTCCACCACAGTTCAAAGCTACTAGCATCTTTCATTTAGACTGCTGAATAAATCTCTTCCTGCCTCTGAATATTCTGCACAGAGTGATCAAAGTGATTCTTTTAAACTCTGATAGTGTCATGACACTGCACAAACCCTCCAATGGTGGCGCACTTCACTTTGAACAAAATCCAAATTCATTCTGACCCCAACTCATCTCACAGACCACAGTTCTTACCTCTCAAGTCCTCTGTATCTATGGCAGCAAAATGCTACCCAGCAATCACTGGACTCTTCCTTGCTCCATTCCATCCTCTTCTCTTCTAGACAACCACATCACACCTTCTTTCCTCAAAGCTCCAAAAGTCCATTCCCACTCTCAGATGACAGCTTTGCTCCATATTGTATTGAGAAAACAGTAGCAATTAAAAGTCTTGACTCCTAGAATATAAATTAAGATAGCTATCTTATCACAACTGAAAAATACATATTAAAAACCTGAGACACATTTAGGACCCCAAATTCATATTTGTTATTTGTTATTGTTTCATAAACAACATATTCAACAATAAAATAAGCATGCTAAGTTCCCAACGGATTATCCAGAGTTAGATTGGAAAACATGCAGAACCATATCCAGGGCCATGTTGGGAAATACTTAGCTTTCTTACAAAGGGATGCCATTCAAATTAAGTGATTAGCACCTAGGTAACTAAATGGTAAGAAAGAGTTATTCCTACATGGAAGATCAGATGGTCACTGGCCCTCAAGCACTGTCATCCCCACAAGCAGTTTGCTCTTAAATAATTTAGGTCTTCAAATAGACATGGTCATTTTACAGAAACCCAAGTCAGAAATAATTGTTTACTATTATGACAACACAAGCAGCGGGACCATTTCATGCCAAACTAATGACTTCAGGACATGCAAAGCACGACTCCTCTGTATAAATCCACTTCAGAGCAGGGGTCAAAACCATTAAATGAATGTTAAACTGGAGTCCCTGGGCCCAGAGTACCCCATGACTCCAGAGGACTGGGATTTGCAAGAAAAATACTAAACACAGAGACAAGTGTAAACACTCTACGAGATTCTTTATACAAATGACTTTTTGTCCGAAATCAAAACACCCAAAATCAGAACTTTAAGTTGTTACTTTTAAATGAAAAATATCTTTAGAAAGACTTTCAATAATTACTTTTTAAAAAGAAAATCCTCTGAAGATGAAGTATGAAGGTATCACAGTTGACTTTAATAAGTGTTCTGTTTTAAATGATCATTATAAAGACCTACTCCCTCTAAAACATTTTCTTAAAAATTCAAGTTCAGAAATTTCAAGGAGCTTTAGTGTTAGTGTGATGGGTGATCATTTTTATAAGATATGTCCATTTGAAGGCTGAATTAGAGGTGAAAAAGTTGGCTTAAAGCTCAACATTCAGAAAACGAAGATCATGGCATCCAGTCCCATCACTTCATGGCAAACAGATGGGGAAACTGTGGAAACAGTGTCAGACTTTACTTTGGGGGGCTCCAAAATCACTGCAGATGGTGGCTGCGGCCATGAAATTAAAAGACGCTTACTCCTTGGAAGGCAAGTTATGACCAACCTAGATAGCATACTGAAAAGCAGAGACATTACTTTGTCAACAAAGGTCCGTCTAGTCAAGGCTACGGTTTTTCCTGTGGTCATGTATGGATGTGAGAGTTGGACTGTGAAGAAGGCTGAGCACCGAAGAATTGATGCTTTTGAACTGTGGTGTTGGAGAAGACTCTTGAGAGTCCCTTGGACTTCAAGGAGATTCAACCAGTCCATTCTGAAGGAGATCAGCCCTGGGATTTCTTTGGAAGGAATGATGCTAAAGCTGAAACTCCAGTACTTTGGCCACCTCATGCAAAGAGTTGACTCATTGGAAAAGACTCTGATGCTGGGAGGGATTGGGGGCAAGCGAAGAAGGGGACGACAGAGGATGAGATGGCTGGATGGCAT
Source organism: Bos mutus (assembly GCF_027580195.1). Taxonomy (NCBI): domain Eukaryota; kingdom Metazoa; phylum Chordata; class Mammalia; order Artiodactyla; family Bovidae; genus Bos; species Bos mutus. Next base: position 19,849,244 of record NC_091628.1, on the reverse strand, counting down.
CACCGACTGGATGGACATGAGTTTTGAGTGAACTCTGAGAGTCAGTGATGGACAGGGAGGCCTGGTGTGCTGTGATTCATGGGGTCGCAAAGAGTCGGACACGACTGAGCGATTGATCTGATCTGATCTGATCTGACCTAGCTGCATGATGTCAACACACTGCCACAGAAGAAGGGAAAGAGACCAAGGTTCATTGAGCTTTAATTTCAAGTTTAAATACATGGGACACTTTGTAATAAGGAAAGTTACCCTACACAGAAACTAGCTAGCTTTTTACCAAATCTTTTCTGTTCTCATTTGGCACACACTACATTTCCAGCCACCCTAACTGAGCCCTGTTACAGTGGCTAAGTGTAACACAGCCACTGTAATGTGAGCAGAAGTACTGTTTGCCACCCTTAGGCTTTAGTATATAAACATCTCCCCAAGCAATGCCAGCTTGATGTGGATGGGTATGAAGCCTTAGAGGAAAGATGTCAAAGGTGGCAGAGCTCCAGATGGAAGGAGCCCTGGATTATTATTTAAAAGACAGACATCTTTTAAAAGGTAGACAACTTTAGATGATAAAATAAACCATTTTTAAGATTTTTTGTTATAGTAGCTCCTATTGTCTTAATAAACATCCTATCTTAGTTCTGAATGATAAGACTCAATGAATAATTGTTACTAATAACTGTTTAAGGTAAGCAACTGTATACCAATCTCTAACATCCATTATCTTCTGTGTTTAAATCCAACAGTCTTGCAAAAGTTGTAAATGGACTAATACCAGAGTATACTTTTCAATATCTAAAGCTTTCTATGGACTAAACACCAAAGACCTCCATAAATAAGATAAAACAAAGATTTTGGTGGCTATTGCTACCATTGAATAAAAGACTCATGGTCTTTTTTACTCTAATCTAGCTTCACCCTACCTCAACCATGGAGAAGTGCAAAAGGATCAGAAAGAGCAGGAGAAGAAAAGTAAAAGAAAAAAAAATAAGTAAAAGAGCAACAAAGAACATAAAAGGGCCCTTGAACCATGGGTCAGATTTGTGCAGACAGAGGGGAGAAGCTTTAGATTCAACATAAAATTGAAATTCTCGTGTTGCCTAGACAGGACTTTTAAAGCTTGGCAGTATCTTAACAATCAAAATGAGGAAAGGGGAACAAAAAAGATGGAGCAAACAGAAAACAAACAGCAATATAACAGATATACCTCTAACCACAATAATCATATTAAAAGTAAAGAAGTTAAACACCCTTATTAAAAAGCAAAGACTGTCATATTGGACAAAAGAACTCAACTACATACCACTTACAAGAAATATACTTTAGCAAATTAACAATATCAGGAATGAGAAAAGTGACATCATTATAAATTTAACAGCTATTAAAATAATAATAAGGAAATGTTACAAGCAATTTTATGCCATCAAATTCAAAAACATAGGTTAAAAAGGGTAAATTCCATGAAACATACAAATTAGTAAAGTTCACTCAAGGGAAAAAAAAAAAGATAACCTGAATAATCCTATATCTATATCAAAAGTTGAATTTTGTAGTTTAAAAACTAGAAAGTAAACTACTGGCCCAGATGCTTTCACTGGTGAATTCTACAGACATTTAAGAGGAGTGATATAAATTCAACAGAAATTCTTTCAGAAAAGGTATTCAGATTGAAAAGAGAGTAAATCTGATGTTATTTGTAAATAACAAGACCATCTACATAGAAAATCCAATTGAACCTATAAAAAAAAAATCTACTAGAACTAATAAGTAAATTTAGTAAGTCTGTAACAAACAAAGTCAATATACCAAAAAAATAATTTATATTTCTATGTAGCAACAAAAACAAATTTTAATATAACTCATAATGGCATCAAAATATATAAAGTACTTGTATATTCTTCTAACAAATAATATACAAGATTTATACACAGAAAACTATAGAACATTGCTGAGGAAAATTGAAGATAAAAATTATCTACATAATTGGAGAAATATACTATGCCCTTTGTTGGAAGACTCAATATTATGAAGATGTCAATTCTCCCCAAATTGATCTGTATGATCAATGTAATCCCAAACAATTTCCCAATAGACCTTTTTGTTAGAAATTGACAAGTTTTAATTCTAAAAGTCATATCAAAATGCAACTTTTTAAAAGAACAAAATTAGAGAACTAATCTCAAGTTTCATGACTTAATATAATAAGTTCCAGTGAGCAAAACAGGGTGCTTTGGGTACAAAAATAGACCGAGGAATGAAATACAGAAACAGATCCACACATATATGGATGGTTTATTTTTTACAGAAGTACAAAGACAATTCAATAAAGAAACAATAGTCTTTCAATAAATGGTGTTTGTAAGAATTGGATATCCATACACAAGAATAAAATTAAAAAGCTTTCATTTACACCTCAAACCACAAACAAAAAGTAACTCAACTGAATCATGTCCTAAATGTAAAACCTAAAATGAAAACATCACGATGAAAATAGGAGAAAATAAATGATCTTAGGTTGGTATACATTTCTCAGATAAAACACCAAAAGAATGTTTCATGAAACAAAACTCATAAAATGGACTTCATCAAAAATTAAAAACTTCTTTCTTTTCAAAGACACCATTAAGAAAACAGAAGATAACCAAAAGGAAGCTTCAGATAATTGTATATAAACAAAGTATTTAATATTAAAGAGGTACTAGATTATAGACTTGGAGAAGGCAATGGCACCCCACTCCAGTACTCTTGCTTGGAAAATCCCATGGACGGAGGAGCCTGGTAGGCTGCAGTCCATGGGGTCGCTAAGAGTCAGACACGACTGAGCGACTTCACTTTCACCTTTCACTTTCATGCATTGGAGAAGGAAATGGCAACCCACTCCGGTGTTCTTGCCTGGAGAATCCCAGGGATGGCTGAGCCTGGCAGGCTGCCGTCTATGGGGTCACACAGAGTTGGACACGACTGAAGCGACTTAGCAGCAGCAGCAGATTATAGACTAACTTCTCAATAGCTTAAAACTAAGACCCAATAGGAAAGTAAGACCAAATAGGAAAAGGAGTACGTCAAGGCGGTACATTGTCACCCTGCTTATTTAACTTTTATGAAGAGTACTTCATGAGAAACGCTGGGCTGGAAGAAGCACAAGCTGGAATCAAGATTGCGGGGAGAAATATCAATAACCTCAGATATGCAGATGACACCACCCTTATGGCAGGAAGTGAAGAGGAACTAAAAAGCCTCTTTGTTGGGGGCCAGAGTGAGGCACTCTGCCCGTGGCAAAGGTCATGAGGAAGGAGGCTCGACATACGCAAAGGCGGGATCGAGCCTCAGGAGCCCCCCTGGAAATCCTCGAGCATCTACCCCCATAATCACTACTACTTTGTGCTCCCACCTACACCTGACTTTACGGGGGGCTGTCCCCCACCACCTCTTTCGGAGAAGGAGTTAACCTAGAGCTCCAGTTAATAAAAACTCCTGGGCGTGACAAGAGTGTTTTAACCTACAAACTCCTCTGAAGGTTCTCTAGCCTGCCTGACAGGCTTGTCCGGCCACAGGTGATTGCTCACAGCCTCCCAACCGTGAGAGGCACGAGATGCTTTAAACCTTCTAAAAACAGGTTCCTTAGAAAAGTTAGAAAACTATTAGTATAAGTATAATGGGCTGATTAGAAATTGTATTGGTGAAGGGTTTTTCATTTGTTGAGCCAATGTTTGTTGCTAAGTCTCCATATCCCCTGCCCTTACACACATTAATGAATATATAGAAGAAATAAGTATTAACCTTTGATATTCATCATGTTAGACCTTAGGCTAAGTAAATTCTTTCCTTAACTAAAACCCACTACACCCTCACCCTATAGGAATGTAACTTTATTTGGGTGGCGTCTGTTTTAAGAATAATCACCCCTGGAGAAATAAGTGTCCTGGTTGACTGACCGCTGTCACAAGGAAAGGGTCATAAATTGTCAGCAGGCCCCCTGGCCAGAAGATGATGTAACACCCCTAAGACCTCTGTATACATTTGTATGAAGCACCTGACTTTGATAAAAGTCAGGACTGCTGACCCCGCATGACTTTTGCATAACATCTCAGTGTATAAAAGTAGACCATGGAAAATAAAGAATTGGGATCAGTTTCTCGAAATACTGGTCTCCCCATGTCGCTCTCTCTCTCACTCTGGCTGAGTCTCCATTTGGAGCGTGGAACCCGCCATGCTTACTAATTATGCCTGGGCTTCTAAGATCTGACTGGGGAGGCCTCAGTGTCTCCTCTCCTTTGGGAGAACAGAAGGACGCCTGCGGCCTACGTAAGTGGTGCAAACTTCTTGTCTTGAAGTTTTATTGGTCTCCTGCATAAACCAAGCTACTCAGCCTCTTTTCTCCACTGAATTTTCCTACTGAGCTATCCTCATTCTATTACTCTTTACATCTCTAATTAATATATAACTGAAGCTATTGTATCCTGATCCTCGCCGACGCTGTCCCCTCTTCGAATACCCTGGATCAGCCGGGGCTGGACCCCAGCAGGTGGCGCCCGAACAGGGACTTCAAAGGTAGGTCCCCATCCCTTTCCCCCAGTGTTGAATTTTAGGGATGGATAGGACCCCACTCAGGGTGCCGCGGACCCCCCTGTAGGATAGACAGGGCGAGTAGGAATGGGAAGTGTTGAAAGTGTTAAAGAGTTAGAGTTAGAGAGAAAAAACGGTTTCTGAAGTTAAAAGGCCAAAGAAAAGCCTGATCTTTTGAAAGCTAAAAGCTTTATCTTCTATTATATTTAATTTTCTGACATGGATAACACTGAAACTAAGAACGGCAACTCTTTATACAAGTAATCTTGAAAGTTAAAGAGGGTACTGTTAATTTAGATACTTGGGTGAAGGTACAAAAAAAAAAAAAACAACTAAAAACTTATCCTATAAATATGATTAAAAATGTTCTGGACCCTCGTCATGAGGCTGTGGGATAACCTATGGGAGAGGCTATAGCGGTGGATGGTAGTGGGTCTCCACCTTCTGCACAGATCATATTTTCTGCCATTGACGAAGAAAAGGAGGGAGACTGTGCTCTACCTCCCAAGGAGTGAGAGGGTTTACAGGACGCTGTGGCCGGGCACCCTGGCGAGCCCCCTCTCCCTCTACACAAACCTTTAAAAATTTATCCAACAATTTCTGATTTAAGGCGACTACCCCACCTCCGCTTGCACCTCCCAGGGCCTAGGAATTCTCCAGTTTACAGCCAAAGCCTCCCAGAGCATTGCCTAAGGCTGAAAAAGATAAAAAAGTTTTCTTTTTAAAGAAAGGAGCTTTTAAAAAATACACAATATACGGAGCCTGCTCCTTGCAGAAAAACCCCCTCAGAGGGGCTTCACCCAAGCAAAAAAAAAAAAAAAAGAGAGAGAAAAAAAGAAAAAGAAAAAGAAAAAAGGAAAGAAAATAGAGAAAGATCTAAAGATAGAAAAAGAACTAAAGAGTGAAAAGGAGAGAGGAATGGAGGAGGAAGGAACCAGGGGACGCAGCAAGATAGAAAAAGGAAGAAAGGAAATTAGAAAAAGAGATAGAGAGAGAAAGAGAGGGAGGAGGAAAAAAAAGAGAGAAAGAGGGTAAATGGAAAGAAACGAAGGAAAGAGAAGGTAGCGAGAAAGGAAGGGGGAGAGAAAAGTGAGAAACTCAGGAAGAGAGGGAGAGAGAGAGAGAGACAGTAAGAAGGAAGAAGGGAGAATGAAGGAGGGAAACAAGAAGGAAATGATAGAAAGTAAAAGAGAAGAGGAAGGAAAAAAGATAGAGTGAGGGAAAGAAAACTTGAGAAAGATTTAAAGAGAAGAAGGAAGAAAAAACCAGCAGAGGAGAGAGGAGAGGACTTACAGGACACTGTGGCCAGACGCCCTGGCGAGCTACCTCCCCCTCTGCGCAAACTTTTAAAAAAAAAACTTATCCACCGCTTTCTGATTTGGGGCAATAGCCGCTGCCTCCGTTTGCGCCTTCCAGGGCCCAAAAGTTCCCCACTTTGCCCCCAAAGCCCTTCAAAGTGTTGCTAAGCCTGAAAAAGATAAAAAGTTTTTTAAACAGTGGAGCTTTTAAAACAGACTGGGTACACAATATGCAGAGCATGCTCCTTGGAGAAAACGCCCTCAGCGGGGTCTCACCCAGGCTGAGAAAAGCCTAACAGTAAGAGGATTTAGCAACAATATTAACCCCTGACGAGTCGGTTACTCCAATTCCAACGGGAGTGGCTGGCCCCCTACCTGAGGGCATTGTGGGACTTGTGCAACAATAAGCTCGCTTTCTTAAAAAAAAAAAAGAAAGAAAGGAAAAAAAAAAGAAAAAGAAAATTTCGGTGGTGCATGGTGTAGTAGATTCTGATTATATTGAGAAATTAAAGTTCTGACCTCACCACCTACTAAAACTGTGTAAATTAATAAAGGTCAAAGAGTAACACAGCTTTTGCTTTTACCTTAGTATCAGACAGGAAAAAACTTGACTTCTCAGGCTAGGAGCCACAGAGTATTTGGATTTAGTGATCTAGCCTTTTGGGTGCAGGAAATTACAGCTCCAAGGCCTTTAAAAGATCTTTTACTTGAAGAAAATAAAATGTCAGGGCTACTAGACACAAGAACAGACGTCTCTTAACATTGCTGGGAAAGACTGGCCCAGTTCCTGGCCCACGCATACTACTGAAAATGAGTTGGTGAGATTAGAGAAAGTGGTATGCGGGGTGGGAATGCTGTAGAGAAAAAGGTGAGGGAAAGTTTTCCAAATGAAAGTGAAAGAGGAGAGTGAAAAAAAGTTGGCTTACAGCTCAACATTCAGAAAACGAAGATCATGGCATCTGGTCCCATTACTTCATGGCAAATAGATGGGGAAACAGTGGAAACAGTGGCAGACTTTATTTTTTTGGGTTCCAAAATCACTGCAGATGGTGACTGCAGCCATGAAATTAAAAGACGCTTACTCCTTGGAAGGAAAGTTATGACCAACCTAGAGAGCATATTCAAAAGCAGGGACATTACTTTGCCAACAAAGGTCCATCTAGTCAAGGCTATGGTTTTTCCAGTAGTCATGTATGGATGTGAGAGTTGGACTGTGAAGAAAGCTGAGCACTGAAGAATTGATGCTTTTGAACTGTGGTGTTGGAGAAGACTCTTGAGAGTCCCTTGGACTACAAGGACATCCAACCAGTCCATTCTAAAGGAGTTCGGTCCTGGGTGTTCTTTGGAAGGAATGATGCTAAAGCTGAAACTCCAGTACTTTGGCCACCTCATGCGAAGAGTTGACTCACTGGAAAAGACCCTGACGTTGGGAGGGATTGGGGGCAGGAGGAGAAGGGGACGACAGAGGATGAGATGGCTGGATGGCATCACCGACTCGATGGACGTGAGTTTGAGTCAACTCCAGGACTTGGTGATGGACAGAGAGGCCTGGCGTGCTGCGATTCACGGGTCACAAAGAGTCGGACACGACTGAGCGACTGAAGTGAACTGAACTGAAGACCCAATAGAAGCCATAGACCAGTGAAAGGACATATTTGATAAGCTAAAGGAAATTAGCTGACCCAAATCATAAACTTAGTAAAAAATATCTTTCAAAAATAATACTAAAATAGATATTATTGGGTGGGGGGAAGCTAAGAAAGTTTGGTATTATCTAATCTTTACTTATGAAAATTCTAAGAGATGTATTCCAAGCAATAGGAAAGCAATCCTGAGATGCAAGGAAAAATGAAGAGCAGAGAAATTAATATGTGGGTAATTCTAAACAACCATAGAGTATAATACTACTAGTAGCAGTAGTAGTAGTGATAATAACTCAATAGTAATAATATCTTGTGAGGTTTTTCTAATGCAAGATATAATAGAAAATAAAACCATAACCTATAAGTTGAGAGAGGGTATATGGAGTTAACAGGTTTTTGTGTTTCTTGGCAGGAGGGAAAAGGTGTTGATTAATTTTAAACCTTGACAAGTTAAATATGCACATGGTATTTCTAGATAATCACTAAAATAACAGAAAGAGAGTAGTTAACTTGCAAACAACTAGAAGAAAAACAGAATTAGAAAAAACAATTTACCTAAAAGCAGGGATATGGTGAAATGGGAGCAAATAGCAAAGGATATGATGGTAAGATGTAAATTCAACTGTAGAAATAATCACCTAAAATTTAAATTGACTAAATGCTCTATTTTAAAGGACAATATTATCAAACTGGATGATAAAAAATTAACTGTATGACATTTTCAAGAAACACCTAAAATATAAAAAGATAGAAAGACATAAAGTAAAAGAATGAAAAACTGAACACCCTGCAAAACAAAAAGTGAAAGTGAAAGTCACTCAGTCGCGTCTGACTCTTTGCAGTGCCATGGACTGTATAGTCCATAGAATTCTCCAGTCCAGAATACTGGAGTGGGTAGCCTTTCCCTTCTCCAGGGGATCTTCCCAACCCAGGGATCAAACCCAGGTCTCCCACATTGCAGGCGGATTCTTTACCAGCTGAGCTACAAGGGAAGCGCAACAAAAGGAAAGCTGGAGTTTTATATTTAAAAACCTTACTATTTTTAGTTTTTTGAGAAAAGTGTATGCTGTCCTCTATAGTGACTATATCAATTTACATTCCCACCAACAGTGTACTAGAGTTCCCTTTTCTCCACATTCTTGCCAACAAATGCTATTTGTATTCTTTTTTTTTATAATATTGAGCTGTAAGCATTGCTTATATATGTTGGATATTAATCTCGTATCAGTCATGTCATTTGCTAATACTTTCCTCCATCTAGTAGGTTGTCATTTCATTTTGTTTATGGTTTCCTTTGCTGTGCAAAAGCTTTTAAGTTTAGTTGGGTCCCATTTGTTTATTTTTGCTTTTATTTCCTTTACTTTAGAAGACAGATTAAAAAAATACTGCTGTGATTTATGTCAAAGAGTGTTGTACCTGTTTTCCTCAAGGAATTTTATAGTATCTGGTCTTACATTTAGGTCTTTAATCCATTTTTAAATTTATTTTTATATAAAGGGTTAGTGAGTGTTCTAATTTCATTCCTTTACATAGAGTTGTCCAGTTTTCCCAACACCACTTATTGATGAGATTATCTTTTCTCCATGGTATATTCTGTCCTTCTTTGTCATAGATTAATTGACCATAAGTACATGGGTTTATTTCTGGGCTCCCCATTCTGTTCCATTGATCTACATGTCTGTTTTCATGTCAGAACCATACTGCTTTGACAACTATAGTTTCTTTACATAGTCTGAAGTTGGAGAGACTGATACCTGCAGTTCCATTTTTCTCAAGATTGCTTTGGCTATTTGAGGATTCTTACGTTTTCATGCAAATTAAAAAAAAATTTTGCTCTAGCTCTGTAAAAAAACCATCATGAAAAAAAAAAAAGGCAGTGAAAGTGAAAATCACTCAGTCATGCCCACTCTTTGCAACTCCATGGTCTGTCCATGGTTCTACAGGCAAGAATACTGGAGTGGGTAGCTATTCCCTTCTCCAGTGGATCTTCCTGAACCAGGAATTGAACCGAGATCTCCTGTATTGCAGGCAGATTCTTTACCAGCTAAGCTACCAGAGAAGACCTAAAAAATGGGCAAAAGATATGAACAGACATTTTCCCAAAAAAAAGACATACAGAAGAACAAAAGATAGATGAAAAGATGCTCAATATCATTGATCATCGGGGAAATTCAAATCAAAACAACAATGAGGTATCACCCCATACCTGTTAGAATGGCTATTACCAAAAAGAAAACAAATAACCAGTATTGGTAAGGGTGTGGAGAAAGGGAAACTCTTGTGCACTGTTGGTGGGAATGTAAACTGGTCCAGCCACTATGGAAAACAATACGAAGGTTCCTCAAGAAATTAAAAACAGAAGAACTACCATAAGATCCAAATATTCCACTTCAGGGTATTTATCTGAAGAAAATGAAAACATCAACTCATAAATATACAAGCACCGCCCCCCCCATGTCATTTGCAGCATTATTTACAATAATCAAGATATGGGAATAATCTAAATGTTCATCAATTGACGAATGCATAAAGAAATTGTTGTTTATATATACACTGAACTACTATTCTGCTGTAAAAAGGAATGCTACTTTGCTATTTGTGACAACATGGATGGACGCTGAGGGCATTGTGCTAAGTGAAATAAGTCAGACAAAGAAAGATAATACATACAATCTCAATTATATGTGGAATCTAAAAACCTCAATTTAAAATAAAAGCAAAAAATTAAGAATAAATAAGAAGGTGATCAAAAATGTGTACTAAAAGAAAAGAAATATAAACTGCTAGAAAATCATTGGAGGCAATAAAAAGGAAAACACTTTATAGTAAAACCACCTATAGGACACAAATAAAAGCTATACTCAAGGCAGAATATATAGCTTTAAATGCCTTGAGTTGTTTTAAAAAGCAGAAACTATAAAGGAACTTTGTATTAGTAAATAAGAGAATAAAATTAATAAAAATAAGCTGGGAAGATAGCATTTATAAACATAAAAGGTAAAATTCATAAAACGATAAACAACAAAAAAATAAAAGAAAGGATAATTAAACCCAAAAGTGGATTCATTGAAAAGACCAGTAAAATAAAGAAAATGTTTTCTAAGCCTGATACAGTAAAAAACAAAAAGTACAAAGTAAATACAGTTTAAGAATGAGAAAAGAAACATGACCATTGAGTCAGGAAAGACTGAAGAATGACATAAGAACATTAAATGTAATTCAACATTGTAAATCAACAATACTCCAATAAAATTTTTTAAAATATTTGAAAGCCCAAAAGAATGAATTATTTCCTAGCAGAATATCAATCACAAAACCAACCCAACAGGAAGTAGACAATTTTAGTCAATTACCAAATAATCCATAAGATAGTTAAGAATGTATCATTTAAAAAGACACCAGGACCATATGCTTCATAACTGACTTTAACCTGGCTTTTAAATAACAGAAAATTCCTATATTGTTTAAAATAAGCCATTGAAATATATACAAAGCTCCTTAATGATGTCAACTTTTCATGCCCAAATTTAATAAAAATAGAAGCAAAATATAAAACTGCAAGCCAGTTTGGCTTATTTCTGTAAAAACAGTAACTCTAAATAAAATATTAACAAAGAGAATCGGTCAATATATCAAAGGATGTATATATTTCAAGAATAGAGTGCTTAATATCAGGAAATGTATCCATTGAAACCAGTACAGCAAAAAATGTGAAAGATGTCTTACAACAGATACTTAAAAAGGCATTTGACAAAATTCAATAGTCAGTTCTAATTTAAAAAAGCACTACAAAAAACTTATGAAACCAATAACAATAATTTTTCAAAAACTAGCAGTAAATTCTAAAATCAAAATCAAAGATGACCCATGTCACATTAATGATAACACTTTTATAGTATTATAGTAGATACTGAAGCAAATGAAATATCAGGCAAAAAAACATTGGAAAAAGCAAAAACTATCTCTTTCGCTGATAACTGTGCACTTTTATACGCAGAAAACTCAAAAAATTCTAATACAAAACATTCTAAGGATAATAAAATAGTTTGTTCTAGTTTTTGGATTAAAAAATATTTTTAATTAACAGCCTTTTTCTTTTTTAATATAAATTTATTTAATTGGAGGCTAATTACTTTACAATATTGTATTGGTTTTGCCATACATCAACATGAATCCGCCACGGTGTACACGTGTTCCTAATCCTGAACCCCCCTCCCACCTCCATCCCCATACCATCCTTCTGGGTCATCCCATTGCACCAGCCCCTAGCACCCTGTATCATGCATCGAACCTGGACTGGCGATTTGTTTCACATATGATATTATACATGTTTCAATGCCCTTCTCCCAAATCATCCCACCCTCGCCCTCTCCCACAGAGTCCAAAAGACTGTTCTATACATCTGAGTCTCTTTTGCTGTCTCGCATACAGGGTTATCATTACCATCTTTCTAAATTCCATATATATGCATTAGTATACTGTATTGGTGTTTTTCTTTCTGGCTTACTTCACTCTGTATAATCGGCTCCAGTTTCATCCTCATTAGAATTGATTCAAATGTATTCTTTTTAATGGCTAGTAATACTGAGTAATATGTACCACAGCTTTCTTATCCATTCATCTGCTGATGGACATCTAGGTTGCTTCCATGTCCTGGCTATCATAAACAGTGCTGCGATGAACACTGGGGTACACATGTCTCTTTCAATTCTGGTTTCCTCAGTGTGTATGCCCAGCAGTGGGATTGCTGGGTCATGTGGCAGTTCTATTTCCAGTTTTTTAAGGAATCTCCACACTGTTTTCCATAGTGGCTGAACTAGTTTGCATTCCCAACAACAGTGTAAGAGGGTTCCCTTTTCTCCACACCCTCTCCAGCATTTATTGCTTGCAGACTTTTGGATAGCAGCCATTCTGACCGTTGTGAAATGGTACATCATTGTGGTTTTGATTTGCAATTCTCTGATAATGAGTGATACTGAGCATCTTTTCATGTGTTTGTTAGCCATCTGTATGTCTTCTTTGGAGAAATGTCTGTTTAGTTCTTTGGCCCATTTTTTGATTGGGTCGTTTTTTTTTCTGGAATTGAGCTGCAGGGGTTCCTTGTATATTTTTGAGATTAATTCTTTGTCAGTTGCTCCATTTGCTATTATTTTCTCCCATTCTGAAGGCTGTCTTTTCACCTTGCTTATAGTTTCCTTTGTTGTGCAGAAGCTTTTAATTTTAATTAGATCCCCATTTGTTTATTTTTGCTTTTATTTCCAATATTCTGGGAGGTGGGTCATAGAGGATCCTGCTGTGATTTATGTCACAGAGTGTTTTGCCTATGTTCTCCTCTAGGAGTTTTATAGTTTCTGGTCTTAGGTTTAGATCTTTAATCCATTTTGAGTTTATTTTTGTGTATGGTGTTAGAAAGTGTTCTAGTTTCATTCTTTTACCAGTGGTTGACCAGTTTTCCCAGCACCACTTGTTAAAGAGATTGTCTTTTCTCCATTGTATATTTTTGCCTCCTTTGTCAAAGATAAGGTGACCAAAGGTGCATGGGTTTATCTCCTGGCTTTCTATTTTGTTCCATTGATCTATATTTCTGTCTTTGTGCCAGTACCATACTGTCTTGATGATTGTGGCTTTGTAGTAGAGCCTGAAGTCATGCAGGTTGATTCCTCCAGTTCCATTCTTCTTTCTCAAGATTGCTTTGGCTATTCGAGGTTTTTTGTATTTCCATACAAATTGTGAAATTATTTGTTCTAGCTCTGTGAAAAATACCATTGGTAGCTTGATAGGGATTGCATTAATCTAATAGATTGCTTTGGGTAGTATACTCATTTTCACTATATTGATTCTTCCGATCCATGAACATGGTATATTTCTCCATCTATTAGTGTCCTCTTTGATTTCTTTCACCAGTGTTTTATAGTTTTCTATATATAGGTCTTTAGTTACTTTGAAAGTGAAGTCACTCAGTCGTGTCCTACTCTTTGCGACCCCATGAACTGTAGCCTACCAGGCTCCTCTGTCCATGGAATTTTCCAGGCAATAGTACTGGAGTGGACTGCCATTTCCTTCTCCAGGGCATCTTCCCAACCCAGGGACTGAACCCAGGTCTCTCACATTGTATACAGACGCTTTACCATCTGAGCCACCAGGGAAGTATATTAGTTTCTTTAGGTAGATATATTCCTAAGTATTTTATTCTTTTCATTGCAATGGTGAATGGAATTGTTTCCTTAATTTCTCTTTCTATTTTCTCATTATTAGTGTACAGGAATGCAAGGGATTTCTGTGTGTTGATTTTATATCCTGCAACTTTACTATATTCATTGATTAGCTCTAGTAATTTTCTGGTGGAGTCTTTAGGGTTTTCTATGTAGAGGATCATGTCATCTGCAAACAGTGAGAGTTTTACTTCTTCTTTTCCAATTTGGATTCCTTTTCTTTTTCTCCTCTGATTGCTGTAGCCAAAACTTCCAAAACTATGTTGAATAGTAGTGGTAAAAGTGGGCACCCTTTTCTTATTCCTGACTTTGGCAGAAATGCTTTCAGTTTTTCACCATTGAGGATAATGTTTGCTGTGGGTTTGTCATATGTAGCTTTTATTATGTTGAGGTTATGTTCCTTCTATTCCTGCTTTCTGGAGAGTTTTTATCATAAATGGATGTTGAATTTTGTCAAAGGTTTTCTCTGCAGGAGAAGGAAATGGCAACCCACTCCAGTGTTCTTGCCTGGAGAATCCCAGGGATGGGGGAGCCTGGTGGGCTGCCGTCTATGGGGTTGCACAGAGTCAGACATGACTGAAGCGACTTAGCATTAGCAGTAGCATTGAAATAATCATATGGCTTTTATTTTTTCAATTTGTTAATGTGGTGTATTACACTGATTGATTTGCAGATATTGAAGAATCCTTGCATCCCTGGGATAAAGCCCACTTGATCATGATGTATGATCTTTTGAATGTGTTGTTGGATTCTGATTGCTAGAATTTTGTTAAGGATTTTTGCATCTATGTTCATCAGTGATATTGGCCTGTAGTTTTATTTTTGGGGGGCATCTTGGTCAGGTTTTGGTATTAGGGTGATGGTGGCCTCATAGAATGAGTTTGGAGGTTTACCTTCCTCTGCAGTCTCTGGAAGAGTTTGAGTAGGGTAGGTGTTAGCTCTTCTCTAAATTTTTGGTAGAATTCTAACAGCTTTTTTCTAACAATTAACATCAAGAAATGAAAAGTCCAATCTTTTTACAATAGTGACAAAAACCATAAAATACTTTTAAGTAATTTAATTAAAAAGTCACAGGATAAATAGAATCTTATTAAAATATGTAATTGTGAAAATATGAAGATGCATTCCATCTCTTATAAGGCAATAACAGAAAAATGTGTTATTCTCCAAAAATTAATCTACAAATTAAATGAAATTTCAGTGAGTATCCAAATAAATTTTTAATTAGATACATGATTTTAAAGTTGTATGTGAAAAAATATATACTTAAAAATATGAAAAAATGATATGAGAAGATTTGCCTTAACAATTATCAGAATATATCATAAAGTCATTATAATCCAATAGGAGCAAGTAAATGGAGCAGTAAAACATGGTAGATCTTCAGAAATAAATCCCAGTGTAGATGAGTTAATATAAACCTGGTACATTTTTAATAGAAAAATTTTAGATTGTTTAATGACTGGTATTAATATCCTAATATTAGCATATGAGATACTAATATCTCATACAAAAAGAGATCAGATTTTTAGTTAGTAGAGGCAAGAGTGGGAAGAGGGGGGAATTGGATGAAGGTCAAAAGGTACAAACTTCCAGATATAAAATAAATAATTACTGGCTATGTAATGTACAATACAATTAATATAATTAACACTGATGTATGTCACACATGAAAATTTTTATGAGAGTCAATCCTAAGAGCTCTCATCACAAGGGAGAAGATTATTTTTTCAATTTTATATCTGTATGAGATGATGGATGCTCACTAACTTATTGTGATGGATGTTCACTAACTTATTTCATGGGGTATATAACTCACATCATCATTCTATACCCTTACACAGTGCTGTATGTCTATTACACCTCAATAAAACTGGAAGAAAAATGTTTGGTACTAATATCCTAGATACATATCTAGAAGGAGATAAACATGAAAATCTGAGACTTCACAATTCAGTATTGTCTAGAATTCACGACTCTTAACTCTGACTAGAAATTCAGAAGCTAAAGTGTGATACATTTGACTAAATAAAAATGAAAAGCTTTTGTATAACAATGAATCTCATATACAAATATAATGTACTAAGAATACATGTGGAAAAAATATTTGTAACACAGATGATAAAATTTTAAGTTAATAATATGCAAAAATATTTTACAAATTGACAAGAAAGAGATAGGTAACCAAATAAAATAGTGGGCAAAGATAACTCAGATAAATAAATCCTGTGGTAAGGTACAAATGAAAAGATATACAAATTCACAAGGAGTAACCATGAATATGCAGATTATAGTAACTAAGTGATTATCACTTTATACCCATCAGAGTAACAAAAATTACAAAGAGCCACAATATCTATTGCTGGCTGGGATATAATGAAAAGTATTCTCTCACATATATTGCTGGTGGAAATATGAAGTGTTACATCCTTTGGCAAAAGCAATGTGGCATCATGTATTATAATTAAAACACATACTCACAGACCCACCCAGCAATAATATTCATGGATATTCCAATAAAATAAAAGCATTTCTTTACAAAGATGTATGTAAAAAAATATTGGTTGCAGCATGGTTAGTCATGGTAGGAAAAAAAAAAGAACTAGAAAAAAAAGCAATGTTGACCAATAGGAGAATGACTTTTAAAAAATTCCAGTCGTTAAAAATAATGAGTTGGAGCTCTACCAGATGACTTGGAGGATTTTCAAATGAGATATTGTTGAGTGAGAAAAGCAAGATGTAGAAAAACATATAATATATGATCCTACACCCATAAAAAACACATAAAACATGCCTATGCATGTATATTATATATTACAGAAGATTATATGGAGGATAGATAAAATGTGCAGAAAAGATGCATGTGATGCTGTTTTAGAGGCTACTTGGGAGGTAGAGAGGCTGTTGTGAAAGGAAGCAAGAGGATGAAGCAAAGAAAAAAGAAAAACTTACAGTAAAAGAGCACCTGATAATTTTAAAGGTTTGCATTTGACCAAATTATGTACATGTGGGTACATATAGTTAAGATACATATTATTTAAAATATGTTAGATTTAAAATATTTTAAGGAAAAAGATGAACATACCAATAAAAAAAATATTTTCCTTCTTCAGCTATCAAAGAAATCAAAGCTAAAATAATGATAATCATTTTTCCCTATAAGTCTAGAAAAGATTGATAAAGTTGGTAACTCCTACTGGTTATGTACAGGTGAAGAAATAAACACTTGCAATGCTCAATGCTCTGTGAACATGAACTGTGAGAGCATTTCTGAATGATCCTTTGGCAATATTTAAGAAAAACTTTTAAATAACCACTGCATAATCATACATTCCAGTTGAGCTACTTCAAATCCTAAAAGATGATGCTGTTAAAGTGCTGCACTCAATATGCCAGCAGATTTGGAAAACTCAGCAGTGGCCACAGAACTGGAAAATGTTAGTTTTCATTCCAATCCCAAAGAAAGGCAATGCCAAAGAATGCTCAAGCTACTGCACAATTGCACTCATCTCACATGCTAGTAAAGTAATGCTCAAAATTCTCCAAGCCAGGCTTCAACAATACGTGAACCGTGAACTTCCAGATGTTCAAGCTAGATTTAGAAAAGGCAGAGGAACCAGAGATCAAATTGCCAACATCCATTGGATCATAGAAAAAGCAGAATTCCAGAAAAACTTCTGCTTTATTGACTATGCGAAAGCCTTTGACTGTGTGGATCACAACAAACTGTGGAAAATTCTGAAAGAGATGGGAATACCAGACCATCTTACCTGCCTCCTGAGAAACCTGTATGCAGGTCAAGAAGCAACAGTTAGAACTGGACATGGAACAACAGATCGGTTTTAATTTGGGAAAGGAGTACGTCAAGGCTGTATACTGTCACCCTGCTTATTTAACTTATATGCAGAGTACATCATGCAAAATGCCAGGCTGGATAGAACACAAGCTGGAATCAAGATTGCCAGGAGAAATATCAATAACCTCAGATACGCAGATGACACCACGCTTATGGCAGAAAGCAAAGAAGAACTAAGGAGCCTCTTGATGAAAGTGAAGGAAGAGAGTCAAAAAGTTGGCTTAAAACTCAACATTCAGAAAACTAAGATCATGGCATCTGGTCTCAGCACTTCATGGCAAATAGATGGAGAAACAATGGAAACAGTGAGAGACTTTATTTTTAGGGGCTTCAAAATCATTGCAGATGGTGACTGCAGCCATGAAATTAAGAGACGCTTGCTCCTTGGAAGAAAAGCTATGACCAACTAGACAGCATATTAAAAAGCAGAGACATTACTTTACCAAAAAAGGTCCATCTAGTCAAGGCTATGGTTTTTCCAGTAGTCATATATGGATGTGAGAGTTGGACTACAGAGAAAGCTGAGTGCCGAAGGATTGATGGTTTTGAACTGTGATGTTGGAGAAAACTCTTGAGAGTCCCTTGGACTGGAAGGTGATCCAACCAGTCCATCCTAAAGGAAATCAGTCCTGAATATTCATTGGAAAGACTGATGCTGAAGCTGAAGCTCCAATACTTTGACCACTTGATGCGAAGAACTGACTCATTGGAAAAGACCTGATGCTGGGTAGGATTGAAGGCAGGAAGAGAAGGGGACAACAGAGGATGAGATGGTTGGATGGCATCACTGACTCAATGGACATGAGTTTGAGTAAACTCTGGGAGTTGGTGATGGACAGGGAGGCCTGGCATGTTGCAGTCCATAGGGTCGAAAAGAATTGGACACACTTAAGTGGCTAAACTGAACTGAATCATACAGAAATGTACATAAAAAGTGATCACTGTCAGTAATGTTAAGAAATTGGAAGCAAGTTAAATAAATGAAATAAATACATATGTAAGATAGATAGGTAGTGATAGATAGATAGTGAAGTCGCTCAGTCGTGTCCGACTCTTTGCGACCCCATGGACAATAGCCAACCAGGCTTCTCCGTCTGTGGGATTTTCCAGACAAGAATACTGAAGTGGGTTGCCATTTCCTTCTCCAGGGGATCTTCCCGACCCAAGGATCGAACCCGGGTCTCCCACATAGGCAGACACTTTACCGTCTGAGCCACCAGGAAAGTCCAAATATGTAACACATATGTAATGTACACTTCAAATATCATTAGCACTCAATAAATGTCCTAAGTAAGGAAGATTGGTTAATCAAGTTGTAGTCCAATTCAGAAGAGGAAAGAGATAATGAAATATTTAATAAACACTACTAGCATCCTGGCATGGAAAACAATGTGAGTTTTAAAAATTACAGTGCAGACCCATATTCATGCCATAGAAAGACATTAACACAGCACAAGGTATTATTCAATATTAAAGGTGAAATGAATTTGTAAAGCAGTATCCATCTTTGAAAAGATATTTGTAATTATATTTGTGTACAAAAATGTCTGGAAATAAGCGAAACAAAAGGATAACACTGGTTATCTCTGAACTGTGGAAATGTTTTTTGAGGTTCGTTTTTTAATCCATCTGTGTTTCCTAATTTTTCCACAATGAGAAAGTATTTCTGTATAATTTTTAAACTTTTCAAAAGCATGTAGGGTGGATAAGTATCTGGAGTACGGAATTCCAGCTCCTTATTTTAATAGCAATGTGACATTATGTACTTAACTTTTTAAAAACATGTTTTTTCATCTGCTGATTAATTACATGGAAACAAAATAACCCACCCACTGGTGATTCCAAATCAATAGGTATTTACTCTCCTTAAATCCATGGGCAGGGGTGCAAGAGATGGGGCATGCTGACATTTGCTCACACTAGCAAAATTTTTATGTTGCCCTAGTACATATTCGAAAGACTGGATCAGATACTGAAACTTGTGTGGTTATTTTCAAACATCTCATGACTTAAGAGAACAGGTGTTGGAGGAAACTGTGTCTACATATTTGCTAGGAAAGCATTCTCAGGTTTCTTTCCTAATCATGGAAAAGATGATACATTAATGTGACTATTACCCCTATTTTCTGAAAATAGCCAAGCAACCAGATGCATGAAACCCACATTCAGGAGAAATGAAGTCATTGGTAAGAGTCCCAAGAATTCTAGCAATTAAGCTATTAGAGTTACATAACATACAAGTTCCAACACGTTTTCCCAGGTCCACCATGTACCTAATAAAACTTTTCCAAGTTTTATTGACAATTCCAAATCCATATATCATAACCTTTGGACCAACTTCAACGAAATACAAAATGTCCCTCATGGGACTGTTTATGGATGCAATTGGTGCATGCTCAAAATTACTTCAGAAGACTAATGGAAATTTTTGATTCAAAGATGGAAAGTGAAAAGGAGGAGAGGACATTCAGTTCTGGAACCAAAAACCATGAAAAAAACGAAGAGCAAGAAGAGAAATTGATATCTCCTTTCTCCTCTGGAAGAGCAAAGTGGGGAGGACAGTGAAATGTTGGAGGGAGCATATGTGTACATCCACCAGCCCAGCACCATTCTTGCAAGGGAGATGATGAGGATCACTGATCCCTCAGAGTTTCTTTAATATTGAGAATAAGTGAACTGTTTCATGAATAATAAGAGGGCTGAATGCTCAGGATGAGTTCAGGGTGGAGTCAAATAAAACTGCTGTGAGCCATTTAAAACTGAACTATCATCTTCCATCTGGGTTTTTCCAGTTCACTTCAGTTCAGTTCAGTTGCTCAGTCAGTCAGTTCAGTCAGTTCAGTCGCTCAGTCATGTCCAACTCTTTGCAACCCCATGAATCTCAGCACGCCAGGCCTCCCTGTCCATCACCAACTCCCGGAGTTCACTCAAACTCACGTCCATCAAGTCAGTGATGCCATCCAGCCATCTCATCCTCTGTCGTCCCCTTCTCCTCCTGCCCCCAATCCCTCCCAGCATCAGAGTCTTTTCCAATGAGTCAGCTCTTCACAGGAGGTGGCCAAAGTACTGGAGCTTCAGCTTTAGCATCATTCCCTCCAAAGAACACCCAGGGCTGATCTCCTTCAGAATGGACTGGTTGGATCTCCTTGCAGTCCAAGGGACTCTCAGGAGTCTTCTCCAACACCACAGTTCAGTTGCTCAGTCGTGTCCAACTCCTTGCAACCCCATGGACCACAGCACACCAGGCTTCCCTGCCCATCATCAACTTCTGGACTTCACTCAAACTCATGTCCATCAAGTCAGTGATGCCATCCAACCATCTCATCCTCTGTCATCCCCTTTTTCTTCCATCTTCAATCTTTCCCAGCATCAGGGTCTTTTCCAATGAGTCAGTTCTTTGTATCAGGTGGCCAAAGTATTGGAGTTTCAGCTTCAGCATCAGTCCTTCCAATGAATATTCAGGACTGATTTCCTTTAGGATGGACTGGTTGGATCACCTTCCAGTCCAAGGGACTCTCAAGAGTTTTCCCCAACACCACAGTTCAAAACCATCAATCCCTCGGCACTCAGCTTTCTCTATAGTCCAACTCTCACAACCATACATGACTACTGGAAAAACCATAGCCTTGACTAGATGGACCTTTGTTGGTAAAGTAATGTCTTTGCTTTTTAATATGCTGTCTAATTTGGTCATAGTTTTTCTTCCAAGAAGCAAGCGTCTCTTAATTTCATGGCTGCAGTCACCATCTGCAGTGATTTTGGAGCCCCTAAAAATAAAGTCTGTCTGTGTCCACTGTTTCCCCATCTATTTGCCATGAAGTGATGGGACTGGATGCCATGAAGTGATGGGACTGGATGCCATGATCTTAGTTTTCTGAATGTTGAGTTTTAAGCCAACTTTTTCACTCTCTTTCACCAAGTGGCTCTTTAGTTCTTCTTCGCTTTCTGCCATAAGTGTGGTGTCATCTGCATATCTGAGGTTATTGATATTTCTCCCAGCAATCTTGATTCCAGCTGTGCTTCATCCAGCCCAGTGTGTCTTGTGATGTACTCTGCATATAAGTTAAATAAGCAGGGTGACAATATACAACCTTGACGTACCCCTTTCCCGATTTGGAACCAGTCTGTTGTTCCATGTCTGGTTCTAACTGTTGCTTCTTGACCTGCATACAGATTTCTCAGAAGGCAGGTAAGGTGGTCTGGTATTCCTATCTCTTTCAGAATTTTCCACAGTTTGTTTTGATCCACACAGTCAAAGGCTTTGGCATAATCAATAACGCAGAAGTAGATGTTTTTCTCGAATTCTGTTGCTTTTTTGATGATCCAACGAATTTTGGCAATTTGATCTCTGGTTCCTCTGCCTTTTCTAAATACAGCTTCAACATCTGGACTTTTCCAATGGCCTCCAAATGGGTCTCACTGTTTCCACTCCAGCCTTCCTAAGGTCCATGTTCATATGGCAGGAAGAGTGATCTTTTAAAAACAAAAAAATCAGATCATGTCTCTCCTTAATAGCTTCTCTTTGAACTTGGACTAAAATCCAAAGTCTTCACTGGGGCCAAGAGAGTAATCAAAGGTTTTAGTTTTTTGGTGACAATCCTGGTTTATGGCTAATAAAATGCTCCCCCGTATTCCTAGGGTCCATGCCCTCGCTTGATCCAGGTCTCTGATCAAACATCATCTTCTCAGAGAGATCTTCCTTGATATTGATATTAAAAAAATGACTCTGTCTCCTCTCCCTGCCTTACTTTTTTCTTTCCAAATGCCTTGTCACTACTTAATGTTTATGTCACATTTCAATTCCTCACATGTACTGTCAGGCTGGAATTGTGCTCTGAAAGTGCAGCACTTTGCTGTCTTCACTGACACCGCAACCTCTAACAGTCTTGCCTGGCAGTGGTTTAGCAAAATCCCGATGAATGAGTGAATGAGTCTTAGCCTCTGGCTCACTAATATTTATTCACTCCACATTTGAACATCACTTGAACAAGTGATTTGTAGATGATAACAAGCCTGATGGTAATGAGTACTACTTTTAACCCTGCCAAACCATATTTCCATTTTCTTCTGATTGCTGTCCTACCTTCTAGGTGTATTGAACATTATCAGTGGGCAGTGTCTTGAAGACAAACTCCAAGTATGGATTCTCAACAGTCAAGATTCTCTAGGAAGAACTTCCTCCAGCCTCATGGCATAGACCCGAGGGTCCTTGTCTGCTTTTGAACTTTATCACTGTGTATGTGTAATCAGAGATGATAAAGAGACTAAGAGTAAATGTGATTTTGCACTTTCTATGAAAATGTCCTGAAAAAGCACACAAACACACAAAGAGAAGTCACAGAAATCCCAACATATCTGACTTCTACTGGAGCAAGCCAAGCATTCTCAGCTTTAGGGTGAGGTAATTTCAATATCTTGAGTTTAAGGAACAGGTCTACGTTCATACAACTAAGAAGTGGTAGTACCCAGACTTAGAGATATGATCTCTCTGACACCAAAATCTATGCTACCTTCTTTAAAAACAACAACAACAAAAAGAGGATGCCAGTCTTTAAAGGAAAATGGACTTTCCTATCAACTTTTAAAAAACTTTTATTGGAGTATAATTGTTTTATAATGTTGTTTGAGTTTCTGTTGTACAGCAAAGTGAATCGGCTACATGTATACATATTATCGCCTCTTTTTTGGATTTCCTTCCCATTTAAATCACCACAGAGCACTGAGTAGAGTTCCCTATGCTATGCAGTTAGGTTCTCATTTCTTATCTGTTTTATACACAGTAGGGTATATATATGTATATCAACCCCAATCTCCCAATTCATCCCAACTCTCTCCTCCCCTCTTAGTATCCATATGTTTATTCTCTACATCTGGGTCTCTATTTCTACTTTGCAAGTAGGTTCATCTGTACCTTTTTTCTAGATTCCACATATATGTGTTAATATACAATATACTTTTCATGTATGAGCCCATATCTCAAAGGGGATCCACTTTGCTGAACAAATGACCTGAAAACATATTCTTGACTGGACAGTAAATAGTTGTCAACAAAGGCTCCCAATGACCCAAACTCCAACAAAGCCTATCAACCAGCTCAATTTCCTAAGCTTTGAAAACAGGATGTAAATGGCGATGCTCCAAACACCCAGCAGCCCCAGAAATGAGAGGCAAGCTCTGCCCTTTATACTTTTACCAATAAACGGTGGCTCATGAATAATTACACCAGAGGCAAAATTTGGCCTTGGGTTCAACTCTCAGGGAATCCAACAGCAAGGCACCTGTGGGAAGAAACTCCATTCCTGGGCCTGAGGAGGTGGAGTTAGTGAACTGCTCCCCAAAGTTCCTAGTTCTTCACTCTGTCTCAAAGCAAAGCAGGCATGCAGAATCTGGGATCACGGGATCAGGGCCAGCAGACCCCTGCACCCACAATGGTAAGCCCTGGACTATATTCAGCTTTATGAGACTTTCTGCAGTGGGAGGGAATGTGTTCTACTGTTCTGTGTCTTTCTCTTGAAAAGCATCAAGCTGGGGACTTTACTAACCCTTGTCTGGGGGTGGCTGTGCAAACACTCTGGCTCATGGAGTTCTTCCTGCTCCCACTCTTTTCCTTTGCCTCAGGGCTCCATTCTACCTCCAGTTTTAGGTGTGGTACTGTTCACGGGTCTGAAAAACTACCTCAGGGGGTGGTTCTCTGGAGGGTCTCCATGATATCCTGCAGACCCCTGAGTGGATGGAGGGGGCCGCTCCTGAGAGGATGAACCAGGACATTTGGGACCCTCTCACCCCAGGGCCAACCTGTGTGGAAAGCCCACCCTCTCTGCTGGGGTCTCCAAGGCTTTTCATGCTGTTCTTGGGGATGGGAGGGTGGGTGTTGAGACAGGAAGCGGGTGTTAAAAGAGCTGTTTCCTAGGGCTGAAGTGCGTGTGCCTAGTATCAGGAACTGAGCAGCTCTCGCTGGTGTGTTTCCAGGAGAGGAAACAGCAGAAGCTAAGGAAGTGTCCCCAGGCCTGACCAGGGGTGGCAGGGCTGAGGCCAGCACTTCCTCCAGGTGACTCTCACAGGACCGAAACGACAAGTTGGGACGGAAATCAGTCTACAGAACATTGTGCCATGCACTGAATTGGTTGACCTGAGAATAACCAGAGTCTTTTCTTTGCCATGCCCAATGCTGTGTTCTGACACAGAGGAGACACTGAATAAATATTTATTGAATAAACACAGAATAGGTGAAAGAAGGGTGAGGGTCAGAGTTGGGAACAAGAATTTGAGGGTCTCAGATTTAGGCCTGTGTGGAATCTGCCTGCAGTGCAGAAGACCTGGGTTCAGTCTCTGGGTTGGGAAGATCCTCTGGAGGAGGGCATGGCCACTCTTTCCAGTATTCTTGCCTGGAGAATCCCATGGACAGAGGAGCCTGGTGAGGCTACAGTCCATGGGGTCGCCAAGAGTCGGACACAACTGAGCGACTAACACTTTCACTTCACTTTCAGCTTCAGGCTTGTGTAGGGTGAGGCCTCAGTTCCAACAACCCATCTCTGGACAACTTCAAGCCTTCTCTCAGACCCTGAAAGGCTATTTATTATTAAACCCAAATTCCCCAATTGCTACAGTAAGTTTACAAAATAAAAGGTAACTGAAACAACAGCTAATTGTTAGATTCCTCTGTGTTTAACACCCTTAGGTATTTCCCCTATTTTTGTGGGAGACAAGACAACGACTGAGCCTATGTGCCACTACTGCTTAAGCCCGCACACCCTAGAGCCTCTGCTCCATAACAAGAGAAACCACTGCAACGACAAACCTGCCCACTGAAACTAGAGAGGAGTCCCCGTTCTCTGCAACTGGAGAAGGCCCAAGCAGCACCGAAAACCCAGCACAGCCACAAAATAAACAAACAAATAAATCATTTTTAAAAAGAACAATACAATATTATTAAATATAGTCACCATTAGACCCCCAGAGCTTATTCAACTCATAGCTGAAAGTTTGAACCCTTGTGCCAACATCTTCCCATTTGACACCCCCAGCCCCTGGCAACAACTCTTCTACTCTCTGGTTCTACTTTTAGGAGCTTGACTTTTTTTTAGTTCCTCATATTTTTATATTGTATGTACTGATCGAGATTCAACCACTGCGGGCACCAAGGCCAGGTTCTCCCCTGAGCCTTGCCCTTAGGCCTAGCAGCCAGTCCACAAGAGCCTGGGTTCAAGAGGAGAAAATACCCCATTCTTCTTAAATAGGAGAGAGTTAAAGCAGCTTCATGGAGACTCAGGGGAGTAAAATTCCTCACAGACAAACATATCCTCACTGTTCAGAATGATTTCTTGCTTCTTAAAGTGAACATTTCATGTGCCTTAAATTAATTGTGAACAAGGAGCTCAATCCAAAGGCCAGAGGGCTGATCTAATAATGAAAGTAAAGAGTAATTTAACAGCCAACATTAACTTTGTGTTTACTAAGAGCCTGCACTTTGCTAAACACCAGGCATTCGTCATTATTCTTATTATCAATCCCCTCATACACAGTATGATGCAGACTCTCTGTCGCTCCCCTTTTAGAGGTGAGGAAAGAGAGGCATGCTAAATCAAACAGTGGCAACCCAAGGCAACAATCAGAAAGCAATGGCAGGTCCCTTCTCACCGATTCAAAACCCAACTTGAAGAGACAGAGGAGATGACAAGACTAAAACTCCTGTTTGCCGGGCAGGAATAGAGACGCAGACGTAGACAGCGGACAGTGGACACAGAGAGGGGAAGCAAAGGGTGAGACGAGTTCAGAGGGCAGCACTGACAGATACACGCGACCGTGCGCAAAACAGACAGACAGTGCGAAGCTGCTGCACAGCACAGAAGCTCAGCTAGCTGCTCTGGGCTGACCGAGAGGGGTGGGATGGTGGGGGGAGGGGAGATCAAGAGGGAGGGATATATGTTTACATATGGCTGATTCACTTCTTTGTATAGCAGAAACTAACACAACATTATAAACCAATTATACTCCAACAAAAATAAAAAAGGCTGGAACTCCAGCAACGCAGCCACCTCAGAAAGACTTTACTGTATTGATTCAGTTCATCTCAGATGTATAGACCATAGGTCCAAATAGACTCCTATAACTGCATTAGTCACTCTAGACACTTTAATCCATTACTTAATGCATTACTCAGATCCTGGTACCAGGAGGGAATGGCAGGAAGTCAAAGTTAGTTATACATGGGTGAAACAATAATAATCTTAAAAACACCTGCACCTGTGAATAAACAGGCAGAGTTTGGAAACAACTGTCTAAAAGTTTTACAATTTGTCATTTAAAATACTTGCTGTGGATCTTATTTCTACACACATAGTAACTTTGTGTTAGTGATCAGCTTTTAAATAATCATCCTCTAATTAGAGTAACCCCCAATCAAAAATGAGTCACTGACCTTTTCCTCAGTGTTTTATTTCAGTAAGCCAAAATAAACAAGTAGAATTGTTACCATGGAGACCAAAGGTACTGGAGGGACCCAGACTCTCATTAAAAAATTGACACACCAGCAGGAAAAAAAAATGATGGATGTTGTGGTTATTTTAGGGAAAATCATGTCCCAAATGTTGAGGTTAAGTCAGTCACCCTTTTTCCTCCAGAAAAAAAAGAAAAGTTTCCGATGCAAATGGTTTGAATTAATGCCATGGATATTTATAACAACAGTCTGGTTAGGAAACTTATTTGCTATTCATCAAGCAAATGTCCCCTAGGATTAAAGAAGCCCAAAGAAAATATTTTTAAAATAATAAATAAAATGTCTTTTGGGGTGGGAAGCAGTCATATTCGTATTCAAAAGCATGAATGCTGGGTTGAGTCCTCAAAGCCCAAGGCCTCTGGGACCAGACAATTCCTCAATGCTTCTAGAAGAGGTCAGCAGGACACATGTGTCCCAGCTGACATGCCGGCAGGGGAGCCAGTGTTTTCTTAAGCTGACACCCCAAGTAGCACATAAGAAAAAAGAAACCAAGACTGGCCCAATACATAAATCTAAAATTGGAAAGGCACTGACTACCTCTTTTTAAAACAGCTCTATTAGTTGACTTTTGGAGAGAAAAGGTAGAAGAAGTGAAGTGAAAGTCACTCAGTTGTGTTCGAGTCTTTGCAACCCCATGGACTATACAGTCCATGGAATTCTCCAGGCCAGAATACTGGAGTGGGTAGCCTTTCCCTTCTCCAGGGGATCTTCCCAACCCAGGGATAGAACCCAGGTCTCCGGCATTGTGGGCAGATTCTTTACCAGCTGAGCTACAAAGAAGAGGTTAAATTTTTTTAGCATATCACTGGGAAATGCCGTCCTCATTTTTTTAAACAGCACTGAGTGAAGATGTACTGTTTTGGTGATGCCTACAGAAGTACCACCATACAGGCTCTACTCTTTCATGGTGACTCTGTATGGGAGGCTTGTGTATGTACTCCTGTAGAGGGGTGGACTGAGAGGCCAAAATGTTACGAAGGGCCCAAGAAGACCTTGGGAGTAAGGACCAGAGGGGCGGCCATGAGTAGACAGCCAGCATGGGGCTCACCATCCTGTCTCCATCCAGATGACCCAGAACCACATTGATCATGTCTTTATCTTAAACATTGATAATATGTTCAGATGTAGATTTTTCAAAGCTATTTCTGTTAATATTTAATAAATACATAAAAGTATTATTTTCTTGATGATTAAATTCTTTGGTGGGCCCTTAAATTTTGTGCCCCAAGCAAGTGCCTCACTTGCCCTACCCTACTGCCTCACCTATTACTGTGAAGGGCAAGGCGGGTCCATCAGGGTCCCTCAGCAGAAGAGCACCTGCTTTCCAAGCCAGGCGGTAAGAAGAGAGCAGCTCAAGAAAAACGCGTTATCAGGGACAGTGGCATCCTGGGAGAATCTCTAAGAGTAGAGGACTGTTCTTCACTCTCAACAAATCAGTCCAAGCAGAACCAACAAGACATCACTTCTAAACCCCAAGATAAATGGCAAGGCTGCAGTTGTGGCTTTGGATCTCTGGTCTTGGTCCCTTGTCTGCCATTCGATTAGTCAAGCCTCCCAGATTCCCTTTCCTCCTGTGTTCACTGGGCATAATAGAGAAGGCTGCTTCCTAGGACTGCTGTGAGAATTCAGTGGAGGCCATGCCCAGGAAGAACTAAGAAACTCAAAACATGCCGTCAGTGTCAGCCATTGCTCTTGTTCTTTCGCTCTTGGTTCCTCCACGAGGTACTTCACTCCTTGAAGTCTCAGTTTTCTGTTAACATGAGAAATTAACAGTGCTATCTCTCAAGGCTGCTGTAAAGAGTAAATGTTACCAAGTGCCTAGATCACTGTCTGCCTGAGGTGTTAACTACTACTATTGCAACTACTACTATGACCACTATTTCTGCTGTTGTTATCAGACTAGCTTTCTCCTCCTTCTCCTATTCTTCCTATTACTGCTGCTGCTGGCTTTCTGGAAGTTGGCTAGTTAACACAGCTGCAAGAAAACCTAGAAACAATTTCTTCCACTGAGCAAAGGATCCTTAGGCTGTGTTTAACATTCAAATCAATTTACTATATGCTGTGCTTTTTAAAATGTTTTAAGCTATTCAAACATTTTTATTTTCTGCATGTAATGCTAAATAACCTGTTGAACTGATTTTCTCATTTTTTTAGCTTGGTTGTTTGGGTATGCTGCAGACAGAACCCAAGGCAACAGAAGAGTTAGTGTACTTTGATTGTTTATAAAGGAGCGGCATAAAAATAATCTTTAAAGCTAAGGGAATGTTAATATTTAGATCCGTCTAAGGGAAAATAATAACAGTTTGTGATTTCCTCCCTCCTCACTCACAGGGCAAACATTTTTGAGGGAGGATTTTATTTTGTAACATAAATTGTTTTCTATATAACCCCAAAGACATGAGTGTTTAATAGTGAGCTATAGAAAGAGATGCCCATAATTAGCAGCTTGGGTACAGTCAGATATAAACATATATTTTGTTTATGAAACATGTATCTTGAAAAAAAATCACATATTGCTAGATGTCAAAATAGGGTCAAGATGAAAATAAAAAAGCCATTAGAACAAAAAATTTTAAATAAAATTCAAATCAGATATCATATATATGTGCATACCTACACCACACAATCCTGAAACAAAATTTTATCCAGGTTCATTCCTTCATCATCATCAATATCATTGTAACTGTCATTGTTAGATTATCAATTTTGATATAAAACTATGATTCTGATTTTAATTTTAACTCCACAGACCTTAACCAAACACATACTAATTACCTTGAATGCAGGTGTTTATCATATAATGTGTCAACATTTCATGACTGTATAATTTATATGGTTTATAATCACTAATAATAGAATTGATGGTATCTGGAACTCATAGGGTATTTATGAAGCACCAGATACCAGCCTGAATTCCTTAAATGAACTGGATCTTGTAGTCCTTATAAGAACCCCTTTAGGATAAAAATGATCATTCCCATTTTATTAACGAAGACACCAAGACTTGGAGAAATCAAGTAATTTTACCAGTACTGCATTTTATAAGCAGAGTTGAGATTTGAATGCAGTCTGTTGGACATCAAAGAACATCCTCTAAACCACTGTACTAACCAGGAACAACCCAAGTTGACAAGATAACCTCTTTCTGATCACCATGAACATCTGATATGGCATCCCTGCCCTTGATGCTCTGAATGTGGCTTGTGATTCTTCACTAATAGCCAGCCAGTGATTGGACCAACGGTAGACACCTGATTAAGGAGAGTCAATCAGATTCTTGCTGCGCAGACACTGAACTGTGAACTCCTTAGTAGGTAACTTAGTAAGAGATCTGGGATGGGGCCAACACAGACTGTCCAGGTTAGGGGGTGGGGGGCATGGCATGCAAAGCAAGAAATTAAAAGAGAGGGGAAGGGCACTCAGGGAGACATGAAAGCCCTCATGTAGCCACTTAGAGACAGTTAAAAAAAAACACACACACACTTCATTTTCCACTTTCCAAGGACCCAGCTATACTTCTTTGCCCTTGGTTTCTAAGAGATTTTTGTATATCCTTTCAACAAACCCTTCTTTGTATTGGCTTGAGTTTAAGTGCATTCTGATCTTTGCAGGACAGAGAAGTGCCCATTCTTGACTAGACATTATCAAATGGAATTTTTCCTTTTTATACAAAAAGCAGGGTTTAATTCTGATCCCCAGATTCATGTGTGTAAGAAATGTGACTTTATTTTTCTACACACAACTGAATTTCTGTGTTTTTTTAAAAATACAAATTTATTTAAATTGGAGGTTAATTACTTTACAATATTGTATTGGTTTTGCCATACATCAACATGAATCCGCCACAGGTATACACGTGTTCCCCATCCCAAACCCCCCTCCCTCCTCCCTCCCCGTACCATCCCTCTGGGTCGTCTCAGTGCACCAGCCCCAAGCATCCAGTATCGTGCATCGAACCTGGACTGGCAATTCGTTTCTTATATGATATTATACATGTTTCAATGCCCTTCTCCCAAATCATCCCACCCTCGCCCTCTCCCACAGAGTCCAAAAGACTGTTTTATACATCTGTGTCTCTTTTGCTGTCTCACACACAGGGTTATCATTACCATCTTTCTAAATTTCATATATATGCGTTAGTATACTGTATTGGTGTTTTTCTTTCTGGCTTACTTCACTCTGTATAATAGGCTCCAGTTTCATCCTCATTAGAACTGATTCAAATGTATTCTTTTTAATGGTTGTGTAATACTCCATTGTGTATATGTACCACAGCTTTCTTATCCGTTCGTCTGCTGATGGACATCTGGGTTGCTTCCATGTCCTGGTTATTATAAACAGTGCTGCGATGAACATTGGGGTACACGTGTCTTTCAATTCTGCTTTCCTCAGTGTATATGCCCAGCAATGGGATTGCTGGGTCATAAGGCAGTTGTATTTCCAGCTTGTTAAGGAATCTCCACACTGAATTTCTGTTTTGAGAGCCCTTGCTGAAGGGGTGGCAGAAGCTCAGTCCACACATTTCAGAATTCTAGGGGGTGCTGAGTAGTAACGAGGAGACAAGGGAAGCAGGTGGTGGACCTTGAGTTCCGGTCACCATCATTAGCTATCCACAGTGGCATCTCTGAGATGCCTGGCCCTGGGTATCATTCAACAAGCTCACTGCTTCCCAGCCCACATTCCCATCTATGCTTCTCCTTTTGCTTCTCCTGTGCTCCTCTCTTGTGCCCAGGGATTCACTTACCACTCCATGCCATGCTGGGCAGAGAAACACTGTGAGGTCATCCAAGAACCCATCCACTTGGCTCAGAGAATCATTCTTCTCATCATCCTGGGCCATAGGAAGCTAATGCTCAGGTGCTTCCTCCCACACATTCAATTCTCCTCTGAGCACCACCAGCAAAGTGCACATCCTGTGTGCAGCTAGTTCCCACAGATCTATCTTGAGGCTCTGTAGTCACCCCTTCCCAGGGCTTGACCTGAGTAATGGCTGGATACCGGTCTTCTTTCTCAGGAGTTTTCCACACCAAAGATTTCAAATGCCACCCCACCCCCACAACTCCCTAATGCTTCCTGATCCATGGACTCCTGTCCCCCTCCAAGTGTGCAGCTGACCCTCAGTCCCGTGATATTCTAGCTCATCAACTACTCATGCCCTGAGGTTCTTCTCTCTTCCGAGGGAGCTAGGATTTTAGAACCCAAAAACTGAGATTGACTTCATAACTTGTGCTTACCCTATGACCTAACTTCCCTAAGGCAATAAAACTAGACCAGCTTAGTTACTAAATGGAAGCCAAAGCCAAGCAACCTCAGGAAAAACTAGAAAAATCCTCAGTTGATATTTTAAAATATTGCCCTGCCACAATGCACGAGAACCCTACAGCCACAGAAAGCTTTCTTCTGGCCATAGGCCTTGATTTCACTATCCATTTCCCCTAGATGATGCTGGCCAAGCTGCAGTGGTATACTTCATCTTCAGCTAAATTGATGGCTCTGTGATTCTGCCATTTCGCATGTGAAAATAGTGATGATGTGTGATGAACCACTTATCCAGCTTTAAGATTTGTCTTTAGGGGCTTCTTTGGTGGTACAGTGGTAAAGAATCTGCCTGCCAAGCAGGAGACACAGGCATGCCAAAGAACAACTGAGTCCGTGTGCCACAGCTATTTAGCTTGTGTTCTAGAACCCAGAAGCCACAGCTACTGAGCCACATGCCCCAACTACTGAAGCCTGCACACCCTAGAACCCACGCTCCAGAGCAAGAGAAGCTGCCACAATGAGAAACCCATGCACCACAAATAGAGAAAATCCCACGCAGTAATGAAGACCCAGTACAGTCAAAAGTAAATAATAAATAATTAAATAAGTTAATTACATTTTAAAAAGACATTTGTCTTTAGAGTGAGTCTCACATTGTGAAATCTGGGAGAAAGTAAATTGTAAATGAAGATGTGCCCTCTTTCCTTGTTTCACCTTTTCTATAAAAGTTGTGATAAACATTAAGAAAACTTGTCTTTTTACCTGCTTAAATAACTGTCCAGTCCCTACCAAAAGTCTCATAACTTATCCTCCTTAAGATACTTCTCCATCTTTGTAAAAATATCAAATAACACTTTCCCTTTTATATTTTATTGTCTCATAATAATAGGAAAAACATTTTAATGTAGACAAAAGAACTAATTGGTGGTTTACAGAAAATACATCTGCATGGAATACCACATTTAATAAAAATTAAGAAAACAAATAGTCATACTGCTTTATCAGAATCAATATCAGAAGTTAAGAGTTATGTCTAAACCTGACTTAGGTATTTTATTTTTCTTATTTTCTAGTCTCAAAGAATATCACCTTTTCTAACTTTCCCTAAGAGGCTCATACCTTAACTAAACAACATTTCTTAACAAACAAGTACTGTACCTCACTCTTCTCTTGACTCCTTTAACACAGATTTATTTTAATTCTACTGTGTACTGGGCATGGGATGCTGCAAAATAACTGATACAAGGAGGTCACAGGTCAGTGGAGGAGATGGAAATTACAGTGCAAAGTAAGTTCTTATGACATAGAACTTACTAGGACTAGGTTCAGTTTTCTGCATTGTGTCCCAGTGTGGGATCTACCACCATTCCAGCCTACACACTAGCACCAGTTCCCTTCTTTCAGTGCATTCCAGATTAAATCCCCCTCCTGCTAAAAAAGTCTCAGTGGCTCCCCAGTGTAATTTCCCAGTCTAAGTTGGGGGATATTAGTTTCAGGTATACCAATCTGAGAAGGTATTACACAAAAAGGGGACCTTGTGGTAACATAAAAGGGAAACAACAGTTAAAACAGAGTTAGACCATTTGGTTGCGTTGCTTTCTCAGGAATTCTCAGAGCTTGTTATTCAAGCATATCTAGCTTTCAGCAATGCTAAAATGCATTAGTGTAAGGAAAATATTGTGCATATCCAAGAGGAAAGATATTTGAGGTCACTGATATTTTCTCAATATCAATAACCTCAGATATGCAGATGACACCACCCTTATGGCAGAAAGTGAAGAAGAACTAAAGAGCCTCTTGATGAAAGTGAAAGAGGAGAGTGGAAAAGTTGGCTTAAAACTCAACATTCAAAAAACTAAGATCATGGCATCTGGCCCCATCACTTCATGGCAAATAGATGGGGAAACAGTGGAAGCAGTGAGGGACTTTATTTTCTTGGGCTCCAAAATCACTGCAGATGGTGACTGCAGCCATGAAATCAAAAGACGCTTGCTCCTTGGAAGAAAAGCTATGACC
Source organism: Bos mutus (assembly GCF_027580195.1). Classification (NCBI taxonomy): domain Eukaryota; kingdom Metazoa; phylum Chordata; class Mammalia; order Artiodactyla; family Bovidae; genus Bos; species Bos mutus. The sequence goes on along the minus strand of NC_091628.1, from coordinate 19,814,904 downwards.
AACCTAGACAGTATATTAAAAAGCAGAGACATCACTTTGCCGACAAAGGTCCGTCTAGTCAAAGCTATGTTTTTCCAGTAGTAATATATGGATGTGAGAGTCGGACCATAAAGAAAGCTGAGTGCTGAGGAACTGATATTTTTGAACTGTGGTGTTGGAGAAGACTCTTGAGAGTCCCTTGGACTGTAAGGAGATCAAACCAGTCAATCTTCAAGGAAACCAGTCCTGAATATTCATTGGAAGGACTGATCCTGAAGTTGAAACTCCAATACTTTGGCCCACCTGATGCAAAGAACTGACTCATTGGAAAAGACCCTGATGCTGGGAAAGACTGAAGGCAGGAGGACAAGGGGGCAACAGATGGTTGGATGGCATCACCGACTTGATGGACATGAGTTTGAGCAAGCTCCAGGACTTGGTGATGGATAGGGAGGTCTGGCGTGCTGCAGTCCATGGGGTCGCAAAGAGTCAAACAGGACTGAGCAACTGAACTGACTGAAGAGAAAGGATGCATATTTATAGCATCTCTTCCAAAGTTAAGACCAGGGAACCCTTTTCTTCCAAGGCATCTTGCACAACTAGCATTGAGAAAGAGAGAGAGAGAACCCCACCTAATAAACAAAACCAAACAAACAAAAAACCTGAAAAACCACTAGTCTAAGGAACAAAGTTCAAACTTACCAGCACCGTACTTACAGTTGTTGCCATTTGTCTCTAATTTATTCCTACAGCCCATTTCCTATCATTCCTTCCTTCCTGTACATCTTGTACAACCCTTGTTGCCTTGCTGTTAGTTCTCTACGTAGATGGTACACTTTAACATGCTTCAGTTTTAATTTGTGTATTTCTCCAGTTATGTTGCTCCCCACCATTCTCCTTTACTTCATCTCTCTTCACCTGGACTCCTATTAATACTGAAAAACCCACTCAACTGTCATCTTATCAATAGTGCCTTCCCTGATCTACCCAGACTGTGTGACTCACTCTTCTTCTATTAATATATTTCTACCACTCTGTACTACAGCACCAATCACTCTGTATATATATTTCTCTGCCTCTCTCAATAGAAAACAAGTTTTTTGGACTTCCTCTTTTTACCCCCAACATTTAGCCAATCTTCCATCACATAAATGATTGCATATACACTGCAAATTTCATATCATCTTCAAACACTTGATGAAATTCCTTCATTTTCTTTCAAACCACCAGAAAAATACAGGTGTGAATTCAGTGTGACCCTTTCTCTTTAATTTAGATTCCCCATTTGAAACAGGGTTCTTACCAATAGTCTTACCATGACTACTACAAAGGGACCCTTAGATCACCCATTATGTCTTAGATTCTTTTTCTTCTGCCCAATTATAAAATCATATGTCATAATCATTTTTAAATTTGTACAAAATACTGCCCTGTATCTTTCTATAAACAGAAAACAGGAGCTTTGTGCTATAGTGCCTGGCCACACAAAAAATATTTGTTGGAAACATATAGAAAGTTATATTCTCTCAGAGAGAAAATAAGCTCCTCCCAAATGCCAGTTCTCCTCCAAGTCCACAGAGCAGACCCACACACTCCCTGCTGTTCCCTGGGCTCATCAGCCTTTCCCCCTGGATTTTCTTTCTTTCATATTAATATTTTTGTCTGCCTCCTAGTGTTCAGGCATCCCCAGGACATCAGAAGAACTGCCCAGACCAGGGTGGTCTGCACTCCTGTCCTCCTTCTTGGGCCCACTTGCCCCTTCTCCAGTTTCCTCCTTCTCCCACTGAGACTTGAAGAAAATTTGTTCACGTTGCCAACAATTCTCAGATACTTTCAATTCAGCAAAGAGGCTGACTTATTTTATTCCCTGGTTGGGGGCGGGGGGCGGAAAGTGACATTCTCTTCAAATTGTTAAACACTACTTGTTTTCTTGATGCAAAGCGAAATTTTAACATTGTACAATCCCCAAATGCTGAAGTTTTTAGTTAAATGGCATTTTCCTCCACATTTTAAAACCTTCTCTAGCATGAAAATGTGCACACACACAGTTTCTTAGAAGGGTCTAAACACCTCCAATTTGTATCCAGGGTCCTTTTTCATCTGCTCCCATCCTACACCTTTCCTGCATGCCCACTGCACCCTAGCTCTACAGCGATCTGATAAGGCTTGTCAACACCATGACAAGCTCATCCCCTAAATACTTTTGTATCCATGATTTCCACCCTCATCTTTCCAGGCTTCCAATCACAACTCAGATGATCCTCCAGGAAGCTTTCACTGACTATGGGGTTCACAGTGATCCTTCTCTAATCCACATGGTATTTTATTTCTATAGCATCTTTATTAGCCTTATTCAAAATTTTTCTAGCCTGGTATTCATTGTTATGTCTTGACTCTTTAACCAGCCAGCCAGTAACCTAGAAGGAAGGTGTGGGCTCTAAAGTCCAGCATCCTCTGGCTCAGGAGCTTAATTTTTGAGCTCAGAGAGGTCTAGATTTTTGTTTTCTTTTTTTTTAAATTCTGGTGTGGGATCTTCTAGATCAGGGATTGAGCCCATGTCTTCTGCATTGGCAGGTGGATACTTTACCACTGAGCCACCAGGGAAGCCCAAGGTCTAGTTATATTATTTGTAAAATGAAGAAATAAACAGCCCCAGCAACGTTGAAGGTTGGTGGCAGTTTAGTCACTAAGTTGTGCCGTACTCTTCCAACTCCATGGACTTCAGCCTGCTAGGCTCCTCTGTCCATGGGGTTTCTCAGACAAAAATACTGGAGTGGGTTGCCATTTCCTTCCCCAGGGGATCTTCCTCACCTGGGGATCAAACCTGGGTCTCCTGCATAGCAGGTGAATTCTTTACCGACTGAGCCACCAGGGGAGCCCAAAGTTGAGGGTTGCCATGCGTTAAATGAGGTCTCCAATGTGAAGCGCTCTGCCTTCCTGATCTTCATGAACCCTCTTAGGGCTTTCCTGAGGGCAGGACCAAGTCCTACACCAGTTCCCAGATCTACTGGTTGCCTAGCACAGTGACTAGGGGTGTGTGTGTGTGTGTGTGTGTGTGTGTGCATTCAGCTGTGATTGACTCTCTGTGACTCCTTGGACTGTAACCCACCAGGCTCCTCTGTCCATGGGATTTTCCAAGCAAGAATACTGAAGTGGGTTGCCATTTCCTCCTCCAGGGCATCTTCCCAACCCAGGGATCAAAGTTGCACCTCCTATGTCTCCTACATTGGCAGGTGGATTCTTTACCAACTGTGCCAGGCACTAGGGGTCTTATCAGTAGCAATTGTTGAAATGCCTAGAATTAAGAAAAAGCTGGAAACATAATCTCAGTTGGTGAGGAAATAAGACATACCTCTAGATTGAACTGGAAAATGAGAAAGCATAAAATAGCAGATCAGTCACAATGCACAGACCATTTCCATATAAGAAAGATAATTTATAGGACACAGATGGAAAATTAAATGTCCTGTCTCTAACACCTTGAACAAGGGCTGCCTTGAGTCTTGTAGGGATATGCAACAAACAGATGTCCCCTTCAGCCTTTCTAACTAACCAAGTGCTGATTAGGTCCTATCACACATTCAATCACAAGACAGGATCTAAAATACTATCATAAGATAGGAAGAACATTTCTTTAGTCTGTTTGTGAGCTCAAAAGTGCTACATAGTTAGAGCTTCCCCAGTTGCTCAGCAATAAAAAATCCACCTGCAATGCAGGAGACGCAGGTTCAGTCCCTGGGTCAGGAAGATCCCCTGGGGTAGGAAATGGCACCCCACTCCAGTATTCTTGCCTGGAAAATTCCATGGACAGGGGTCACAAATGAGCAGAACACGAATTAGCAACTAACCAACAACAGCCACACTGCTGGTAAAGTCTCACTGTTGACTACAGGAGTCAGAACAAAACAATTTGAGTCCTACCAATTACACAATGGGTGTAAGGAGAGTGAGTATTTCCATTTTACATGATTTCTATCATTTCCCATCACTAAATGGGGAAAAAAAATGCCATCCATTCACACAAGGAGTTCCACTGAAAAGCCAAGTACTTCTTTCTGTTTACTTAAACACGGATCTAGAATATGGAGACGCACAATAAATTCTAAACATGGTGCACATCTGGTCCCCAAAACCACAATTAATTTATTGCTGCATCTGAAACATTTTCAGCGACTGTCATATAATATATTTTCACACATTTCTAACAAGAAGTTTTCTTGGAACCAAAAAGACAGGTATATCTGTCAGTTCAATTCTTGCAAACGAAAGAGAAAAATGTTTGGCTCAGATTCCTGTACTGTCTTTGGAGCCGTGTAACTATTACATGAGAAGGGTATTAGTCAAAGATGCCAGAAGCTCTGCAATTACTTCCAAAGAGTGAAATTACTGGCTGCACAGAAAAATAAAAAGATACATGCATGTGTGTAGGCACCCTCCCTTTCTTCCCATTCCAACAGAACCATTTATTGCACTTATTTGAAGAGATGTACCACAGGCTTGTTAAACCCATCTATCTCCCAGTACTATAATGTCGGACTCCCTATTAAATGGAATCTTTTGATCCCTGTGGCTCTGAAAGCAGAACTTTATTAAAAGTTTTATTAAAAATTAAAAAGCAATTGAAATCACATTCAAATGCTCAAAGGCTCTATATTTTCACCCTAACCCCCTCACAGGCATTTGAAAGGAGAGTCACAAAGGCATTGGACAGCCAAAGAGCCCCAAGCCTAATAAAGAGGGCTGCCAAAATGTCCCAGAATTGGCCCCAGTGAAACCTTTTACTGGCTGACTGTTGGCTGCAAAATCTGCCTTTAAGCACTTTCTCCTCTGCAAAAACCCAGGGCTCCTTTAAGAGCTTTGTCTTAGCACACAAAACTTTCAAGTGATTCACCCAGCTCTACCCCAGTCCCTCACATTGGCTATAAAGGCTTTGACCTCTCATGATAACCCACTAAAAGCACATTCTGCTCTCAGGGCTGGCAAGAAATGCAGAAAGGCAAGACTATTTTGATGTTGGACAAGGTTCATAAACAGCTCGGACATCATCAATTTTCTTTCACACTTCTTTCTGAGCCTTTGCTTGTGCTGCTCCTTCCACCATGAAGGCCCTGGCTGACTGCCTGGTGAACACCTCATCATGCTTCAGAACTCAGTTCAACGAGGACTTTTGGGTAACACTTTCCCTAACACCCCAACCCTTGCTGAATTAGACTGTCTAGTCTCTGTGTGGAATGGAACATCCCATACAACCCTCCTCCAACTCCACCCTACCATAAAGGTATTCAACAGAGGGTAGGTTGTGTCATTACGTCTATCTTCCACCCCAGCAGGCAAGCCCCTTCTGGACAGGACCTCTGTATCCCCAGCACCGAAGACACTCTTGCATAAAGAAGTGACTCCAGGGACATCCCTAGTGGTGGTGGTCCAGTGGTTAAGAACTTCTCTTCCAATGCAGGGGACGAGGGTTCGGTTCCCAGGAGGGGAATTAAGATCCCACGTGCTGCAAGGCAACTAAGCCCACATGCTGCAACAAAGACTCAGCACAATCAAAAGTTTTTAAAAATTTAAAAATAAAAAAAAAGGAAGGGAGTCTTTAAATATTTCCTGCATGAAAGAACAATAGCAGAAGGCCACAAAATTCAGCTTCTATTGTTTTTCCATAAGCAAGAAAGAGAATCTCAGGAAAGGGCAAACTCAGGGTCTTCGGGTCTTCAATCAAAGAGCTAACGGTAAGGCAAATCCAAGGGATCACATGGAAATTAAGAAGGGAAACATATGCCTTTACAATCTGCGCCTGCAAGCTAGTTGTTAGAATTAGAGAAATACAAAAAGACATGGAAGAGCAGTCAAGAAAAGGGAATTTAAGGGGTTATAGTAGACAAAACAGTGAGTGCTCTTCACTCTGAGAAAAACAAAAGCTGAAAAGATAGGAGCAAGGTGAGGAACCCAGGAAGGCGGTAAGTAGAATGAGCAAAGATGGGGAGGGATATAAGACTTATAATTCTAGCATCCTAGAACAGCAAAGAGTTTCCTGGATGTGAGAAGGGTCTATTGGTCCAGGAAAAACTTCGAAAGACTGTCCCTATGTTAGTAGATAAAAAAAAGGGGATAGGAGGGTAGATTGCTTGAGGCCGGCAAAACAAAGTGACCCCAACTTGTGCTGAGTTGAGTTGAACAAAGAAAACTGCACTGAATTAATAGGAGGCTGATCCTGTACTTAAGTTGACAATGTAGAAGAGATTCATACAAAACACAGAAAACTTGAGGAGAGCTAGGCGAGGTCAGACAGAGGTGCAACACAGGGCTGGGGGTCCCACGTCCACAGCTCACAGGAACATACAGAGCTCTGCTTGCTCTGATGCAGGTGCATATAGAGAATGCCTAACAGCAGCTGAAATACCCAAAAACAAGGAGGTGAATGGCTGCCCTGGGCCAGTATGGAGACAAATTGGCTGAGTGGAGAGTCCCTCTGCAGAGCTCTCCAACCATTTGAGAATTCTGCCTTCTCTCCTGAGATGCCCTTGAAAAGCCTTTTAAATTTTTATGTGGTTTCTAAGGCATCTTAATTTTTAATAAAAAGTTCTTAATAATATTCTGGATAAAAGACTATGGTACTTACAAGGTCCATTTTATAATGCCAAACCCTTTGTGCAATATATGTATATATTTTTAAAAGACCACGGTTTGGCAAATGTGGACAGCCCTTAACATGTACGATTATTCTCCTTCCATTTACTCGACTGCTTGATCCTGCAGCCAAGGGCAAATCCATCCAGTTCTCTGCTCTGACTTTACTATAAGGGGAGGAGTTTAAAGGGACATGTAACATAGTGTTAATTTCCAGCTGCCTTAGCGCCTTAACCATGTTCATCCAGCTGACGCTGTTGACACTGGCTTCAGACACATGTTCCTGAAGGCCCAAGCATGTCCAGGGGCATGTATCTCAGGCAGGTTTCTAGCAATGATAGCGGTGTGCTCAGTAGTGCAGTCACGTTCAATTCTTTGTGACTCCATGGACTGTAGCCCACCAGGCTCCTCTGTCCATGGGATTCTCCAGGCAAGAACACTGGAGTGGGTTGCCATGCCCTCCTCCAGGGGATCTTCCTGACCTAGGAATTGAACCCATGTCTCTTATGTCTCCTGCACTGGCAGGCAGATTCTTTACCACTGAGCTACCAGTTAAGTCAGGGATGATGGCTATCACAAAGAAATAAGACACCTACCCACAAGTGTAAAGCAGAACCCCTTGAACTCTCCTGTCAATTGGTTAATGCCTTAAAATTTACAAAGTGCCTTCTCTGAGTCTCAGAGAAATGGTACCATTCACCAAGGTTCCATGGCTTAGGGCCAGAACCAGAAGCTTCATAGATATTTTTCCTGCAGGTCCAAGCTCTGGGGGCATTGTGACTGGAACACCGGTGGCCAGAATTGATTCAGTAATGAAGTGCAGTGATTATCAGCCCAGTACTGGAGTCATTCAGAAAAGTGTAGGTGAAGACAACATGACGGGGAAAGGCTGGAGCTGAGATATCAGTCAAGGGTGGATTGAACACCATTTTCAAAGAACTTCCCAGAAAACTTCCTCAATACAGGAGTCAGGTAATACCTGAGCATTGTCAAGAATGAGTTGTGGAAAACCATGATGGAGAAGGCTAGATCTTGTAGGAAGAGAAAATTCCATATCATGTGTCCTAAACTTTAGGAAATCGCCTAGACTTATAAGAGTAGGTGGACTTCAGTCGGTAAAGCCCTGATGACCCAGTCAGTAAAGAATCCGCCTGCAATGCGGGAGACCTGGGCTCTATCCCTGGGTTCAGAAGATCCCCTAGAGGAGGGCATGGCAGCCCACTCCAGTATTCTTGCCTGGAGAATCCCCAAGGACACAGACGCCTGGTGGGCTGCAGTCCATGGAGTCACAAAGAGTTGGACATGACTGAGCGACTAAACATGTAAGAGTAGATAAATGTGTCATTTGCTTAGGAAATGAGTTAGTTGCTTGAATCTCATTATCTCTTATCTGAGAAGGAAATGTAAGGGGTGTTCAGAAAGATAAAGGTCCACAAACACGATGAATTTTTCCAATTTGCTAGTATCCTATTTGTGGAGTTAAATTTTCTTTTAGCTTCATGAGTTAATGCCACAGGTTTCAAAACTGTCTTCTGCACTCAAATTTTGACTTTTCTTCAAAGGACTAAGAAGTCACTAATGTCCTTTAAAGACAGAGAAAACACACCAAACTTGAGAAGACAAGGAAATAGGAATTTTCACACTTATTCACACATATATTTGAGTCATTTTCCAAGTGAACAACACATTGATCCTACTTTATAATTTAATAGGCTTTTTGTGCCTCTTCTCATCTGTAAAGTAGGAAAAACAATAGTACCTGCTCATGGGTTGTCATTAGGATTAAATGAGTCGATGTATATAAAGTACTTGGCATAGTGGCCAGCATAATAAATGACAAATAAAGGTAGCTATTACTCATACTCCAATGAGTTCTTTGGTTTCTATAAATCATAAAAGGTGCTCCTTGAACACACACACACAAGAAGTTTCCAGGGGTTTGCTAGGTCTATGAAATTTGATCTTCCTTGCCTTACCTTGGCAAGAATCTTAACTAGCTAAAGTTATTGATCCAGGTAGCAAGATCCACACCTCTACATAACTGTTTCCACTCAATGCAAATTTCCAGAAAGTAATCGTTTCAGGCTGTAAGTGTCCATGTTTGGTCTCAACCCAGGAGAAACTCACTTGCATTGGAAGATGGGAGCAGAATCCATACCCTGCTTTTGAGCAACTGGGTTGAGGAACAAATAGACTTTTTTTTCCTATCCCCAAATAAGGAGCGTTTAAAAATTACCAAACATTATAAGTTTATAAGCATAAAGAAAGCCCTGTATATAGTAAGTGACCACCTACTCTGAAGTTCCTATTATTTTTAAGATTTTTAAACCTCCTTTGAGACAAAGTAGACCCAAGTTAAAATTTGGGGTATCTTTTTTTTTTTTTAATGTCCAAGTTTTTCAGCTAAAATACTCTACATTTTAATAGTTTCTTCTCTGATTTTTCTCTTTTAAATTTCATAACATATTTCACAGTTCTAAGGTGCTGGTAAAATGGTATTAGAAAAGGATTTTAGCATAGATTAAATGCCAAGAGCCATCTACTCTACCCACCAGACATATGCAGCCACAAGTCCTTTCTTCATGATGCCAAGACACTCAGATCTAGTGTTTGGAAACATCAATTTCCCAGTCACCAGACTGAACATGCTCTGCAGTTCATGCCCACCCAGCTCCAAACTCAGTGCCCACCATGACAGATGGCTGATGAGTGAATGAACCAACTGGCGTCATGTGGACCAAACTAGCACACGGTTAACTGAATATCTCACTCACCTGGAAATTTCTTAGAAATATTAAAAGGTCTTTTTTTTAATTACAAATATTCCATTTCCCAACATGAAGGCTTCTTCTCTCTTTGTTCCTATCCACACTAGCCACCAGTGGCCATGTTACAGAATCAGTGGCTACACATGCACAAACCCATGGCCGCTCAGAGCTGTAGTTGTTTTGACTGCACAGCAACCGAGGTCCAATTGTCCCCAAGGAAAGTGACTCTGAAGTGAGACCTTTCTGAACCCCCTTCCCTCTGCTATGCTCCCATAAACTGAGAATTAGTTCAGATATAAATGAGGAAATATTTTGATAGAAAGGGCTGCAGGGAGGGGGACATGTGATAAGGAGAGCAGCACTCAAGCAGTAGCTTCAGACTGCATCAGAGCAGCCTCCAGGCTTTGCAGACTCTCAGAGTCAATGAGAAACGATGGCTCAGAAAACATGCGCTCCGCTCCATTCACAGCCCTGCTTAAACTCTCGAAATGTGAAAACCATGTCATTTACCTCTTTGTATTCTCAGGGGCCAAGGACAGCGGCTGGAATATGGAGGGGGGCAGTTTAAGAATTTTTTGTGAGAGAAAGGAAGGAAGAAAGGGAGGGAGGAAGACAGCCAGTCTCTTTGGAGCCCCTATTTTGCTAAAATATTACTACAGCCTCCTCTGGGGTCCCTGCCAGGCCATTGTAGCTACTACAACTTCCTGTTGCCTTTCATCCAACTCCTTCAGTAATTTGTGCCTGGACTGTTTTCAGTTTTCTGGACAACATGGGCTAGGAGGCAAGTCTGGAGTCTGTACAAATGATAAAGTTTTGAATATCAAGTTGGTGAGTTATCTCACGTCAGCTCTGCATGAGTGGCTTGCTTTAAATTTAGTGTACAGCTGGAGCCAGGAGGCAGGCATAGGATCCTATAAAACATGGAATCACATTATTGAAAATCATCAAAGGCTTTCACTTGAGTTCTTGAGGTTGGCAGGCATGGGAAATTAGAGCCATGGAGGATGCTATCTTGGAACCAGAAGACATGACTCTTTGATTAAGCTTCAGGCTCTTGGAATCTCCTGATTGTTCATCTCATACTAATGATCTGGGAGAAATGCTAGAAGGCAAGTCAATGGTACTCACTGCTGACTCTGAATTGGGAGGAAGCCACCTGAAATATCAGTAATTGTCCAAAGGAAAGAAATAATTACAGGCTGACTAGATTAGAAATCTAATCTCCACAGGACTTTCCCACAGGTAAATGAGATCCAGCTTATAAAACATCATGAAGGAAAACAAGCTATCACACCCTCATCACTGCGTACCTTAGAAATCTGGCTCATCTGGACTCTCACTATGCCCTCCTCAGTTACATGCCAGAGGGCTGGCCCCTCAGACAGAGTGTAGCCTCCAAACAGACCATACTGAAAAATGTAACCCCTTAGCCCTACTCACGAGGACTGGACACTCAGCATGCCTGCCACCCTTCTTGACCCAGTGTACACTGAGCACCCACTGTGCACCATACACACTTGTGCCAGACCCTAAGAACCCAGAGATGAAGAAGATCCCATTTCTGGGCTTAGAGTACAATTGTGAGTGGTCCTTCCTTTGGAAGAAGACAATAGGAACTACATTTCTAACTTGGAACTTCTGCGCCAGCTTTGAACTCCATGCTTAGAAGCCTTGCCTTGGTACAAGTTCCTCTAGCAGAGAAGAAACCACTGTCCTTGGAGTTGGAGAACACTGGTCAGATCTAGAGAGGCTGTGAGCCTCAGAGGGTGAGTGGGCTTGCCCCAGACTATCAAAGTGGGGAACCCACCATCTATCCTTATTGCACCCCATTTTCTTTCTTATTTTTCCCTCCAGTATTTCCAAACAAGCTGCACACCAGAATCAGTGAAGGCACTTTTTAAAAACACAGATTCCTGACCCTACTCCACTCTTGCTGAATTAAATCCTTGGATTTAATTAATTGCTGAACCCAATCCTTGGATTGGGTAGAATTTGCTTTTTAAACAAATCTCTCAAAAAAAAAATTTATGTCAAATTAGAGAACTTTTGGGTAGTAGAAAGAGCATAGGCCGATAAAACAAACAAACAAAAAATTATGTCAAGTTAGAGAACTATTGGATAGTAGAAAGAGCATAGGCCGATGAACCAAGATCTGAAATTCAGTACTGCCACTTAATTAACATAATGAACCCTGAGGTACCTGGGTTAATTTCTTCTTTATGACCCAGTTTCCTGAGCAGTAAAATGGAACAATTCCCGGTGTTGTTATAGACTTGGAATACAGTATGCAAAATACCCAGCACTAAGCCACTACCATAATCTTTTTCCACTTCCATTAAAAGATGGCTCCCAGGAAAACATCTTATATTTTATAATTTGCTTCAAATTTAAGTTGAATTTCTCCAGGACAGTTGTTTTATGGGTATCTCTCTAGCTGCAGAAAGAAGAGCTTTGTTCACTAATTTTAAAACTTCAAGAATCATGTTGCAATTATCAAAGACACATTTTAGCCAAGGGGATGAACCTATGAGACCCCTTCCCTGGAGAGACAAAGTCAATAACAACCTCAATTACTAGAGGCAAGAGAGAGAAATCTGGTAAAAAGAATGAGAAAGATCCTACTACACTGACTTGTGTGTTCCACATCTTTTCAAAGTACAAAATATTCAATTAACAGTCACACAAATGAAGCAAGAAGGTTCCGTTAGGCATCAGAGCACTGAAGAGCAAGGAAGACCTTCCTGGGAGGGGAGCGCTCAGGAAGCACAGGTCTCAAATAGCTCACAGGAGTCTGATCTTAGACAGTGTTTACCATGAGTTTGCCAACCCTTGACCACCTTAGCATTCAGAGTTGCCTTCAGCCCAGGTTCTCGCATAAAACAGAGGTCGGCTGAATATCCACATGCCACCTGTCCCTAGATGTTCCACTGGCAGGATGCAACCAGAAAACACTTGAACCCAAACTTGGATAGAAAGGAGTTCTATCCAAGACAAAAGGTGACATCAACCCATTTTAGTTTCCAAGAAAGTTTGAAGAACATCCTCAGGGAATGAGAAACCACCCAAGAGGGCCAAGTGAGTACTAGCAGCAGCACAACTACAGCCACCAGTGGCCTAGCAGAGGCTCAGATACACCCCTCCCTGACAAGGGACCATGATTTTGGCAGCAGGTTACCCTGTAGTTGAAGTGACCCTGCTCATGCACAACATGATAGGAACTATTAACAGGATGTTTTGGGAAAGAAGGCAGGAATCAAGCCAGAAAAACCAAAAGAACATTCTACTTCCATAATAATGTATCAAAGTGTTACTCACTCAATCATGTTCAACTCTTTGCAACCCCATGGACAGTAGCCCACCAGGCTCCTCTGTCCATGGGATTCTCCAGCAAGAATACTGGAATGGATAGCCACTCCCTTCTCCAGGAGATCTTCCCAACCCAGATGAACCCACGTTTCCCACATTGTGGGCAGATTCCTTGCTGAGCCACCAGGGAAGCCCCATAAGAATATACAGGCCCTGGCATAACCTTCCTTAACATTGCCTTCTCTACACTTTCTAATGTATCTGCCTTTCCTCCTATCTTCCCTTCTTCCTCTCCTCTCTTAGAGGATGAGATGTCACCTAACCTGAGAGTTTTGCATCGTTCCACTCTGATGCCTCCTGTCTCCTGGATGACCACATAGCACTCTGTTCCGGATGACCACATGCCATCCTCTTCTGGAAGATGTTAGCCCATCCTCTGCTGGGCAACCACATACCACACTCTCCTGAATGACCATACCACCCTGTCCTAAATGATGGCAGAAAAACTGACTCTTATTTTTGCACCTTCCTTATTAGCTTGTCTTCCTCTATATTCCCCTTAAATGTTGGTTTCTCGGAATCCAGCGTGTGCCCTTTAACCTCTTTATTGCACCTTCTCTCCTTGGACAATCTCATCCACACCCAAGGGCCTCCATCACCACCTTCATGTCACAACCTGACAGATCAATATAAGAGTTTCCAAATTTAGTTTAAGGTCCTGACTCAGATCTCAACTGTCCCCAGGTCTCTCATTTAGGACTGAAAAAAATGACCTGAGCTACAAGAAGGAGCTTACAGTAGGATGTTCCTCAGAAGACCTTTTACCTAGGAAGTCATTCTGAGCACACTTCCTGTTTTCCTATTCAAACCACTCCCTCTTCCCAATTTCATGGCTGCTGAAGCAATACAGGATGTGGTACATAGGAATCTGGCACCTAGATTTGAATCCCATTTCCACACTTGAGCGATGTATCTAATCTCTCCAACTCTTAGTTTCATATCTGTGTTGAGGGATTCATAATAATAGTCACATCATTAGGAACATAAATGAGATGATGCCTATAAAGTGTTAGCACAGTGCCCAGCATTTAGAAAGAGCTCAGTTAGCTATTAGTATATGTCTGTGGTTATTATGCAAAAGTGGTTGTTCCCATTCTTCTATCTCAAGATGGGGAAAAAAATGTTTTTAATGCTTTCTAAGTCCTTTAACCCTTTCCTGCCCCACAGCTACAGATAATCCAAATGGTAGATGTCATGTCATGAGGCTGCTGGTGGAAAAGCCTCTTTGAAGAAAATGGGCTTTTTTTCTCTCTCTCTCGAGTTCCCTGGTCTTTTCTGGTGGCTCAGACAGTAAAGAATCTGCCTGTAATGCAGAACACCTGGGTTCGATCCCTGGGTCAGCAAAATCCCCTGGAGAAGGAAATGGCAAACCACTCCAGTATTCTTGCCTGGAAAATCCCATGGGCAGAGGAGCCTGGCAGGCTACAGTCCATGGGACCACAAAGAGTCAGAAATGACTGAGCGACTAACATCTTCATCTAAGTGTAAGATCATCCTATCGACCAGGTTGAGTTCATTTATGCTGAGCACCCTCTAATCCAGGGAAAAGCTGAGAGAGAAGATGCATGTCTGATTTCAAACCACAAGGAATAAAAGAGATGAACATCAAGCAGTCAGGAAAACAGGATGCCAAGTACAGGAAGCATTTTTTTTAACATAAGAATTAATTTTGTCAAATTTGCTCTGCTTTCAAATTCCATCTTTGCCCTGTAATTAAAATTCTTCTGGTCTCACTCCCATTCAAAAATGGTGAGAAAGAGCATGCTTGAGATCCTATGAGAGACGAGAGACTGAAGAGACAAATTCTTGACCAATTAAAACAATTCTGTTGCTTATATCCCTTTCCCTTGAAAAAAATTCTAAAAAATCTTCCTGCAGCTTTATTCTATGTGGTTTCCTTGGTGTTGTGTGTTTGTTCTCATTACCATTGGGCATATACTTTCCTCCCTGCTGAAATCCCAGCTCTAATTTTTCTTTAGAAAGCAACACTTAGTTCACTGGAGCCCACTGTTTATGAGGGTGCACAGACCCAGATGAATCACAGAAGCAGGCAGATTGCACAAACACAAATCCTCTGCACTGTGTCCACACCCACACCAACCTTCTCACATGGCCTCTCTTCCCAGAATCCCTTCCTGGATTACCTCATCCATACCCAAAGTATAATTACTGCATTCAGGCACTAGAGACAGTTAACAATGCAAGGAGGAGTGCAGCAAACAACCTTCTGATTCCTAGAATCTAGACCCAACACAAAGGCAAAAGAAATTTTCTAGAATGTAAAGGTATCTATGGGCTTCCCAGGTGGCACAGTGGTAAAGAATCCACCTGTCAATGCAGGAGACACGGGAGATGCAAGTTCGATCTCTGGGTCAGGAAGATCCCCTGTAGTAGGAAATGGCAACCCATTCCAGTATTCTTTCCTGGAAAATCCCATGGACAGAGGAGCCTGGCGGGCTACAATCCATGGGGTTGCAAAGAAGGACATGACTGAGCAACTAACACACACTGAATGGCCACCCCGGGTCCAGCCGTACCACTGATAAGAGCCTTTGTTTGGACTGCACTGCCCTTCAACATCTCCTTCTGCCCAGCACCATTCTCATCACTTCTAATAATAAACAGCCTGAGTGCAAAGCTCCATCTCAGTATCTGTTTGCCATGGAGCATGATTTAAAATGATAGTTCAGACAGGCTAACATTTCAAAGCGCAGTGAGTCCAGTATTCCAGAAACTTCACCAAGACTTGAAGCCTTTCTTAAGAGCCGTGGAAATATCATGGAGCAGTCTATGGTATTCCACAGCCAGCTTGTCTCTTGGCTCCACAATAAGATGGATATGCAAGTAGGGCTCTGGGGAATGAAAAGAGCTGGGATTGGAGCCAACACATCTTGGGCTCAGTTCCAGTTCTTCTTCTGTGTACCCTTAAGCAGGTTTTTAGAGCAGTGCTTCTCAAATGAGCAGCGGTGAAAGACCTTTTTCATTTTCAATCTATCACAAACCAACTATATTTTTTATATCACACTCTATATATTTCATATATATCACAAACTATGTTTTTATAAAGCACAATAAAATAAATTACAACTCTCCACTCCCTAAGTGTCGGCTGCCCATAGTGACTTCCTTCAAAAGAGTACATGGAAGGGGATGTGGGAAGACGCTTCACAGTAGAGAACACTGACAGTCACCACCTCAGCCACATGACCAAGCTCAACATAAACAGTAATAAGTCACGTTGATCATATATAGCCTTGATATGATGTGATGAAAATGCCGTTCACCTCTCTGGTATACCTCCCTAAAACCCACACGCTCAGTTGAATCATGAGAACGTATCAGAGAAATCCCAATCAAAGGACACTCCACGAAATTTCTGACCACTACTCCTCAAAGCTGGCAAAGTCACCAAAACCAACAAATGTCTGAGAAACTGTCACAACCAAGAGGAGCTTAAGGAGACATGACAACAAAAGGTAATGTGGGATCTTAGATGGGATCCTGGGATAGAAAAGGGATATTAGGTTTAAAACTGAGGAAGTATAAACAAAATATGAACTTTAGTTAATTATGTGTCAACATGAGTTTGTTAATTGTAATGAATGTACCATACTAATGTAATATATTAAACATATGGGAAATTTGGACAGAGGATATGAAAACCCTCTGTACTATCTTCTCAATATTTCTGTAAGTTTAAAATTGTTATAAAAATAACCTTATCATAAAAAATAAAATGAATTAAATATACATGAATTTTTAAAGAGATATACATAATATAAGCCTAGTTTTTTAAATTATCAGTCTCAATCGACTTAAAATTCTTCTGTCAAATTATTATAAAAGTTTCTAAATGCTTCTTTTTTTTCCATTTTTCTTTATTTTTGAGGTATGGTCAACTTATAATTTAAATTAATATCAGCTGTACAATGTAACCCAAAATTTTTATAGATTATACTCCATATGTAAAGTTTAAAAAAAAAAAACAGAGTGGGAGAATTATGCAAAAAAATAAATAAATAAAGTTATTATAAAATATCGGCTATACTGCTGTACAATATATCCTTTTACCTTATGTATTTTAACAAAATGCTTTTTACTTTCGCTTCTGTACCCATAGTGCCACCAACCAGTAGTAAGTGGTTCTCAGATGGGCACCAGTATGCCCATTTATTCTTATCAGTAAAATGAGGGTGTGAGATCAGAAGATCCAATTTCCCATCCATGGTCCTTCTGTAGATAGCCCCTGCAATGCTATGATAAGTCATCACCTTCTGCCAAAAACAGCAGATTCACAGAACCAGATGCCCAGAACCAAGCCCTTTCTCCATGACAATGGCACAAGGTACTCATTGTCCAGTTTTGCAAACAACCGTTCTCTCCCAGATTCCCTCATGGTTCAGATGGTAAAGCGTCTGCCTACAATACAGGAGACCAGGGTTCAATCCCTGGGTCAGGAAGATCCCCTAGAGAAGGAAATGGCAACCCACTTCAGTACTCTTGCCTGAAAAATCCCATGGACAGAGGAGCCTGGTAGGCTACAGTCCATAGGGTCACAAAGAGTCGGACACGACTGAGCAACTTGTCAATGTCAATGTTCTCTCCCAAAGCCTCCCAAATGCAAGAAGAACAAAGGGTACTGTCTCCAGGCTTCTTTTTTTCCTAATCCAGAACTAGAAAAGGAAGAAATAAAACATATTAAGTAATATTAAATTAAATAATAATAACATACTAAATAATAAAAGTAATGCCACATGTTCAGGCTGCCACAGATGGTCCTCAAGCCAGGGTAAGTAGGTGTTCCTTTTCTTTCCTCTCATTCAGAAGCCCTAAGAAATGGAGAGAAGCCTCTTGTGCCAGGGGATTAATGGAGTCATGAACCAGCTGTAATTGGCCAGGAACCAGAAGACTGTCAGCAGACCATGAATTGTCATAGTTCAGACAGGACACAGTATGAAAGAAGACACAGCACAGATGTGGAAGTCGGTAAAGTGAGTGCAAGTCAGACCTTCCAATGAGCAAGAAGGAGGGGGTAAAAATGGCAGTTGAAAAACAGATGGTAGCAACCTGTCCCTTTAAATAGGTTTCTGAGATGTGAATGGAAGATTTTAAAACAACCGAGGAAGATAATTAATGCATCTTAGAGGGCCATAAATGACTCAGTTTCTAGTGAGTCTTGGAATACCTAGAGTTGATGCCCATGAGGGAAGCCCCAGGAAACAGGGAGCATACACAGCAAAAGCCAATAGGGTTTTGTGTCCGTGGCTTAACGCAGCCAAAGTGGTTCACTGCAGCTCAGCAGTGAGACCACGGCTTCCGGTGTTTTTCAGAAATCAGGCTCCTCCCAACGTAATGGCTCTAGCACCTTAAACACATACTAGTTCATGGCAATAGGGAGACTGGAGATAGAAAAAGCCGACCCATTCCTGCTTGCCTTGGCCTAGAAGTGACAACACCAGTGTTGCTGAAATCTCATGGGCAAGAACTAGTCACATGACCTCGATAGATACAGGAGGACCAGGAAACACAATCTGACCATGTGCCCAGGACAAAGAAACAGGTTTGGCGAGCATGGGGCCAGTTGCCAAGAGTAATCACATGAAGAACTCACAGAAAGCTGCCCAAACATGTTGGTCTTCAATAGTTTTACATGTCTCAGATAATAACATCCTAGAAAACAGGGGCAGTGTCTGGACAACCTTCTTATTAGCACTTGAGTCAGTGCCTCATCTGTTAAAACTTATTCATAGGATTAAAAATGTGCAGAATTTGATTGCCTTTATTCAAAGCCAGATTCTGTTACTTGCCTCCTATGCAAGGTTATATATCCTCTTGGAACCTCAGTTTCCTCACTTGTAAAATAAGACTATTGGTACTTGTCTCACAGGACTATGAAGTTTAAATGAGATAATTCTTATAAAACATCCAGCATAGAGCCCAGCACAAGATTTCTTGACCTTTGTTAAATAATTCCTATATTCCAGGGAATACAGGGGCTTTCCATTAATAAACTAACAATGCTCACAGCAACACTAGGCAGGAACTTTCTCCACTGTATATACTGATAAACAGTCCAGAGTTGACCCATCCAAAGTCATACAACTAGTAAGTGGAAAAGCTAGAATTGGCACTTTAGGCATTCTGGCTCCAGAACTCAATCTCTCCACTATCACCTCCCGCCTCTCAATAAATATTCCCTATTGTTATTGTTATCTTAACATGTTTGCGGGTGTATAATTGAGCTACTGCACATATTTCAGATGTACAATATGATAAGTTATGACATATTATACACCTGTGAAACTGTCCCCACAACCAAGGAATGGACATATCCATCACCCCCAAGAGCTTCCTGAAGCCCCTTGGTAATCCTTTCCTCCCATCACTACTTCCCATGTTTCTGGGTAACTACCTATCTGCTTTCTGTGACTATGGATCAGTCTGAGTTTTCCAGATTTTTATACAAATAGAATTATACAGTATGGACTCATTTTTATCTGTTACTTCAAATTTCATTCATGACATTGCATGTATCAATAGTTCATTCCTTTCTATTGCTAAGCATTCCCATTGTATAGTAGATACACCATAATTTGTCCATTCATCTACTGATGGACATTTCAGTTGACTTTTGTGTTTTACTCTTATAATAAAGCTGCTATGATTAATCATGTACAAGTGTTTATATAGACAAATACTTTCATTTCTCTTCAGTAAATTTCCAGGAGTAAAATGGCTGGTCATATGGTAGGTATATCCTAGCTTTTAAAGAAACTGCCAAACTATTTTTCAAAATGGTTGTACAATTTACATATTCACCATCAGTGTAAGAAGGCTCCCAGTTGCTCCACATCCTCAACTTGCCATGGTCAGTCTTTATTCTATTAATAATTGGTGTGTAACAGTATCTCATGACGGTTTTAGTTTGCTCAGAACAAATCTTGGTATTGAGCATTTTTAGTATATGCATTTGCCATCTGTATGTTTTCTCTGGTAAAGTGTCAGTTCAAATCTTTTGCTTATTTTTAATTGGACTGCTTTTTCTCTTACTACTTTATGTATTGTTTGCAAATCTTTTATGAGATATGTGATTTGTAAATATTTTCTTCCAATAGCTAAACTTTTTATTCTCCTCACAGTCTTTTTATAAAGAGTAGAGGTTCTTAATTTTGGTGAAGTCCAATTTTTATGTTTTTATTTTATGGATCATGCTTTTGATATGAAATTTAAGAAGTTTTTGCCTACTATCAGATCACTATGGTTTTCTTTTATGTTTCCTTCTAGAAATTCTATTCTTTTAGATTTTACATTTAAGTCTATGATCCTTTTTTGGTTGGTATGTGTTGCAAGATTCAGATCAAAGATTTTTTTTTCTTTTTTTGCACATGGATATCCGATTGTTTCAGCAGCAATTGTTGAAAAGGCTACCCTTTTTCTACCGAATCCTGTGCATCTTTATCAAAAATCAATGGACCATATACACGTGGATTTGTTTTTCCACTATATCCTTTGACACATTTGTCCATCTTGACACCATTACCACTCTATCCAGATCATAGTAGCTTTATAGTAAGTCTTGGAATTAGATAATGTGAGTCCTCCAACTTTGTTCTTTTGCAAAGTTGTTTGACTATTCTGAGTCTCTTGCATTTCTATATGAATTTTAGAATCAGCTTCTTTAATTTATGCTTAAAACAAGTCTGCTTTGAATATATAGATAAATTTTGGGAAAATTAACAACTTAAAAATACTGAGTCTCCCATTCCAGGAATTCAATATATATCCACATTTTCTTAGGTCCTCCCTAATTTCTCTTAGCAAGATTTAGTTGTTTATAGTATATAAATATTGCTATTAGTAAAAACTTCTCTTATACCCATATTATTTCTCTATCTAGATTATATCTAAGAGAATCACATTTCTCTTGAGTCTTCACTGAACTTCCACTTCCTCATCTGCAAAGAGGGAATTTTTAAAAGTCTACTTCACAGTTGGACATAAAATCACACCTGTAAATCACCCAGTATCTGTGCCTGCTGCTGAATCCTACTGGTCTGATTATAGAGTTGTTAACTTTTATTTAATAACAGGATAAAGAGGAAATTAGAAGAGTTGTCAGGATGAGGCCACAAAGTGTGGATGCAAAGCAAAAGACATCTAAACTGATAAGATAGAGACTAAAGAAAGAGCCAAAGACCACAGTAGGTGCTGCACACGAATTACCCCAAGACTCAGATAACTAAATGAGGTGCTGTTATGACAGCATTAACACTCATGGCTACACAGAAAATGCATAGTAAGAAATCTGCTGTGTGCACATATATTAAGAGATTAACTGGTGATGTTCCAGTTAAGGAATAGAACTTAGAAGGGATTAGATAGTCGGCCAGAGAAGAACCCTGAGTGTTTAGCACTGTACATTCTCTGCATATCTGGGCAGGTTATAACCTTCACCAAGCCCTGGTAAGAACTGAACAAAGCTGGACCTGGCATGCTTTTAAAATATCTGAACCTCTATCTGGGCAAGAAAGGCCACACCACAACCACAGGAAAGAGGGTTCCACCTACCCAGAGTGGGCACTCGATAGTGGAACACCTGCCATAATGCTAAGTGCATGTAACCGCAAATACAGTTTTGACTGACCAATCTTTTTCTGAGAATAAACACATTTACAATTAGGATCCTAAAATGTTGACTGATTGGTGGGTGTGGAGAGAGTATATTTCTTAATCAAGGTAATTAGCACTTGCACTCACAACAAATAAACCAGAATCTTAGAAGCTTAGCACAATAAAGGTTGCGTTGATATGTATTGGTAGACCTCTTTCAACTAATTGCTGCACAGTCTCTAACATGTGGCCTCCAAAGTTGCCACACCAAGGCGAGAGCACCATGGAGGAGATACACTGGCTCTTAACTGCTTCACCTCAGAAGATCCACCCACAGTCCATGGAGCAGAACTAATCACACAGCCCAGTCACATGGCCCATGACTAACTGCAAAGATGACCGGGCAATACAGGGGAGCAAGCAATGTAGTGAACATTTACTATATTCATGCACATAAAGCCAGTTCTTTCTCCCACTCCACTCCCTTTCTCCCCTCCAGAACTGGTAGGGAAGTAGGTAGATAAACTATTTAAGCAAGGGGTCTGTTTTGAGGTGTGTTAAGTGGCAGCATGAAAAAAGAGATGGAAATCAGGTCATAGTGATGAGGAAGATGGATCAGTATCTATGGAAGGGATTTCAAAGTAGAATTCTCAATGACAATATTCCTTACCCAAATATCCACAACCAAAAAGCTCTGAAATGTTTCTGTGTTCCAAATGTGTAACAAAGGGGTGAAATCAGAGAGACCCCATTTGATATCACTGCAAATGTCCTTCCCTTCCCCAAAATTCTGGGCTCTGAGAGTTGAAGGTTTCAGCCCTTGAAGAGTACATTCATGTCAGGAGACAAATAGCAGGAGTCCCACTGAACTAACAGTTCTGACTACTGAAAGGCACTGTGGCCTCCGAGAGCCCAGCAGCGCAAAGGAAGACAGTAGTCAGCATATTGTCTTATTATTATATCTCCACGGGATCTGCAATTACATTCTCTTTTTCATTCCTGATATTGGTAATTTGTGTTCTTTTTTTCTTAATCACTCTAGCTATGGGTCTATCTATTTTCTTTATCTTTTCAAAAGTTAACTTTAATCTGTCTTTAAAGTGCATCTCTTTATGCACTTTATGAAACCAACATAGCTTCATCGATTGCTTAATCAGTTCCATCTTTTTACTGAATGGGGATTTAATTTGCTCTATCTTTCTAAATTTCTAAGGTACCTTGTACTAAGTCACTTCAATCATGTCTGACTCTTTGCAACCCTATGGACTGTAGCCCTCTAGGCTTCTCGGTCCAGGGGGATTCTCCAGACAAGAATACTGGAGTGGGTTGCCATTTCCTTCTCCAGGGGATTTTCCCAACCCAGGGATCGAACCAGAGTCTCTTACATCTCCTGCATTGGCAGGCAGGTTCTTTACAACTAGTGCCACCTGCTGCTGCTGCTGCTGAGTCGCTTCAGTCGTGTCTGACTCTGTTCGACCCCATAGACGGCAGCCCACCAGGCTCCCCCATCCCTGGGATTCTCCAGGCAAGAATACTGGAGTGGGTTGCCATTTCCTTCTCCAGTGCATGAAGGTGAAAAGTGAAAGTGAAGTCACTCAGTCCTGTCTGACTCTGAGCGACCCCATGGACTGCAGCCTACCGGGCTCCTCCGTCCATGGGATTTTCTAGGCAAGAGAACTGGAGTGGGGTGCCATCGCCTTCTCCATGCCACCTAGGAAGTCCATATCCTAGATCATTAATTTATAAGTTTCTTCTTTTCTAATACAGGCCCTTATAGATATAAAATTTCCCCGAGTTATTGTTAGAACAGCTGCTTTAAAATCTATGTCTGATAATTCTAATATCTGAGTTGCCTCAGGATTGATCTATATTGATTATATTTTCTCAATATATTAGAGAATAGGTCAAGAACTTCATTTTTGTTCTTTGTGTGTCAAGCAACTTTGGATGGCTGGAGAAGAAAGTGGCAACCCACTCTAGTATTCTTGCCTGGAAAATCCCATGGACAGAGGAGACTGGCGGGCTATAGTCCAAGGGGTCACAAAGAGACGCACACGACTGAGCGACTAAGCACAGCACAACTTTGGACAGGATCCTGGGCACTGTGGATAACTGTTCATGAGAACTCTGAATTCTATTATACATCTCCCAAAGAGTATGATATCTTTCTTTCAGCAGTACTGCCAAAAAAAAAGTATCCTGTTTCTTGGGCAATATCTCGTATCTTGAGTTTAGTTCATTGACCTTTTCTGAGCTGCTTGTAGTCTGACACATACATTCATGGTTCAAGGATCAGCCAGGAATTGGGGAAGTTTTTACACAAAATTGGGGGCTCTCCTCTCTGACTCTCCTTTTGGAGATTCCCCCCTCACTTTTCAATGTCTGTAGCTGCTCTCAACACTTTTTCCTAGTTCTTTAGGTCAGAAAACCTATGGACATTGTCCACAGACAATTCTTAAGCTAAAAAAAAAAAAATGATAAGGGAAGGAATTCCTTGTTTTGTCCTTTCATCGAATGTCAACCACCCTTCATAATCTCCTTGCATTAGTTCACGTTCCAGGGCCTTCAGGTAGTTCTTTGCATTTTTCATCTGAGGTCAGTCTGGTAGCAACTTAGCTATCCCAGGAGTCAAAATCAGCATGTATTTTAACAAACAACAATTAGGCATAAGACACCTAAGTGTGGGAATTAACTTCTGGTGTTAATTTTTTCACAACAAGATCTAGAGGAATGAAAGAACACGAGACAGCTTGGAAGTGAAGAGTAAACATTTCTAAATGCGGAGAAAATACAGAAGGGGAGGCAGACAACATAATTTTTGCATCACCATTGATTCAACCACACCTGACCAAAGGGATAGAGGTTATTGGTTAACATGTTTGGAAAACCGTGAGGCCGTGCTCCATACCTTCTGCTTACCCAGATCCACTTTCCACTCTTCTCCACCTGCTCTCTGCCCTGGGGGCCGACCTCTTTGGACCACATCAAGAGCTCCCTTCCCTTCCGGCTTCCATTTGGATTCTGCCAGTGTGAGTCCCTGCAAGAGATCAAAGCAAGGGAAAAATGTGAGGTCAGGAAATTTTTTTCCCAGGATCTCTCCCTGGTAGGTTTCTGTGGTTTGACTGCATCCCTCCACCAAAGGCTGCAGTTCTTGCCAGGTGGCTTTCTCCAAAATCTCCAGGCTCTGATAAACACTCCCTCTGCTTGCCTCTTCAAACCTAGCATAGGTAATGGCGCCCCACTGGGGTACCGAGAGGTCCCTTGTCCCTTGGTACTTTTTCTAAATCCAGCACACACCTTTGTAAACAGTTCTTTTATTAAACTCTTCCCAGCATGAATGCACCATCTGTTTCCTGCCAAGCTCCTGACGAATAGAGCACTCCCAGAAAAAAATGACTTTAACAGGTCTTAGAAACAGACGATGGTAAAGTACCAGCCTACAAGTTGTCAAACAGGGAAGGAGACCTTCACTACATCTAAAATAAGTAACCCATAAATTTTACTCACATGCATTGTCTAATTTAATGCTAACAACACTCTGATTTCAAAGGTATTGACATCATTTCCATTAAAAGTGAGAATACTAAGACTCTAAGGAAATGGGGTCACTGGATTCCCTGATTTTCTTTAGACTATAATTCCTATCATCTTCCCCTTACACCCTGACCCTTACCATTCAGATAACACATACACACCAGCAATGCTGAAATTCAGAGTTCTCTAATTTTGAGGGCAGGGAGGACATTTTTAAAGTCCTTGAAGTCCAGGGAAAGGAGGTGGAGAAATAGCACATAACAATTTCAGGTAGTTTGGAGTTTATCAGTTTGTTAGTTTAGTAGTCAGAGACTCCTCTTTCATTTATTTAAAAGAAATTATGATTTAATATTGGAGCTGCAATGTATACAGCACCCTTAAATATGTCTTAAACATTGTCCCATGGCTCCCCAAGAGTTCCCAAATTTCAGCTGTGAAAGTCATGATATAGACTAAGAGTTAGAAGAATAGATTGAGATCTCGGGCTCTGGGGACAGTCAGATCCGAGTTTCCAGTACAATTCTTCCTAGTAGCTGTGTCCTAGGCAAGTTGCTTAACTTTTCTGATTCTCAGTTTTCTCATCTGTAAAAGGCAAGTAATAATGGTACCCACATCATAATGTTAAATTAATTAAATAAGCTAAAGCACTGTAGTATTTAATACAGGGCCTGGCTCACTATAATCATTTAATAAAACATGGCTAATAATACCCAGATTCAAATTCACAATAAAGATTTATTTTGCCACAACATGGCATATAAATATTAAAGGGAAAAACAAACTTAGACACATACTAACACTCCCTAATTAGAAACTCAAAAAGCAATTGAAAAAATAAGCCTTAAGTGTATCTAACATTGTTCCCACTTACATTTCAATAAAAAAAGAGAGAGAAAGAGAGAGACTCTAGAAGTCGCCGGACTTCTAAATAAGCCTGTCATTTCCTAAAGTAAATGCAATGTACCACTGGGTATAAAATGTAACAGAAAGCTGTGTGTTCAATTTATTTTATAGTTTCTTACTTATTGTTTTCCATTTCCTGTTTCAAAAGCTATAA
Organism: Bos mutus; assembly: GCF_027580195.1. Taxonomy (NCBI): domain Eukaryota; kingdom Metazoa; phylum Chordata; class Mammalia; order Artiodactyla; family Bovidae; genus Bos; species Bos mutus. The sequence continues at coordinate 19,788,963 of NC_091628.1, read as the reverse complement.
ACTTCCCTTAAGCTTCAGCTATTAATAAAATTATTATTGTCATTGAATTACCTGACTTCATACTATAGAGTCTGGACTGGAGGCTACTCCTTCCCACAGCAAACTGCAAACTGGGGCTGTGCAGTTTGCTCCATTTTTTTTTTCTTCTTTTATTATCCAATTGTACTTTTTTCTCTTTTACTATCTAATTGTCAAGTGCATTTTATTTTTTAATTAATTTTATTGGAATATAGTTGCTTTACAATGTTGTGTTAGTTTCTGCTATACAGCAAAGTGAATACATTATACATATACATGCATGCACAGTCACTCAGTTGGATCCAACTGTTTGTGATCCCATGGACAGTAGCCTGCCAAACTCCTTTGTCCATGGGATTTTTCAGCCAAGAATACTGGAGTGGGTTGCCATTTCCTCCTCCAGGGTATCTTCTTGACCCAGGGATTGAACCTGAGTCTCTTGCATCTCCCGCATTGGCAGGCGAATTTCGTCACTTGGGAAACCCCTATGCATATATAGATATCCAGTCTTTTTTATATTTCTTTCCCATTTAGGTCACCACAGAGCACCGTGTTCCCTGTGCTATGTATATATGTCAGTCCCAATCTCCTACCTCATCCCACCCTTACTCCCTCCCTCTTGGTAATCACAAGCTTGTTTCCTACATCTGTGGCAGCCTGCTTGTGTATATGGTTACGACCTTGCCATGTGACATAGATGAGTTCTTTCTGTAGGTAAAATTGTTCTAATGAGCAATTCTGGATCCAGATTTTGATCATGGAAGGCCTGTTATATTTTTGGGGGGATTGATTAACTTACCAGAAACGGGAATATTTTAATATGGATTTGGTCATCTTCCACAGAAAGACCAGAAATTCCTCCCTTATAAAGGCTTTTTAACCTTTTAAATATTTTATCCCAAAATTCTATAAAGTGTTCAGGAGAAGGGCATGAGCAAGGTCAGGATCACTGAGCCTGATCTCCAAGCTCTGCCCATGGAGAGTTTCAGAAAAACCTACCCTGAGTTGTTGGCTGTCAAGAGTCAAGGCACAAGCAAACCTTCCTGGGGGACATCATCTTGCAGAGTTGAGTTCAAAGCCAAAGACTTGTCTGTTCCACAGTTAGGACCTAGTTAATGTGTGCGAGAGTCAGATATAACTGAGTGACTTTCACACATCACTCACAATGTCTCACACACTTTCATTGACATGATCACAAAATTAATATTTTAATCAAATATCTGGTTGGACCAACTGGACCATTTGGTGCACTCTCTTGGGATGGCCTCCTGGGTCCATGAAATGAGTGGGTGTGGGGGGCTGCAGCGATGCAGAGATGGGTTGAATCTAGACATCTTCCTCTTGCACCCTGAGAGGCACAAAATGCCAGGCACAAGAACCATTCTGTCAACAAGAAAGACAGGGACTGCTGGGCTATAGGGGAAATGCCCCCACACAGAGCTGGCAAGTGGATTACATTGGAACAATGCCAGTGGCCTTGGGAGCTATAAATGGGTCCCACCAGGAAGAGACCCTTTACTCTGGAGTGAGCTCTGCCTACCAGGCAGTAGAGGCAAATGCTCAAAATACTATTAAAGTACTGAAATGGAAAATATATACATATATATATCTGGTTGGGTTTTTTGTTTGGTTGGTTTTCTGAGTTGATTTTTTTCTTTCTTTCCTCCATTTTTTTCCCTTCTCCTTCTTCATAATCAATTTCTGTTCTGAAAAATCAAAAAGTAGGTACTTTTGTGTATTGGGGTATAGTGTGCAATATGGCTGAAACCCTTCAATTTATCTATCCTAATCCAAACCCCCCACTTCCCTCCCCTTGGGTGCCCCAGACAAGCACAAACTTCTGATTTATGCTACGGCCTTTCAGACAGACAGCAAGATCCCACAACTCAAGATTCTGTACACTTGTGACTGTTTGTTTGTGTCCATCATAAACAGGTATCATCTAAACGGCAATGACTTCTGGCATCCTCGAACTGGGACCAAAAAAGTTTATACATCTCTGGGTAAGAAAGTATTGGGTTTCTAACTTAAAATGTTATAAGAACTCAGTGACTCTGAAGACAGATATTTAATCTTTCCTTGCAGTACAACTAACTGGCTGATTAGATGGACAAGACTCCTCACATTACTGATATAAAAGTCACTAAATTGTCTGTCTTCAGCTAAAAAGGAAAAAAAAATGAATTTCAGTTTTCAGTAACCCAAAATAGCACATCACTGTGGCTACTATTATCTTAGGTATTTCAACCACTGGTTAGGGTATCATTAAAAATTGGAAGCTACTGAACTCAGAGGTGCTGCCTCAGGCTCTGTGAACCATCAACCTTCCTGCCAGGAAGTCTGGATATCATGCAAAGTAGCTGGAAAGCAGGCTACCTGTTGCAAGGTGGTGAGTCAATTGCGTCACTCGCCTTTGCCCCACCCACCACAATCTGCATATCAGCAGATGGAATGAACACAGTGCCAGCTGCCACTGCTGAAATGGCTACAAATGTCTCCATCATCAGACACGTCCCTGGCCCTGGCTGCCGGAAGGTGGTCAGGAGGCCAGGTGGGACTGTTTCCATCCTGAGGCAGTATCCTTCAGTTCTCCAAACACAGGAGGCTCTTTCAGCTTCGGCTCTCATTTGCCTGGAAAACCACCACTGGAGACTGGAAAAATCAAAAGTTCGCAGCAATGATAAGCGCACTGAGAAGCAGCCGACTTCCTGAGCCTTGAAAGGAAAGGTCACTGGAAGATATTTTTTCTCACCGCTGTCTGTGTTTTCTTAGGCCCAGCTGTAATTCAAAGCCAGTCTCTCCCCGTCTTAGGTACTCAGGCCTTTTGGTGACGGAGAGCAGGCAGCTGCAGAAAATGTGCGGCTGTGGGAAAAGGATACGAAACCCTCAGGAAGGTGTGTAATATTTTTGTTGAATCAATCATGATTTTGCAAGGGGAAAAAAGGACACACATAAAAGTCCGTTTAATGTTGGGCAAAAAAGGGAGGAAAAAAAAAAACAAAAAAACAAAAAAAGAGCTTTCTGTGTTTAATGCAAACTCACTTCAAGGGAGCTGTAGATCAAATTACCAGCCTGTGACATGTGGAGATGGGCTGGGCAGACTAACGGTAACTCAAATACCAGCGCTTCTGGACCATTCCTGAGCCCATAAACTATACAGAAAATGATGCTAGTTGCTGAATTATTTTCAGTTGTAACAGCTGCTATAACAACTCAGAATTTTAATATGCATATACAGGCCTAGTGTGTAACAACTTCAAATATTCTGTGATGGGGAGTCTATCTTTCCTTTCAGTCCTTTTAGCTATGGGTAGTAGTAGAGCTGCTTTGAGGGATCCAAAAGAACAAGGGAGCATGTTCAAGGGGCTGACACAAGGAATAGAATCAGAACCAGAATTCTAAGTGGAGGATTCGCAGGAGGGGAAAATGTATCTTTGAACAATAAACATATACCCTTGCATTACTTTTATAATTTTAAAATATACAAACAGTTCATGAAGTTCAGTATCAAAAAACAATTGAATCAAAAAATGGGCAGAATATCTAGATAGATATTTCCCCAAAGAAGACATACAGATGGCCAAAAAGCACATGAAAAGATGCTCAACATCATTAACTATTAGAGAACTGCAAATCAAAATTACAATGAGGTATCACCTCATACCAATCAGCATGGTCATCATCAAAAAGTCTACAAACAATAAATGCTGAAATGAGTATGGAGAAAAGGAAATCCTCCTACTTTGCTGGTGGGAATGTAAGCTGGTACAGCTACTATGGAAAACAGTATGGAGATTCCTCAGAAAACTAAAAATAGAATTAACATATGATCCAGCAATCCCACTCCTGAGAATATACAGACAAAACGATAATTCAAAAAGATACATGCACCCCTATGTTCACAGCAGCACTGTTCACAATAACCAAGACATGGAAATGACCTACATGTCCATCAACAGATGAATGAACAAGATCAGATCAGATCAGATCAGATCAGTCGCTCAGTTGTGTCCGACTCTTTGCAACCCCATGAATCACAGCATGCCAGGCCTCCCTGTCCATCACCAACTCCCGGAGTTCACTCAGACTCATGTCCATCGAGTCAGTGATGCCATCCAGCCATCTCATCTTCTGTCATCCCCTTCTCCTATTGCCCCCAATCCCTCCCAGCATCGGGGTCTTTTCCAATGAGTCAACTCTTCACATGAGGTGGCCAAAGTACAGGAGTTTCAGCTTTAGCATCATTCCTTCCAAAGAACACCCAGGACTGATCTCCTTTAGAATGGACTGGTTGGATCTCCTTGCAGTCCAAGGGACTCTCAAGAGTCTTCTCCAACACCACAATTCAAAAGCATCAATTCTTCAGTGCTCAGCCTTCTTCACAGTCCAACTCTCACATCCATACATGACCACTGGAAAAACCATAGCCTTGAGTAGATGGACCTTTGTTGGCAAATGTCCCTGCTTTTGAATATGCTATCTAGGTTGGTCATAACTTTCCTTCCAAGGAGTAAGCGTCTTTTAATTTCATGGCTGCAGTCACCATCTGCAGTGATTTTGGAGCCCAGAAAAATAAAGTCTGACACTATTTCCACTGTTTCCCCATCTATTTCCCATGAAGCGATGGGACCGGATGCCATGATCTTTGTTTTCTGAATGTTGAGCTTTAAGCCAACTTTTTCACTCTCCACTTTCACCTTCATCAAGAGGCTTTCTAGTTCCTCTTCACTTTCTGCCATAAGGGTGGTGTCATCTGCATATCTGAGGTTATTGATATTTCTCCCGGCAATCTTGATTCCAGCTTGTGTTTCTTCCAGTCCAGCGTTTCTCATGATGTACTCTGCGTAGAAGTTAAATAAAGAGGGTGACAATATACAGCCTTGACGTACTCCTTTTCCTATTTGGAACCAATCTGTTGTTCCATGTCCAGTTCTAACTGTTGCTTCCTGACCTGCATACAAATTTCTCAAGAGGCAGATCAGGTGGTCTGGTATTCCCATCTCTTTCAGAATTTTCCACAGTTTATTGTGATCCACACAGTCAAAGGCTTTGGCATAGTCAATAAAGCAGAAATAGAACAAGAAGATACAGCAGTTATATACAATGGAGTATTACTCTGTTATCTGTCAGTTCAGTTCAGTCACTCAGTCATGTCCAACTCTTTGCGACCCCATGGACTGCAGTACACTAGGCTTCCCTGTCCACCACTAACTCCCAGAGTTTACTCAAATTCATGTCTATTGAGTTGGTGATGCCATCCAACCATCTCATCCTCTGTTGACCCCTTCTCCTCCCGCCTTCAATCTTTCCCAGCATCAGGGTCTTTTCCAATGAGTCAGTTCTTTGCATCAGGTGGCCAAAGTATTAGTTTCAGCTCCAGCATCAGTCCTTCCAAAGAATATTCAGGACTGATCTCCTTTAGGATGGACTGGCTGGATCTCCTTGCAGGCCAAGGGACTCTCAAGAGTCTTCTCCAACACCACAGTTCAAAAGCATCAATTCTTCTGTGCTCAGCTTTCTTTATAGTCCAGCTCTCACATCCATACATGACTACTGGAAAAACCACAGCTTTGACTAGACACACCTTTGTTGGCAGAGAAATGTCTCTACCTTTTATATGCTATCTAGGTTGGTCATAGCTTTTCTTCCAAGGAACAAGCATCTTTTAATTTCATGGTTGTAGTCACCATCTGCAGTGATTTTGGAGCCCAAAAAGACAAAGTCTGTCACTATTTCCACTGTTTCCCCATATATTTGCCATGAAGTGATGGGACCAGATGCAATAATCTTAGCTTTCTGAATGTTGAGTTTTAAGCCAGCTTTTTCACTTTCCTCTCTCACTTTCATCAAGAGGCTCTTTAGTTCTTCTTCACTTTCTGCCATAAGGGTAGTGTCATCTGCATATCTGAGGTTATTTATATTTCTCCTGGAAATGTTGATTCCAGCTTGTGCTTAATCCAGCCCAGCATTTCTCATGATGTACTCTGCATAGAAGTTAAATAAGCAGGGTGACAATGTACAGCCTTGACGTACTCCTTTCCCTATTTGGAACCAGTCTGTTGTTCCATGTCCAGTTCTAACTGTTGCTTCCTGACCTGCATACAAATTTCTCAGGAGGCAGGTCAGGTGATCTGGTATTCCCATCTCTTTCAGAATTTTCCACAGTTTGTTGTGATCCACACAGTCAAAGGCTTTGGTGTAGTCAATAAAGAAGAAGTAGATGTTTTTCTCGAATTCTCTCACTTTTTCAATGATCCAGCAGATGTTGGCAATTTGATCTCTGGTTCCTCTGCCTTTTCTAAATCCAGCTTGAACATATGGAAGTTCATGGTTCATGTACTGTGGAACCCTGGCTTGGAGAATTTTGAACATTACTTTACAATTGTGTGGTAGTTTGAGCATTTTTTGGCATTGCCTTTCTTTGGGATTAGAATGAAAACTGACTTTTTCCAGCCACTGCTGAGTTTTCCAAATTTGCTGGCATATTAAGTGCAGCACTTTCACAGAATCATCTTTTAGGATTTGAAAAAGCTCAACTGGAATTCCATCACCTCCACTAGCTTTGTTCGTAGTAATGCTTCCTAAGACCCACTTGACTTCGCATTCCAGGATGTCTGGCTCTAGGTGAGTGATCATACCATCATGATTATCTGGGTCATGAAGATCTTTTTTGTACAGGTCTTCTGTGTATTCTTGCCACCTCTTCTTAATATCTTCTGCTTCTGTTAGGTCCATAGCATTTCTGTCCTTTATTGTGCCCATCTTTGCATGAAATGTTCCCTTGGTATCTCTAATTTTCTTGAGAAAGAATAAAATAATGCCATTTGCAGTACCATGGATGCAACTAGAAATTATCATACTAAGTGAAGTCAGTCAGAGAAAGACAAATATGATATCACTTATATGTGGAATCTAAAATATCACACCAATGAACCTATCTACAAGACAGAAACAGACTCATAGATGTAGAGAACAGACTTGTGGCCGTTCCGAAGGAGAGAGAGGGATGGACTTGGAGTTTAGAGTTGGCAGACACAAGCCATTACATTTACAACGGATAAACAACAAGGTATAGCAAGGGCCGACCCCTGGGTCAGGAAGGTCCCCTGGGGAAGGAAATGGCAATTCACTCCACTATTCTTGCCTGGGAAATCCCATGGAGAGAGGAGCCTGGTGGGCTACAGTCCATGGGGTCGCAAACAGTTGGACAGGACTTAGTGACTAAACAATAACAACAATGTAGAGCACAGGGAACTATACATAATACCCTGTGACAAACCATAATGGGAAATAAGATAAAAAAGAATGTCTGTATGTGTATAACTGAGTCACTTTGTTGTACATCAGAGACTGGCACAACACTGTAAATCAACCATAATTTAAAAAAAAAAAAGAGAGAATAAAACAAAAAAGAGAGAGAAAAAATAAGGGAGTGTGGCCCCAGTAAATGATATTTAAGATTAACCAATAAGTTTCCAGAAAAAATCTACTTCATGCCACAGTCTTATATTAGCTGTGTTTGGGGCAAATAAAGGAAAAGAGATGATACGCAGTATGGAGGAAGGCCACGCAAACATAAGAATGCTCCTCGTGAAGTAGGAGAGACCATGGAGCTAAGTGACAGCAAAGACATGGTTGCAGTATGAGTCCCCATGCTTCCATCCTCACAAAAAACCCTCTTGGGAATACTGGGTGAGGTTCTGATCTTTCTATCACATATAAGAGTAGGACTCTTGTCTTTTTACTTAATCAAAGAGCACTCTCTCCAACCCTTTTCTTCCTCAAGTCTTTTGCCCAAGGAAAGAGCGAGTGAATAAATAAATGTATGAAAAATGCAGTTTATTCTCAACGGCATGGACCGAGTTGGTCAGGGAGAACATACATAGCTAAAAATGGTAATCCACAAAAGCCAATGTACACATTTTAATAGGTAGCCTCAAACTTCTCAAAGTTTTCTTAAGTTCCTACAATAGAGACAAACAGGCAGGAAAAATAGCTATCCCTTCAGCCTGCCTTTGCCTTTGCCTGTAAGAACTGCCAAGAAACAGCAAAATTCCCCAAATGCCCTTTGCTGGGGTCCAGCCCTGGCTGATCCAGTGTAGTCGAAGGGGAGACAGCGTCAGCGACTTAATTTAAACATTCATTAAAGATATAAAGAGTAATAGAATGAGGATAGCTCAGCAGGAAAATTCAGTGGAGAAAAGAGGCTGAGTAGCTTGGTTTACGCGGGAAACCAATAAAACTTCAAGACAAGAAGCTTGCACCACTTACATAGGCCGCAGGCGTCCTTCCATTCTCCCAAAGGAGAGGAGACTTTGAGGCCTCCCCGGTCGGATTTTAGAAGCCCAGGCATAATTAGTAAGCATGGCGGGCTCCGCGCTCCAGACGGAGACTCAGCCAGAGTTTGAGAGAGAGAGAGAGATGGGGAGACCAGTATTTCGAGGAACTGATCCCAATTCTTTATTTTCCATGGTCTACTTTTATACACTGAGATGTTATGCAAAAGTCACGTGGGGTCAGCAGTCCTAACTTTTATCAAAGTCAGGTGCTTCATACAAATGTATACAGAGGTCTTAGGGGTGTTACATCATCTTCTGGCCAGGGGGCCTTCTGACAATTTATGACCCTCTCCTTGTCACAGTGGTCAGTCAACCAGAACACTTATTTCTCCAGGGGTGATTATTTTTGAAACAGACGCCACCTTCCGAAGGTACCAGATACAGTTACATTCCTATAGGGTGAGGGTGTAGTGGGTTTTAATTAAGGAAGGAATTTACTTAGCCTAAGGTCTAATGTGATTAATATAAAAAGTTAATACTTATTTCTTCTATATATTCATTAATGTGTGTAAGGGCAGGGGATGTGGTGACTTAGCAGTAAGCATTGGCTCAACAAATGAAAAACCCTTCACCAATACAATTTCTAATCAGCCCATTATACTTATACTAATAATTTTCTAACTTCTCTAAAGAACCTGTTTTTAGAAGGTTTAAAGCATCTCGTGCCTCTCATGGTTGGGAGGCTGTGAGCAATCACATGTGGCTGGACAAGCCTGTCAGGCAGGCTAGAGAACCTTCAGAGGAGTTTGTAGGTTGAAACACTCCTATCACGCCCAGGAATTATTACTAACTGGAGCTCTAGGTTAACTCCTTCTCCGAAAGAGGTGGTGGGGGACAGCCCCCCGTAAAGTCAGAGGTGTAGGTGAGAGCACAAAGTAGTAAAGTAGGCAGGCTCTGGTTATGGGGGTAGATGCTCGAGGATTTCCAGGGGGACTCCTGAGGCTCAATCCCGCCTTTGCGTATGTCGAGCCTCCTTCCTCATGACCTTTGCCACGGGCAGAGTGCCTCACGCTGGCCCCCAACAGCCCTTTTGATCACCAAGAGCACAGAAAGAGTCTCAGCCCATAAACAGGAGTCTCAGTCCCTGTTCCCCCAAAACACTTAAGATGAAAAGTTACAGAATAAAAAGCAGCACTGATGTTTCTATTCCCCTCTGTTACTGTCTCACGGAGTATTTGTCACAACCATCTTTGATTGTTGACTAGGGCCACAGGTGGTTGACCCTAGCTAGTATATCCCGGGGCTTCCCTGGTGACTATATTAGGAATGTAATCAGAGTTGTTATTGTCTTTAAACACACTTGAGCAATGAGAGATTATATGAACCATAAGCATCCGTGTAATACCAAGCAGCAAGTTGTGGGCATTCTTTGGGTTTATGCTCTTAATTTTCTTGCCACTAATGGGCTCCTTGAACTTCGTGGGTCTTTCATTTCCCAGTGGAAAGCAAATCTTGCAAGGCTTGAGTTTAATTTGCTGCTACTGCTGCCTCCCATAGGCTGGATAGGATGTAAACAAATAAACAAAAAACATATCGGGCTCATTTTTCTTCCCCTCTACTGCTCAATAGACAATTCAATCGAGGGAGATCCAAAGGCAGAAAAAGAAAGGGGAGATTGAGGCAGTATTCTGAGACAAAATGGCCAGGGCCAGCACTGACAAACTTAGGACAAGCAATTTTGAGGCAGAAGCAGTGAAAAACTCCCAGAGAGAAGCCACAGAAAAGAGAGACTAACTGTCAGAGACTGTTGGTTTGATATGCACAAATTTTCTGGAAGGTAATTTGTCCCTAAGAATCAAACTCCTCAAAAAGGTGCTTACACTTTGATCCAATAACTCCAGTTCTAAAACTTCACCTGAGAGATAATCACACATGTGTGCAAAAATTTAGCTACAAAGTTGTTTATCACAGAAGTACTTATAGTGGTGAAAAACGTAAGCAACCAAAATGTCCAACACTGGTGATTAATTATACACACAATAGAAATATAGTTTAATCATTAAATTTGTTGAGATAAAATGGGAAAGGTATTTACAACAATTAAGCAAAAATAACTCACAAAATTGCATAACAGGGTACTCCCACTTTTGTAAAAAGAGAGAGTGCTACATGGATATACATCAAAATTTAATAGTGATTATCCAAGTGGGGGGATTACCAGTAATTTTTATTTTCTGCTTTGTGCTTAATTGAGTTTTTAATTTTTCTATGCATCAATTTTGCTGGGAGAAATAAAACTATTTTTTATAGGAAAAAAGTAGCCTTTGGAATAAAGCAGAAGAGCATATTGGACTTTTTTAGGATGGAAGGTGCAGAGTGGTCAGTTTACTTCAAATTAGGATGGAATTTCTTATGAGAATGCACTGGATAACGAGGAGGCTTACAAACAGTGGAAGTCACAGGAAACAGGTCCAGGACTATCTTGAGGAGCCCAGGAAGGGGCACAGCCCAGTCTAGCCAAAGCAATTGGAAGGTCCCACGTTGCTGTAGGGGTGAGGTTATTCACCAAAAATAATTCAGTTAATTAAGATGCCTTTACATTCATCATAAATTACTTGGTTAATTAAGATCTTCATTAGAAGAATTACCATGAAAATATTTGACAAGCCTAGATTCATTTCTACCATAAAAATCAGGAGTATTTACAAATTAGTAAAATAAAAGAAGCTTTCAATTACTAAGGTTCTCTTCGTGTGGGTGGCCAGTCGCTCAGTCATGTCTGACTCTTTGGGATCCCATGGACTATAGCCTGCCAGGCTCCTCTGTCCATGGAATTTTCCAGGCAAGAATACTGCAGTGGATTGCCATTTCCTCCTCCAGGGGATCTTCCCAACTCAGGGATTGAACCCACATCTACTGCATTGTAGGTGGATGTTTTTACCCATGAGCCACCAGGAGAAATTCTTAATCAAACAAATAAATAATCAACCTTGGAAATACACTTGTAAACATAATGTAATGCAATGCATGAGTTTGCTGACTCTTCTGCCCCCGTGGATGGTCCATAATGTTATTTAAGATTGAGAGTGATTTGAGTGGCCGAGGTCTACAGTTAGAAAGGAATGCAAAGAAACAGACTCATAAACAGCAGGTCACTTTGGTACAATTCTGAAGTGGTTGGCAGCTGGCTGCTTTGTGCTGTAGGTTGTTTTTGTCTGTCTGTTTGTTTGTGTGTTCACACCAGCTCACCATGACTTTGGCCTGGACTCTGTGCTGCCCCAACTCAAATCCTTCTGACTCAGCTCAGTCCCAGGTTTCTCTGGAAACTCTGGTCATCAGAGTCACTGTGGTTAGAACACTTAGGGTGTGCTGAGAAAAAAGGGCATGGAAATCTAAGACAAGTAAAATGCCTGCTGCTTGCTTTACTATTTTTGTTTTGGTTTTTATATTCTTTAAGCAAAGCCCTTGTACCCTATATAAGTAGATGAAGCTTAAAGAGCCTGTTTAGTAACTCAACCAAAGGTGACTGCTCACATCACTTTTTACATGCAAGGATTTTAAGGTCGGGAGGGAAAGGTACAGAAAGGAAGGAAAGAAAAGAAATGGAGTAGTAATAGAGCCAAATCAATATCAACTCAAAGACTTCCAATGGTGACATAATATTACAATTAAAGTATCTGATTGTCTTTTACCTATAAAAACAAAAATTTCATACAACTCAATCTAATAATTAAAAATAGCCACTGTTACTGCATGCTTACTGTACCCTAGCACTATACACAGTTTATGCACAGTTTGCCCATTACAGCCTTTTATTTTTATTACACTTCATTTGTAGTTCATAAATTTAAAAGTTCTGAACACTCAAAGTGTTTTCTAAGTCTAGAGCAAACTGACTCAGCAGCAACAACTGACATAACCTAATGTGAGGCAGCTTATAGTCTTCAACCCATTTGGTACACATTGCATTACAGAAATATTAATGCATTTCATGAAGGAACAGCTCCCCAGACCCTCTCAGGGTCCTTATACAAATGGTATGTTTACTTTGGGCTCCCCAGGTAGTACAGTGGTAAAGAACCCACCTGCCAATGCAGGAGACGCAGGAGACGCAAGTTGGATCCTGGGTAGAGAAGATCCCCTGGAGGAAGAAATGGCAACCCATTCCAATATTCTTGTCTGGAAAATCCCATGGACAGAGGAGCCTGATGGACCACAGTCCATAGCATCGCAAACAGTCAGACACGACTGAGCGACTGAGCATGCATGCACGTTTATAACTTTTATAGAATATTAAATATACTGAACTCTGAAACTCATCTGGTTCCAAGAATTTTATATTTTTTCTCCCTGTTTTATGGATAAGGAAACTGAGATCTATTTGTCTTCGTGCAGTTATCCTGGTATTTCATTTGAGGTCTTTGAGACTTTGCTTTTTTGTTTATTTTTTTCTCTACCCTATTTCAGTTCATATCAATATATGCACTAATAGGAGTTTAGCAAGTTCTCCTACAGAAAAGTTTTTAAAGACATCTTTTTTCCCCTAAATGGAAAGTGCTGACATTCTCAGAAAATTTTTTGAACCCAGATGAACTTGTTTTTAATTCCCCCACCCTTCATTTTCAGATTACTCAGTGTATTTAATGCTACCCTTCCTCAATTCCACCCAAAGCTCACGTGGCGATGTTAAGGGCATTGGTTAAGGACCCGTCGAGGAGTCTGAGTGGGCCCGAGACGCTGCTGAGCACTCTGACATGTGTGGTTAGAGTGTCTACACGAAGATTACCCACACTGGGCTCCAGTGCTTCAATCGCAACCCCAGAATGAGTTCTTGGTCACTCTGTGGTCTAAACTCTGAAAAAGGCGAGTATTTTATCCTACACTGCATTTCATAAACAATGATTTGATACATTGAAGAAACCATAAATATTATTTATCTTACCATAGGCCTCAGAATGTCCAAATACCACAGCTAATTAGGGCTCAATAATAGAGTCAATAAGCCAAAGCCTGTTTTTCTGGTTGATCATAACAAGCAGAGCAATAGCCATTACTTTCTAATTTGTAACTCCTGTGTTTGATGGTTCTGCGTGGGAAGGACGCAGCATCACTTGTCCTATAGGAGGCCTTGCCACCATCTAAAGTCAGCACTAAGCTACATCTGTTGTCATTTACGACACTTTTTCCATTTGTTGAAGCACATTATTTGTTATAACCATAAGAGTACATTCAAATACAGATGGAGCTTTTGGTAGAAAATAGAAACGTACTTTTTTTCCTTCCAACCAGCAAAAAGAAAAAAAAAAAAAGGATCTGGTTAAAAGAAACTAATGAGAATTTCTTGTTCAATTGTTCTCTGCCCAGCAGCTGAGCCTGTGAAGAACTTAGCTGATATGATGCATATAAAAATAGACACTTTAAAGTACTGGTAATACACACTAGACAGGGATCAAGACCATCCCCATGGAAAAGAAATGCAAAAAAGCAAAATGGCTGTTTGGGGAGGCCTTACAAATAGCTGTGAAAAGAAGAGAAGCAAAAAGCAAAGGAGAAAAGGAAAGATATAAGCATCTGAATGCAGAGTTCCAAAGAATAGCAAGGAGAGATAAGAAAGCCTTCCTCAGTGATCAATGCAAAGAAACAGGGGAAAACAACAGAATGGGAAAGACTAGAGATCTCGTCAAGAAAATTAGAGATACCAAGGGAACATTTCATGCAAAGACGGGATTGATAAAGGACAGAAATGGTATGGACCTAACAGAAACTGAAGATATTAAGAAGAGGTGGCAAGAATACACAGAAGACCTGTACAAAAAAGATCTTCATGACCAAGATAATCATGATGGTGTGATCACTCACCTAGAGCCAGACATCCTGGAATGTGAAGTCAAGTGGGCCTTAGAAAGCATCACTACGAACAAAGCTAGTGGAGGTGATGGAATTCCAGTTGAGCTATTTCAATCCTGAAAGATGATGCTGTGAAAGTGCCAGCAAATTTGGAAAAGGTCAATTTTCATTCCAATCCCAAAGAAAGGCAATGCCAAAGAATGCTCAAACTACTGCACAATTGCACTCATCTCACACGCTAGTAAAGTAATGCTCAAAATTCTCCAAGCCAGGCTTCAGCAATATGTGAACCGTGAACTTCGTGATGTTCAAGCTGGTTTTAGAAAAGGCAGAGGAACCAGAGATCAAATTGCCAACATCTGCTGGATCATCGAAAAAGCGAGAGAGTTCCAAAAAAACATCTATTTCTGCTTTATTGACTATGCCAAAGCCTTTGACTGTGTGGATCACAATAAACTGTGGAAAATTCTGAAAGAGATGGGAATACCAGACCACCTGATCTGCCGCTTGAGAAACCTATATGCAGGTCAGGAAGCAACAGTTAGAACTGGACATGGAACAACAGACTGGTTCCAAATAGGAAAAGGAGTACGTCAAGGCTGTATATTGTCACCCTGCTTATTTAACTTATATGCAGAGTACATCATGAGAAACACTGGGCTGGAAGAAGCACAAGCTGGAATCAAGATTGCCGGGAGAAATACCAAAAACCTCAGATATGCAGATGACACCACCCTTAAGGCAGAAAGTGAAGAGGAACTAAAAAGCCTCTTGATGAAAATGAAAGAGGAGGGTGAAAAAGTTGGCTTAAAGCTCAACATTCAGAAAACGAAGATCATGGCATCTGGTCCCATCACTTCATGGGAAATAGATGGGGAAACAGTGGAAACAGTTTCAGACTTTATTTTTCTGGGCTCCAAAATCACTGCAGATGGTGACTGCAGCCATGAAGTTAAGAGATGCTTACTCCTTGGAAGGAAAGTTATGACCAACCTAGATAGCATATTCAAAAGCAGGGACATTACTTTGCCAACAAAGGTCCGTCTACTCAAGGATATGGTTTTTCCAGTAATCATGTATGGATGTGAAAGTTGGACAGTGAAGAAAGCTGAGTGCTGAAGAATCGATGCTTTTGAACTGTGGTGTTGGAGAAGACTCTTGAGAGTCCCTTGGACTGCAAGGAGATCCAACCAGTCCATTCTAAAGGAGATCAGTCCTGGGTGTTCTTTGGAAGGAATGATGCTAAAGCTGAAACTCCAGTACTTTGGCCACCTCATGCAAAGAGTTGACTCATTGGAAAAGACTCTGATGCTGGGAGGGATTACAGGCAGGAGGAGAAGGGGACAACAGAGGATGAGATGGCTGGATAGCATCACCAACTCGATGGATATGAGTTTGAGTGAACTCCGGGAGTTGGTGATGGACAGGGAGGCCTGGCATGCTGCAATTCATGGCATCGCAAAGAGTCGGACACAACTGAGTGACTGAACTGAACTGAATACACACTAGTATATTTCACCATTTCAGAGTAGCCCACTTGAAATCTTTTACTCAAAGCCCACTAAACCAAGGTTTCACAACCTCAGCACCATAAATTTTGGAGGGTAGATAATTCTTTGTTATGGGGGATGTCCTTGTGCATTGTAAGATGTTAGCAACATTCCTGGCTGATACCCATTAAATGCAGTAGCATCTCCTTTCCAGTCACAATAACCAAAAATGTCTCCAGATCCTGGGGAGGCAAAGTCATCCCCAGCTGAGAACCTTGACACTCTTCCATTCCTTGCATGTGACACATCTATTATTTCCGAGGAGGTGAGTTTCTAACATTCAAAACCTTGCTCTAAAACAATTACATACAGATGTGTACACCCGTATTTTTTAATAAATAGGGCATTTGTTTTAAACTATAATATGTTATTTACACCATTCTAGTCTTACATTTTTTACTTAATTACATAGCTTGGAGATCATTGCATAAAGGGCCACCTAATAATTTTTAATATTAGTTACAAATGATGATGTTATATTGTTAATTAATTACAAAGCTACATTATAATATTAGCTGTTTAGTATTTCCTTGAATGGATGTGCCATAATTTCTTCAAAATCCCCTAGCAAACAACATTTAGTTTTTTTCCAATCTTCTGCTACTGAAACAGTGCTTCTTAAACTTGTGTAAATCACCAGACCATCCAGGCATTCTCCTGCCTTGAGGCCTTGACTCTGGCTGTTCCCATCTTCCTAAAATGCCCTTCCCTGAGATATACACATGGCTAACTCCCTCATCTCCTGAATTCATGAGGGTTGGCTAGACTGCAATTACAAACAAACCTCAAAATCTCAGTGGTTTAAACACATAAAATTTCTATGTAGACTGTTCATAAAGATGGCATTCTTTCAAGTGGTAGCCAAAGAGTTGGGGCTGCTTCATCTTAGGGTTCTGCTATCGTCATTTGAGGCTTCTGCAGTTGCCACAGCAGGGAATAAAAGGGGTGTCATTTACCAACTCTCAAGTATTTCTGCCCAAATCATCCCCAATCATCATCAACAGTCCATTGATCAAAATTAGTCCCAGGGCACTGCCTAATTGCAGGGGGCTGGGAAACATAGATAAGCACAATATTCTGTAGTCACTAAATATCTCTGCTGGATCTCCTTCAAGTTGTTGATCACAAGTCTCCTCAATGAAGCCAGCCCAAACCATACATTTGAAATTGCAACCCAAGAGTGGCCAATAATGCAGAATAGGAAGACCCAGAGGTTACCTCCTCCCATGGGCACACCAAAATTACAACCGTTTACAGAGAAACTATTAATGGAAAAAAACCACAAGACTAGCAGCAAAGGACCAACCCTATCAACCAGTTGCAGGCAGCCTCCATACAAGGCAGGGCCTGGCAACCAACCAAGTGGAGCATCATCCACACCTGCCAGACTGCCCACAGTAGGCAGCCTGCTACAACAGAAGGACCCATGCAGCCCACATGGAGTGCACCCCTATCATATACAGCTCTGGTGATGAGAGAGGGGTCCACCGCTGGGACACAGAAGACATCTCCTACAAAAGGCCACTTCTCCAAGGAAACACAGAAGACATCTACAAAAGGCCACTTCTCTCAGGAAACATAACTAACTTCCCAAATACACAGAAATAGAAATAGCAAATTAGGCCAAATGAGAGGACAAAGGAATATGTTCCAAACAGAAGAACTAAAAGAAGAGGAGACAGGCAATTTATCTGAGTTCTAGATAATGAATGTAAATATGTTTAAAGAACCGAGGAGAGGAATGAATGAACAGAGTAGGAAGTCAGAATTTTTTAACAAGCAAAAAATATAAAGAACAAAACAGAAGTGAAGAATACAATAACTGAAATAAAAAATAAACTAGAAGGGATCAACAGTAGATTACGTGATAAAGAGAAACAAATCAGCAAGCTGGAAGACTGAGTAGTGGAAATCACTGAAGCTGAAAATAAAAAAGAATAAAAAGAAATGAGAACCATTTAAGAACCTCTGAGACAACATAAAGCATAATAACATTCTCATTTTAGGAGGTCCCAGAAGGAGAAGAGAGAGAGAGAAAGAGGGAGAGAACATATTGGAGACCATAATAGCTGAAAACTTCTTTAACCTTGAAAAGGAAACAGATATCAACAAGTTACATACAAGGGAACTCCTATAAGGATATCAGCTGATTTTTCAGCAGACACTCTGAAGGCCAGAAGGAAATGGCACAATACATTTAAAGTGATGAAAGGGAAGAGTGGGATTAACATATACACACTACTATAGTAAAATAGATAAGTAATAAGAACCTACTGTATAGCATAGGGAACTCAATACTCTGTAACAACCTATAAGGAAATAGAATCTAAAAAAGAACGGATATATGTGTATGTATAACTGATTCACTGGGCTGTACAACAGAAATTAACACAACATTGTAAATCAACTATACTCCAAAAAAATTAATTTAAAATAAATAAAGTAATGAAAAAGAAAAACCTACAACCAAGAATACTCTTCCCAGCAAGGCTTTCACTCAGATTTAATGGAGAGAACAAAAGTTTTACAGACAAGTAAAAGCGGAAAGAGTTCAGCACCACCAAACCAGTTTTACAAGAAATGTTAAAGGGACTTGTCTAAGTGAAAAAGAAAAGGACACAACTAGAAACATGAATATTATAAAAGTAAAAATTTCACTGGTAAAGACAAACACACAGTAAAGGTAGTGAAACAACCACGTATAAAGCTAGTAGGAAGGTTGAAAGGCAAAAGGAACAAAATCATCTATATCCACATTAGACAGTTGAGACATAAAACAAAAAGATGTAAAATATGATGTCAAGAACGGTAAAAATGCGAGGAGGGGAGTAAAAAGTCAGAGTCGTTAAAATGCATTTGGACTTAAGAGATCAGCAACTTAAAATAATCACATATATATAGATTGCTATATATAAACCCCATGGTAACCACAGACCAAAAACCTATAATAAATACACACACAAAAAAAGAGAAATGAATCCAAACATAGCACTAAAGATAGTCATCAAATCACAAGGGAAGACACTGAAAGAAGAAGGAACAAAAAAGAACTACACAAAAGAACCCAAAAACAACTTAAAAAATGGTAACAGTACACATCTATCAATAATCAATGTAAATGGACTAAATGCTCCAGTCAAAAGACACAGAGCAGCTGAATGGATACAAAAGACTTACACATATGCTGCCTATATATATATATATATACACACATATAAATATATATACACACATATGTATAAAGAATGAAATTTATACTCAGCAATAGGAAAAAATGAAATCTTGCCATTTGTTGGACTAGAGGATATTATGGACTAGAGGGTATTATGTTAAGTGAAATAAGTCAGACAGAGAAAGACAAATATTGTATGATTTTACTTATATGTGGAATCTAAGAATATAAAACAAATGAACAAACTTAATGGAACAGAAACAGACTCAAGAGAAAAAAATGAGGTGGCTGTCAGAGGGGAGGAGGTCAGGAGAAGGAAAGGATTAGGCGAAAGAGACAAAGAGGCACAGACTTCCAGTTGCAAAATAAATGAGTCATGGGTATGAAATGTACAGTGTGAGGAAAAAGTCAACAACTATATAATAGCTTTGTGTGGTAACATATTGCAATTAGACTTGCAGTGAGCAATTTGAAATATATAGAAATATCAAATTACTATGTTGTATAACAGGAACTAACACAGTGTCATAGGACAATTATACTTCAAAAACAAACTCGTATAAAAAGACATTAGATATGTGGCTATCAGTTTGCTATGATCCACAGAGTCAAAGGCTTTAGGGTCATCACTGAAGCTAAGACAGGTGTTTGGAGGTGTTGGTGGGAGGGAAAACTGGATGAAGGCAATCAAAAGGCACAAAATTCCAATTATAAGATAAATAAGTGCTAGGCATGTAATGTACAACATGAGAAATATAATTAACACTGCTATTTGATATATATATGGATATATATACATGCTCGATGATATATGGATGATATATCAGTTCAGTCACTCAATCGTGTCCGACTCCTTGTGACCCCAAGGACGGCAGCACACCAGGTCTCCCTGTCCACCTCCAACTCCCGAAGTTTACTCAAACTCATGTCCATTGAGTTGGTGATGCCATCCAACCATTTCATCCTCTGTCAGCCTCTTTTCCTCCTGGCCTTCAATCTTTCCCAGCATCAGGCTCTTTTCCAATAAGTCAGTTCTTCACATCAGATGGCCAAAGTATTAAGAGCTTCAGCTCTAGCATCAGTCCTTCCAATGAATATTCAGGACTGATTTCCTCTAGGATTGACTGGTTGGATCTCCTCACTGTCCAAGGGACTCTCAAGAGTCTTCTCCAATACCACTGTTCAAAAGCATCAATTCTTTGGTGCTCAGCTTTCTTTATAGTCCAACTCTCACATCCATACATGATTACTGGAAAACCATAGCTTTGACTAGATGGACCTTTGTTGGCAAAGTAATGTTTCTGCTTTTTAATATGCTATCTAGGTTGGTCATTACTTTCCTTCCAACAAGCAAGCATCTTTTAATTTCATGGCTGCGGTCACCATCTGCAGTGATTCTGGAGCCCCAAAAGATAGTCTGTCACTGTTTCCCCATCTCTTTGCCAAGAAGTGATGGGACCAAATGCCATAATCTTAGTTTTCTGAATGTTGAATTTTAAGCCAATTTTTTCACTCTCCTCTTTCACTTTCATCAAGAGGCTCTTTAGTTCTTCTTCGCTTTCTGCCATAAGGGTGCTGTCATCTGCATATCTGAGGTTATTTATATTTCTCCGAGAAATCTTGATTACAGCTTGTGCTTCATCCAGCCCAGCATTTCTCATGATGTATTCTGCATATAAGTTAAATAAGCAGGATGACAATATACAGCTTTGACATACCCCTTTCCCGATTTGGAACCAGTCTGTTGTTCCATGTCCAGTTCTAACTGTTGCTTCCTGACCTGCATGTAGGTTTCCCAAGAGGCAGGTCAGGTGGTCTGGCATTCCCATTTCTTTCAGAATTTTCCACAGTTTGTTGTGGTCCACACAGTCAAAGACTTTGGCATAGTCAATAAAGCGGAAGTAGATGTTTTTCTGGAACACTCTTGCTTTTTCGATGATGCAGCAGATGTTGGCAATTCGATCTCTGTTTCCTTTTCCTTTTCTAAATCCAGTTTGAACATCTGGAAGTTCACAGTTCACATACTGTTGAAGCCTGGCTTGGAGAATTTTGAGCATTACTTTGCTAGCGTGTGAGATGAGTACAATTATGCAGTAGTTTGAACATTCTTTGGCATGGCCTTTCTTTGGGATTGGAATGAAAACTGACCTTTTCCTGTCTGTGGCCACTGCTAAGTTTTCCAAATTTGCTGGCATATTAAGTGCAGCACTTTCACAGAATCATCTTTTAGGATTTGAAAAAGCTCAACTGAAATTCCATCACCTCCACTAGCTTTGTTCATAGTGATGCTTCCTAAGGCCCACTTGACTTCACATTCCAGGATGTCTGGCTCTAGGTGAGTGATCATACCATCATGATTATCTGGGTCATGAAGATCTTTTTTGTACAGGTCTTCTGTGTATTCTTGCCACCTCTTCTTAATATCTTCTGCTTCTGTTAGGTCCATAGCATTTCTGTCCTTTATTGTGCCCATCTTTGAATGAAATGTTCCCTTGGTATCTCTAATTTTCTTGAAGAAATCTCTAGGCTTTCCCATTCTACTGTTTTCCTCTGTTTCTTTGCATTGATCACTGAGGAAGACTTTCTTATCTCTCCTTGCTATACTTATATGCTGATATATATATATATATATATATATATATATATATACATACACACACACTCTATGATATACACAATGGAAACAGTGACAGACTATTTTCTTGGGCTCCAAAATCACTGCAGCTGGTGACTTCAGCCATGAAATTAAAAGAAACTTGCTCCTTGAAAGAAAAGCTATGACGAACCTAGACAGCATATTAAGAAGCAGAGACATTACTTTGCCAACAAAGATCCATCTAGTCAAAGCTATGGTTTTTCCAGTGGTCATGTACAGATGTGAGAGTTGGACCATAAAGAAGGCTGAGCACTGAAGAATTGATGCTTTTGAACTATGGTGTTGGAGAAGACTCTTGAGAGTCCCTTGGACCTCAAGGAGATCAAACCAGTCAATCCTACAGGGAATCAATCCTTAATATTCATTGGAAGGACTGATGCTGAAGCTGAAGCTCCAATACTTTGGCCACCTAATGTGAAGAGCTGACTCATTAGAAAAGACCCTGATGCTGGGAAAGTTTGAAGACGGGAGGAGAAGGGGACTACAGAGGATGAAATGGTTGGATGGCATCACCAACTCAATGGTCCTGAGTTTGAGCAAGGTCCAGGAGATGGTGAAGGACAGGAAAGCCTTGTGTGCTGCAGTCCATGGGCTCGAAGAGAATCAGACACAACTGAGTGACTGAACAACAACAATGATATATATGAAAGCTGTTAAGGGAGTAAATCCTAAGGGTTTTCATCACAAAGAAAAAAAGTTTCTTGCTATTTCTTTTGTATCTATATGAGATGATGTGTGTTCCCTAAACTTACTGTGATAATCACTTCATGATGCATGTAGGTTAAATCAGGTACACCTAAAACTTACACAATGCTAAATGGCAGTTATACCTCAACAAAACTGGAAGAAAAAAAATAAATTGCAACCCATACCCACCTCCAGCACACGAAATCTCCTTTACCTTGCTCTTTGTCCAAAACACCTATCATTTTCTATGTATTTTATCATGTATTTATTTTGTCTACTATAGATTGTCTTTCTCCCCTTATTAGAATATAATTTCCACTAGGGCAGGGATCTTTGTTTTATGCATAGTGTATCCCAAGCAGCCAGAACAGACACTAGCACATAAATTACTTATTAAGTGAATTAACAAATGTCACACATATATATCTATTGAAAAGTTTCCTAAAGTTAGAATTGCTGAGTCAAAGAGCATTGGCATTAAAATTTTCCACAGATATTGTTAAGTTGTTCTTCAGGTGGCTTTATTAACTTACATCCCCATCAACAATGTACAAAGCTATCTGTTTCCTCAAACACCAAATATGTTGTCAAGACTTTTTGTTCTTGGCAAATTGGGTACATGAAAAAATGATACTATCATAATTTTATTTTTTATATTTCATAGTATCAGTAAAGTTAAGTGTATCTTCATGTTACAGAGCCATTTGTTCTTATTTTTCTGTGAACTACCTATTCGTGTTCTTTGCCAATTCCTTGGGGCTGCTAACCCTTTAATTATTGATATATACATTATATATTTACATATACTATATGTCTATATAAAATAATACAAGCACCCTGGAAATGTTTGTCAGTTTCTTATAAAAGTAAACATGTTTTGCCATATAATCCAGCAATTGCGCTCCTGGACAGACAGGCTTATGTTCGCATAAAATCCGCACATTAATTGTTTGTAACAGCTTTATTTGTAATCACCAAAAATGAAAACAACCTAGATGTCTTTCAATGGGTGAATGATTTTCACCCTAAAAACTATGGCACATCTATACCATGGACTACTACTCAGGAATGAAAAGGAACACACTGTTGCTACATGCAACAGCCTGAATGAACAAATCTCGGGAGAACCGAGTGAGTAAAAGAAGCCAAACCCAAAAGGTGACAGTATGATTCCATGTAAGGGACATTCATTAAATGACAACATGATAGAAATGAAGAACAGATTAGTGGTTACCTGGGCTCTGAGTTGGGGAAAGTGGGGCAAGAGGGAGGTAGATGTGAGTATGAAACAATAACATGAGAGTCCCTTGTGGTGCTGAGATTGCTCTATGTCTTGATCCTGGTCATATATACACAAAACACAAAATGCGCGGTAATACTCTATGTTAGTAAACACACACACAATACAAACTCGTAAGATATTTAAAAATAAGACAGAACAAAATTAAAACCCTGGCGATTTTAGACACATAGGTATCTTGTACTACCATGTAAGATCAAAGTAGTAATGCCTCCTCTACGTCTTACATTGCAAATACATTTGCCAGCTTGCTGTTTGTCTTATAACTTTGTGGTGTTTTAATGACAAAAAAGTTATTTTTGTCTGCTTATTTTATTAATCTTTCCTTGAGCAGCTTTAGATGTTTCTGCCAAGCTTAGAAAGGCCTTTCTGTGTTAAATTGTTTTAAAATATTACCATGTTTTCCTGTAGCACTTTTATGACATCAGTTGTCATATATTTAAATCTTGAATGCATCTGATGCACAAAATGAAGCAGGGTTGTGACTGTACGCAGTGTGTGTATACGTATGTGTGTGTGTATGTGTTAACAAATGGCTACTCAATTATCTTATTGTTATTTATACAATAAACAACCATTGCCCATCAGATATAATGTACATCTGTATAATATACTACATTCTTACCACATAAGTATCAAACATTTCCAGACTTACTCTCTGTTCTGTATCACTAATTTATTTATTCATAGAACCAACATCCTAATGTCTAAATTATTATAATTTTATGTAATGCTTTAATGTTTAATAGTTCTCTTCCCTTCTCTTTGTACTTCTTTTTCAGAATTTTCAGAATATTTTAATATGAACTTTAAAATCTAGTCCTTGCCACTAAAAAAAAATTTTTCAAGAAAGGGAGAGGACAATCAGCAGCATCAATTTATACTATTTTCATAATTAATAATCCCAGGATTTACTGAGATCATGTTAAATTTAGAGAATACCTGCTCTACTATCTACCAGCTTAGGCAAATTACTTACTCTGCTGGGTAGTCTCAGTTTCTTTATCAGTAAAAATGAAGACAATGATAGTGACCATCACAGGGCTTTGGGATAATACATTACAGAGCACTAAGCACTGTGTCTGGCATAAAAGTGTTCAGTGGGTGTTTGTGGTTATTAGTCCTCCTTGTTCCCAGGGGCTTTTGTAAATCTCTTCACCTGAAAACCTTCCCACACAAATTGTTGCTTGCCTATTTGGCTGTGAACACACAAGGACAGGAACCACGTTTCATTCCCCTTTCACACTGTTTAGAATGTAGTCCCTGCTGTGTTCCCTCATGGACTCTCACTCTCCATCACGGCTCTTTTCAATCTCTGCTCCTTCCCAGTGGCTTCATATCTATCCTGATGTTCCATGTTGCCCTCTCACTGTTCAGACCCCCTCTCTTGCCTGCATCTGACCTGCTTAAATTGGTCTTTGAAGCTCACAGCTTCAAAAACCCTTCCATCCCCTCATCCTACTCCCTCCTTCTCTGCCCAATCAAGTCTGTTCCCTGAGTTGAGGATCCCAGTTGACTTTCCTGGCTACATAGTCACAAATGATGTGATGGTGCTTAGGTACAATGCTGTAATCCACAAGCAGCTTAAATCAAATGTATTTCTGATTGATAAAATGTACCTACCAATTTTCTGAAGTCATCTTATTTTTTCTATTAGAATATAATTGCTTCACAATATTGTATTAGTTTCTACTACACAATGAAACAGAGAAGGGAATGGCACCCCACTCCAGTACTCTTGCCTGGAAAATCCCATGGGCGGAGGAGCTGGTAGTCTGCAATCCATGAGGTCACTAAGAGTCGGACACGACTGAACGACTTCACTTTCACTTTTCACTTTCATGCATTGGAGAAGGAAATGGCAACCCAATCCATTGTTCTTGCCTGGAGAATCCCAGGGACGGGGGAGCCTGGTAGGCTGCCGTCTATGGGGTCGCACAGAGTCGGACACAACTGAAGTGACTTAGCAGCAGCACACAATGAAATCAATCAGTGATATGTATACATTTAGCTAAAACTCTTGTAGCTAAAATTCTTGAGCTCCAACTGACCTGCCACCCAACCCACCTACTAATTCCTTTTTACTCCTCATCCTCTTTAAGTACTTTTTCTGGAAGTTGAAATGCATTCCGTCATATATCTTTCTCTTCCTCTTTTCAAAGAGATCGTTACCACTTGCCTGAAGGGTTTTTGATGAGCACTCCAATTAAAACTATATAAGGGAAACTCTTCAACTCTTAGGGAGCTGTATGCTTAAAGTCCAGTTCTAACAAAAAGATAAGCTTGGGTTTTGCAGGTTAAGACACTTACCTGGGTTCCTGATATCCAGATATAGCTTCTAAAGTGGGACAGCATTCAGAGGCTTCCGGAATTGTTAATATTTTTCCGGATCCAAGCCAGAGTCCAAAGTTGAGATGCCCACCTCTGTCCTCAAATACTGCAGCCCCCACAGTAATTCCTGCTGACAGAGCTACTCCTGTGGGGGACCCAGCTCTATTCTGCAAGCCATCTTCACAAATTTTATTTTCCAACTCCCTTGTTGTGTCATAAGAGAGGAATTTCAGGGAGGGGAGTGACAGCAGTGTCAGTGTCTTAAGCTCACACCTTACCTCACTTCCTGGTCACATCTGAATAACTCACTGCAGGAAAGAAATGCCTTGGCTCTCAGGAGTATGATATGGAGTTCCTTACTCTCCATCCCCCAGTTCTCCTTCTCATGGGTGAGCCTCTCTCCAACATCATGTCCTCTACGCTCCTCACCTCACACCTCAGTTCCTAGAACAGCCTCCTCACTGCCTTTCCGCCATCCTTCCCATGTGACTCCATCCCACACACAGCTGTCAGAATCATCTTCCAAGAAACCCAATTACATCATAAAATGAACTGAATTACTCCTGCTCCTCTCTCCCTCCCAACACTCCAGGCTCAGTCTGAGTTCCATCTCCTCCCTGAAATGGTGGCCTCATCCCTTGCTCTTCAAAGCTCCCATAACCAGGACTGATATTCCTGGTCACAGGCTGTTCACTCCTAGAGTATGCTCTGATTGGGTCCCATCCCTTCTCAGCCCTTCTGATACCTGTGCAGTAGCATTCGTGTCTATAGCATTTATTGCTTCTATCATTCAGCTGGGTACTTTATCATAAACTGTATACTGTTCTTATTTAACTATTCACAATGAGCATACATTTTGACTGTTTTACTAGATTATGTACTCCCTGAGGGGAATCACTCTAGCTCAATCACCATGAACTAGCCCAGAGGCACATGCAAAAGTGGCCCTTAGAGAACACTTGCTGAAGGAGTCAGTGGATGAGGTAAATAATTAACAGTAAAAACACTGCCCCTATCCATCATCATGTCGCCTAGCAGTTTTAGATCCCCTTGCCCTGCCGAAGGGGCTTCCTAGGTGGCTCAGATGGTAAAGTATCTGCCTGCAATGGGGTAGACTTGGGTTCAATCCATAGGTCAGTAAGATCCCCTGGAGAAGGGAATGGCAACCCACTCCAGTATTCTTGCCTGGAGAATCCCATGACAGAGGAGCCTGGCGGGCTACAGTCCATGGGGTCGAAAAGAGTCGGACACGATTGAGCAGCCTAGGGCTACCCAGCCTGCCAAGTCACTTCACCTCTGTTCCTATATAAAGTTTATAATCTTAACTGCTCTTAAGTGTACAGTGCAGTAGTATTAAGAGTATTTACATTGTGGTGCAACCAGCCATGCACAGAACTCATTTCATCTTCACCACCTGAAACTCTGTACCCACAACTCCCCTTTCTCTCTTCCCTCCATCCCCTGGCAACTACCATTCTACCTTCAGTCCCTGTGGATTTGACCACTCTAGACACCTCATATAAGGGGAATGATGAGTTTGAGTGAACTCTAGGAGTTGGTGATAGACAGGGAGCCCTGGTGTGCTGCAATTCATGAGGTCACAAAGAGTCGGACACAACTGAGTGACTGAACTGAACTGACTAGTGTATGTCTTTCTGTGACTGGTCTATTTCACTTAGCATAATATCTTCAAGGTACATCCATGTTGTAGCTTGTGTCAGAATTTCCTTCCTTTTTTAAGCTAAATAGTATTCCATTGAATACATAGACTACATTTTGTTTATCCAGTCGTGCATCAATGGACAACGCATGAGGTGCTTCTACCTTTGGGCTATTGTGACTAATGCTGCTATGAACACGGCTGCACAAATATCATTTTGAGATCCTTCTTTCAATTCTTTTGGGTACGTACCCAGAAGCAGAATTGCTGAATCATATGCTAATTGAAAAGATATATATTTCCAGGTAATATATAAAAGGAAAACTGACACATGGGGAGTTTTTGGGGTGGTTAACACCAATGCTATGGTTATATGGTTATGGTTATATATGGTTAACACCAGGCTTTGGTCATTTAGGGCTTCCCTTGTGGCTCAGCTGGTAAAGAATCCACCTGCAATGCGGGAGACCTGGGTTCGATCCCTGGGTTGGGAAGATCCCCTGGAGAAAGGAAAGGCTACCCACTCCAGTATTCTGGCCTAGAGAATTCCATGGACAGTATAGTCCATGGGTGGCAAAGAGTCGGACACGACTGAGCAACTTCCACAATTCAATATATATCTTTTCCGTTTTTTTGCTTGTTTATCCATCTTCTCTACCAGAAATGTGAGCTCCAAGTGAGCAAGATCCTTATCTGTTTACTCGAAGGCCCAGAACTAACACAATAAAGGCTTCAATAAATATTTTTGAGTGAACAAATTCTTAGTTACTGTTATTGATAGTTACTAATCACCTTCTATAAGCACTGCACTCACTACTGCCCATCCTGATATAAATATGACATACTTTCTTCTCTCACAGTTTAAGTGGGAGATGGTTTATAAGCAAATCATTAAATACGGTGTGAGTTGCAGAATAAATAAGTATGTAAAAATAATACATAGAAAGAAGTTATTCTAAGGTTTTGAAGGTTAACTGGAATTTCCCTAGAAGAAAAAGAAGGAAATGACATTGTATGTTTAGAGGATAGCAGGCTAATGCCACCAAGGCAGGACACATAAGGATGTACTGTGGAAACGACAATTAATTTTGTGAAGCTAGATGTAAATTAAAGGGAGAGGATGGCAGGAGAGGAGACTAGCGCAGGGACAGATCATAGAGGCTTATCAAAACATCTGGCTTCTATTTGATCCACAGGCAGTCAGAGCTACCAAAAGGCTGTACACAGAAAGGGACATGGGGAGATCATCATTTTAGAGAGTGGACATGGCTCTGGTTAGTAGGAAGCTGGCCAGGAGAATCAGAGCTTCCTGGAGCCCCCAGCATGGGCATGGAACCAAGCAAGCTGCATTCACATTTACAAAGGCTGTAATGGGCTGCTAGACTGGCACTGGATCCAAATTTGCACTAATTCACACATTCAGAGTCTGAATCTCTGTTCTAGCACTTTAAAAGGAATTTCGTCAGGGTTCTAGTCATTCGGGTTTTAGAACAGCTACTTGGGTTAGGACAGTTATATTTGACGCAGAATAATTAGCCATTGGATTCTTGGTTTTCACATTCTACATCCCAAATTCCTTTTTATCTATGTCATTAGGCTACCCTATACTTTTGTTGGCCGACTCGTAATAAAGAGGGTGTCTATTAAGCTGGGGCTAGTTCATGTGATTCGAATGAGTATATTCTGTGTGGTTGGAGGAGAATTGGCCACTTGAGCCCAGATCGCAGACTGCCTTCTCTTGGGTCCAGACTGCATGTGTGTGTCTGTGCGTTCTGTCACTCAAGCACGTCCAAATCTGTGCGACCCCAGGGACTGCAGCACGCCAGACTCCCCTGTCCTTCACTGTCCCTCGTGTCCAGAATGCACAGGGGGAAAACAAAGTCACTTTAAATAGTTTGAGGATTTACATGATGACACCCTGAAACCAGCTTAAAATTTGCCTCCTCTAGTAACTCAGTCTCCACGGGGCCTCTGTCCTTCCGACACGTCATCCTTACTCTACATAGATCCACCATCAGGTCCCATGTTGCCTAAGAACACAACGTATTTTACACTGTAGCAGTTTCTTAGGGCAGCTGGAACAAAGTGCCACAAACCAAGTTACTTAAAACAACAGAAATGTACTGTCTACAGTTCTGGAGGCTGACCCTGAAGTGTCACCAGGGCCACATTACTGAAAAATGTGGTTTTTCACATTACTGCTGAAACCTGCAGGTAAGAAATTTTGTTTGTGTCTCTCCTGGCTTCTGGTGGTTTTGGGGCAATTGTTGGCAGTTTGGCTTGCTGTTGCTGTTGTTGTTTAGTCGCTCAGTTGTGTCAACGTCTTTGCGACCCCATGGACTGCAGCCCACGAGGCTCCTCTCTCTGTCCATGGAATTTCCCAGGCAAGAATCCTGGAGCAGGTTGCCATTTTCCTCCTCTGGGGTTGGTGGCGGGGGGCAGTCTTCCCAACCAGGGATCGAACTCACATCTCCACATCTCCAAAACTGAAGGCAGATTCTTTACCGCTGAGCCACAGGCAACTGTGTAACTCCAACCTCTGCCTCCATTGTTACGTGGCATCCTCCATGTGTATCTCTGTTTTCATGCAGCCAGAAAGGCACAGTCACATTGGATTTGGAGGTTACTCTACTCCAGTGTCACTCCATCTTAACTAATTAATCTGCAGTGACCTTATTTCCAAATAAGATCACATTCTGAGGTACTGGGGGATAGGATTCCAAAATATCTTTGGGGGGAGAGGAGGGGACACAATTCACTTCTAACACTGCCTCTTCCCTTGGCTGCTGACCTACAGTGTTTAGTCCAGAGCTGAGAATGTGACAGTGAACGCTATTTACCAATGTGAATTAAGTCACCAGGACATCTGCCCATCTGCAAAAGAGCACGGTAGCACTGTGACTACTTTGTGCCAACACACCAAACAGCTTTGCTTTCAAGATGACTAAGGAAAATGCTGAGTGGGATTTGATCAAAGTTGTGGTCATCCTGACTGTTTAAAAAAATTGCAGTGAGAATGTTTCAGGGTCACTTCTGACATGAATGCAACATTGAACCTTAACAAAATATAGATTTGTGGGGATGTCCTTACGTGAGTCTGTGCTGCCATGTCATTTTAGGCCATTCAAAAGCAGAGTATGACTTTCAATCATGGCATCACCATAATTAGTCATGGCAACATTTCCTTCAAGTTGCCCTTGAGGGCTGTAGAATCTCAGGCTGCCACCACTGCAATTAGACTAACAGCTGGCAAAAGAGCCAAATGAGGGAGGTGGGGGAGAATTATACTACCAAATCAAATATGGGTTTGTTTTGAATTAAGCATTCAAACTTCTGGTAGAGAAATCTGCTCTGATTACACCCTGCCATTTTTATAAGTAAAATATGTTAAAAGACAAATATATATTGAAGACCCTTTCAGCCTTTAACAGATGTCAGAATTCTTTCTCAATAAATAGGGTCTTTCCGTGGGATCCATTGGACTCAATGATTGAGGGTGCTGACTTTGTGACAGAGAAGGGTCCCTGAGAGCAACCAGGAAGACAAGGTTTGTGTGCCCCTCATTTCATTCCGTCCAAGCAAACAGTTGGCAAGAGGAGACATTTCCTATTGCCTGGGCAACGTTTTAAACACTGTTTAAATATTTGCCATCCTGTCTTTGTTTTGGTTAGAATTGCAGAGTTAATGCAATACAGATTTGTACCTTCTGCTGAGTGAAATATAGATTTCATCTTATGAACTAGAGCTATGTTCATTGGAAATAGCTTCCCCTGCCCTACCTCCGCTACCTGTCTTTCATTTTATGCATCAGATTAATCATTTTATATCTGCACAACGCCTTCAGGTTAGCAACAAATTGCCACATTAAGTCTCAGCAAACCTGGCCCTACGTATGATTCGTTGCAAAATGTAAGGACCTCAAGTCAATCTCTCTGAGTACCAGCCCAGAAAAATATGAGTCCCAGGCAAGAGCCACACCATCTGATGGACATTCTGGGATCAAGGTAAAATGAGTTTCTGGCCTCAGGATAGTTTCTGATGGACAATTGGTTTGTGCCAAGGACTCTTTACTAACGAAGCGCCATAAAGTTTCAGCTGGCTCCAGGCTAACCTGGCCCCTGTGTAACTTGATTTCTTCAAACCTCACTAGCCAGGGTGTTCTTAAAGGGGCAAATTAACAGTAATAACTCAAATTTCACTGGTTCCTGCTCCCAGCTGCTGATGGAGGGCCCCTGGCTCCTTTTTTATTTTTGGCAGAATATCGAGTAAAAGTACCCTTTCTGTTTTAACATACAGTCAACTCTCTCTAGGCAACTCTTTATAAATCCAGTGGGAGCTGGACAAAAAGGGGTATGAATGACTGACATCATACTCACCCCTCCTCTTCTTTGATAACCTAGATTCAGTTCTTGGGTGAAATTCATTTGTCTGGCTCCTTCTCCCTTCAGGATCAGCACCCTCTCAAATGTCTCCTCAATCCTAACCAGAGAAGAGGCTCTTCCACAAGAACTGTCAGACATGCTGGATTCCCAGCTTTGAATCTCACTCAGACTCTACCTGGGACCCCACCAGACCAGAATAACCACTTACTTCTCTGGGAAAAACTTGATGGAAATTGAAAGGTTTGGGGTTTCTTATTCCAACAGTTGCAGACAGTAATTACTACCAAATCTTTTGCAAAAGGATACTAGAAAAATTAGATTAAAAGTATAAAAAAAATATGTTTGATGGCATTAGGAAGTTAAAATGATGGCAATTAATTATCAGGACAGAACCCAGGAGAAAGCACAAGATAGAAGATGAAAGAGGAGAGCCCTATAACAGTGCCAGTTTACTGCCATGGCATGGTTTCCAGGCCCTGACAGAGGAAGCAGGATGTAGTCTAACAGACTCCCTATGGTGAAGAGATGCAGCTAAGAGTTTCCAAAGACCAACATGGCTAAAGTTGGCTGGCTAGTAGGAGAAGAAAGAGCTGCAGGGCAAGAAAACTGGACATCCACAGCGAGTCCCCCTTGAGGATTCAGCAGAATACTAATCAGTGCGTACATGGGAAGAAACTAGCAGAGGCCAGAGAATCACAAAGAACAGTTTCTGGAGCTCATGAAAGGACAGGAAAAGTAATCCCCCCACCAGACTGAAAAACCTCATAATTCACAGAGAACTGAATAATCAGAAAGTTCTTGCTTCAGTGTGTGTTAGTTGCTCAGTTGTGTCCGACTCTTTGTGACCCCAAGGACTGTAGCCCCCCAGACTCCTCTGTCCATGAAATTCTCCAGGCAAGAATACTGGAGTGGGCAGCCATTCCCTTCTCCAGGGGATCTTCCCGACCCAGGGATCGAGCCCAGGTCTCCTGCATTGCAGGCAGATTCTTTACCATCTGAGCCTTCAGGGAAGCCCTTCTTGCTGCAGTAGTGGGAAACAATAGCCCCCAGACTAAGCAGTTTTTTACTCCCACCTCACAAATATTAAAGGTAAGATTTCAAAGGATCAAACGATTCTTAAGTAACTTAACTACATCTAAGCCCGGAACAGAGTTCAAGATATTTATAAGAATAAAAATAACCAGAACTCAACAGATGAGTTCTACATGAATATGTAGAATTTATAAAGCTGTCACTCTATCAAAAATTACTGGACATGCAAAGAAACAGGAAAATATTGAGGAGAAAAAATCAACCAATCAAAACCAACCCAAAACACACAGATGTTAAAATTAACAGACAAGAGCATTTTAAAAGATATTTTAATTGTATTCCATATATTCAGAATGTTGAGAGGGGGTAATATATTACCAAAAAAAAAAAAAAAGACTCAAACCAAACTTCTAGAGATGAAAACACCACTGTAGGAAAGAAACAGCAGAAAAGACATTGCAGGAAAAAAAAAATCACTAAAATAAGTAAAACACAAAGAGGAAAAAGACTAAAACACAATTAACAGAGTGTTAGCTATAGTACAACTTCAAACAGTCTAATATACCTGTACAATATAAAACTGGAGTCCCCACTACATTCAGAGATTTCAAAGCCTCTCTTAATAATTGATTTAATAATTATAGAGAAAATCAGTAAGGATATAGAAATTTGAAAAATACTGTCAACCATCTTGATCTAACTGATATTTATGGAACACTCCATTCAATAACAGAAAATACACTTTTTCTTCAGCCTCACACTGACCATTACCAAGATAAACCATATTCCTGGCTATAAAAGAAGTCTCACACTGATGTATAGAACAGTCTTATGGACTCTGTTGGAGAGGGAGAAGGTGGGAAGATTTGGGAGAACGGCATTGAAACATGTATAATATCTTGTATGAAACGAGTTGCCAGTCCAGGTTCGATGCACGATACTGGATGCTTGGGGCTGGTGCACTGGGACGACCCAGAGGGATGGTATGGGGAGGGAGGAGGGAGGAGGGTTCAGGATGGGGAACACATGTATACCTGTGGCGGATTCATTTCGATATTTGGCAAAACTAATACAATATTGTAAAGTTTAAAAACAAAATAAAATTAAAATATCAAAAAAAAAAATAAAACAGAAGTCTCAATACATTTAAAAAGATGCAGGTCATACAAAATATGTTCTTTGACCACCATGGAATTAAATTAGAAATCAATAGAAGAATTCTCTCTGGAAAAATCTCCCAAATATTTAGAAACTAAATAAAGTGCTTTTAAATAACCCATAAATCAAAACATAATCAAAAGGGAAATTAGAAGGTACACTAAATGAATGAAAATGAATATGAATATGCAATATATCAAAATCTGTGAGACACTCCTAAAGCAACAATTTAAAGGAAAATATATAGTTCTAATGCCTACATTAAAAAGGGACCAAATCAATAGCATAAAGCTTCCAATTAAAGAAACTAGCAAAGTAAACAAGTTAAAAAAAAAAATTAGAGGAGAAATCAATGAAATAGTAAAAAGAAAAATATAGAGAAAATTAATGAAACCAA
This sequence comes from Bos mutus, assembly GCF_027580195.1. Lineage (NCBI taxonomy): Eukaryota > Metazoa > Chordata > Mammalia > Artiodactyla > Bovidae > Bos > Bos mutus. The sequence continues at coordinate 19,754,494 of NC_091628.1, read as the reverse complement.
AAGAAGGCAAAAAATTGTCATGAAATTGACAAACCTCTACCAAGATTAGTAAGAAAAAAAGAGAAGATTCTTTTTATGATTATCATCAAGGAGAGAAGCAAAATCATTATTGATTCTACAGATATTAAAAGGAAAAGAACAAAATATTGTTAAAAACCTTATGACAATAAATCTGATAACTTAAGTGAAATGGAAAAATCCCTTGAAAGACACAAATTACCACAACTCACACAAAATAAATAGGTTACTTAGTCCTTTATTTCTAAAAATGTTAAATTCATAATTAAAACTCTTCCTACAAAGACAATTCCAGACCCAAAGACTTCAGCAGTGAAAGTGAAAGTCACTCAGTAATGTCCAGCTGTTTGTGACCCCATGGACTATACAGTCAATGGAATTCTCCAGGCCAGAATATTGCATTGGGTAGCCTTTCCTTTCTCCAGGGGATCTTCCCAATCCAGGGATCAAACCCAGGTCTCCCGCATTGCAGGCAGATTCTTTACCAACTGAGCCACAAGGGAAGCCCAAGAATACTGACAGGGTAGCCTATGCCTTCTCCAGAGGATCTTCCCAACCCAGGAATCCAATCAGGGTCTTCTGCATTGCTGGCGAATTCTTTACCAACTGAGCTATGAGAGAACTAAACATATAAGGGAGAAACAATACAATTTTTACACAAACTCTTCCAGAAGATTAAAGAGGAGGAACTATTTTCCAATTCATTCTGCAAGGCTATCATTACACTAGTAACAAAAAAACTAAAGACATTACAAGAAAAGAAAACTACAGTCCAATATTTCTCATAAATATAGATGCAAAAATTCAAAACACAATTTTAGCAAATCAGATTCAACAATATATAAAAATGATAAGACATCATAACCAAGTGCAATTTGTCCCAGGGATGCAAGGCTGATTTAACCTTCAAAAATCAATCAACTTAATTCACAATATTAACAAACAAAAAGAAAAGCCATTTATCACTTCAATGTATGTATAAAAAGGATATGCCAAAATCCAACCTACATTCTGATTAAAAAAAAAAAAAAAACTTAGCAAACTAGGAATAGAAGGGAACTTCTTCAAATGGACAAAGGATATCTACAAAAAAAAAACCTAGAGTCAACATCACACTTCCTCTAACATCAAGAACAAGACAAAAATGTCTATTTTTACTGCTTTTATTCAACACTATAATGAAGGATATAACCAGTACAATAAGGTAAGAAATAAAAATTAGATATATAAATATTAGAAAGCAAGAAGTAAAAGGAAGAAGATGACATGATTATCTGTGTGGAAAATCTGATGGAATATACAAAGAAGCTACTAAAAAGAACTAAAAAGTGAGCTAACACAGCAAGGTTGTGGCATTATAATACAATGTACAAAAAATAATTGTATTTCTACATACAAGCAATAAACAATCAATATAAATTAAAAAAAAAACACCATGCATAACAACATCAAAAAATACAGAATACTTAGGAAAATAAGAAAATATTACTGACAGAATTTAAGATCAAAATAAATGAAGAGCTGTATCTTGTTCATGGATTGGATGAGAATGTTAAAGGGAGAAAAAAATCATCTGAGAAGCCAGCTCTATGGAATACACCTCCCTGAATTCCTTAACAGAAAAGTTAAACAGCAGACCAACAAACTGCTAGATTACGATCCCCCATTTTGGAGAAAACCGCAAATCCCCATCCTTAGATTTAACCTTTTTTGGAAGCCCACTCCATGACCACACTATTAAAATATGTCAAATGGAAGAAAAGTAGGTGGATTTGTAAACATATGTCAAGATCAGATCAGATCAGATCAGTTCAGTCGCTCAGTCGTGTCCAACTCTTTGCGACCCCATGAATCGCAGCACGCCAGGCCTCCCTGTCCATCACCAACTCCCGGAGTTCACTCAGACTCACGTCCATCGAGTCAGTGATGCCATCCAGCCATCTCATCCTCTGTCATCCCCTTCTCCTCTTGCCCCCAATCCCTCCTAGCATCAGAGTCTTTTCCAATGAGTCAACTCTTCGCATGAGGTGGCCAAAGTATTGGAGTTTCAGCTTTAGCATCATTCCTTCCAAAGAAATCCCAGGGCTGATCTCCTTCAGAATGAACTGGTTGGATCTCCTTGCAGTCTAAGGGACTCTCAAGAGTCTTCTCCAACACCACAGTTCAAAAGCATCAATTCTTCGGTGCTCAGCCTTCTTCACAGTCCAACTCTCACATCCATACATGACCACAGGAAAAACCATAGCCTTGACTAGACGAACCTTTGTTGGCAACGTAATGTCTCTGCTTTTGAATATGCTATCTAGGTTGGTCATAACTTTCCTTCCAAGGAGTAAGCGTCTTTTAATTTCATGGCTGCAGTCACCATTTGTAGTGATTTTGGAGCCCAGAAAAATAAAGTCTGACACTGTTTCCACTGTTTCCCCATCTATTTCCCATGAGGTGATGGGACCGGATGCCACGATCTTCGTTTTCTGAATGTTGAGCTTTAAGCCAACTTTTTCACTCTCCACTTTTACTTTCATCAAGAGGCTTTTGAGTTCCTCTTCACTTTCTGCCATAAGGGTGGTGTCATCTGCACATCTGAGGTTATTGATATTTCTCCCGGCAATCTTGATTCCAGCTTGTGCTTCCTCCAGTCCAGTGTTTCTCATGATGTACTCTGCATATAAGTTAAATAAACAGGGTGACAATATACAGCCTTGACATACTCCTTTTCCTATTTGGAACCAGTCTGTTGTTCCATGTCCAGTTCTAACTGTTGCTTCCTGAACTACATGTTTTGTACACTTTGGATCACTGAAACTTAATGTTTTATCTATAGATTGCTTTTGTGTTCAGGGTTTATTTCAGTCAGCAAATTTTTTATTGATTTCAACAGATCAACTCATCAAGCAGTTCACCAGTGCCTGTGCATGCCAGACTCTGCTCTAGACACAGGAAACAAAGATGAAGGTGTCATATTGAGACATGAGTGCCCCAGCATTCACGGAGCCAAACCCTGTGGTGACAACTGTGGCTAAATGAGGACCTCCTGAGGTGGTCCTGGTGGGAACTTCTCATCAGATCACAAACTCAAAGGAACTTGTCGGGGGGGGGGGCGGGGCAGGTCAGGAAATGCACGTGCACACGTTGTCAGAAGTCCCTCAGCTGGCTTCTAGACAGGGTGCGTGTGCTAGGTGTGCTCAGTTGCCAGTCATGTCCGACTCCTTGCAACCCCATGGCCCGCCAGGCTCCTCTGTCTATGGGATTTCCCAGGCAAGAATACTGGAGTGGGATGCCATTTCCTTCTCCAGGAGACCTTCCCAGCCCAGGGATCGAACCCACGTATCCTGCATTGCAGGGGGATTCTTAACCCTGAGCCACTGGAGAAAGTCAAAGTGAAAGTGAAGTCCCTCAGTTGTGTCCGACTCTTTGCAACCCCATGGACGGTTGCCTACTAGGCTTCTCCGTCCATGCGATTTTCCACGCAAGAGTACTGGAGTGGGTTGCCATTTCCTTCTCCAGAGTATCTTCCCCACCCAGGGATTGAACCCAGGTCTCCCGCATTGTAGGCAAATGCTTTACCGTCTGAGCCACTGGAGAAGCCCCAAAAAAACCAATACCTATCATCAGCTACATATGTGTTTATAATCCTGTGGGCTGCAGGCACTGATAGCTCCAGCAGGAACTTCTTCCCTTCTGAACCAGAGTCCCAGGACTAATGATAAATATGGGGCTACAGTTCTCTCTCAGGGTTAGACCGAGAGGAGATGGCAGAGTTTCAGTGAAAAATCTGCTGATGTGAGTGTGCCGATCACACACTTTGATGGATGTGCACGTGCACATCAGCCTTTTAGGGATAGGTTCCCTCTCTTCTATACCTCCAGCTACCAGCATCATCCCAAGTCTGCATCAAACTGATGGTGGTGCTGCTGCAGAGCATGGCATGAACCTAATCCAAGCAAAATACTCCAAGAGGGAGGTAGGGAGTGGAAGGCTTTCCCCCTGGGGTGCAGGAGTTAATGAAACAGTGGAGTCAAACGCTATGCAGTCAACCTCTGATCCCAGACTGGGAGGAAGTATGCCCCTGTAGTGACTCAGCAATCCCATCCTGAGGACGAGTACTCAGCACACAGACGGCAGGGCGTGCTCATCAATGAGCCCACTAGTTTGCAAGATTGGTGGTTTATGTCATCACCAGAGTAATGACACTATGAGAAAACTACCTAGGTTGATACTGTCAGCCTTTCCTCTCCAACTGCAAAAGCAGACATCTCTCAATCTCCTCAGAAACAGAAAGAAAGCATCCCTGCCCCAAGAACACCCAGTAGTGCATATGGGAACGATACAAGGCTCAGCTTCTCCAGGGCTCTTCATTACACCCCACCCATGCCCTCCCACCTGAATAGGCAAACACCTACCTCTACTTTCATCCCCAAATTAGACTACAGCCCAATCGCCCATGTGAAGCATCTCACTGCTAGGAAAGTAGAGTTCCTGCAGTTCTCTCAGGCTTTACCTTCTTATTCTCCAGAAGCTTGCAGGGAGCAGGAAACTGGGAGAGCTCAATACCTCAGGAGTACCTACTTGCAGGGAAGGGAGCGAACATGGGCACGTATAAAGCATATGCACATATAAACTGTGTGCCTGTAAAACCGTCATGCTGTTAGAAGAGACCAAGTCAGAATTTGGGCACAAAACACGAATTTTTAAACCTCACTTATTTTCATTAGGTTTCTGGGCTTTTCTTTATTCCTTTTTTCTCTATTTTCTTCTCTAAATGAACCAAGAAAGAATGGCATTGAAAATGTGTTTGTAAAGAGGCTTCTCTAATATTTGCACCTCCTTGGAGATGAAGCAGGAGAAGGAAGGAAGTTGGCTTACTTCATACCAGACCTTTAAAAAGTCCAATATCTTCGTACGTCGTGAGCAGATGTGAACGGTAATGGTGCCAGCATCCTGGACTAAGATACCACAAGTTTCCTCTGATGCAGTCAATCTCCCACCCCACCCCCACCCTCAACTAAAACAGACCTGAAACTCAGAAAGCCTAATTATCCCTGCGTTTAAAATTTTATTGGCAAGTCATCCAGGGGCTTTATTTCCTTCCTCAAAAAAAAAAAAAAGCCTCTGATTTTATTTTGTGAAAAAATAAAGTATCTTTTCAGTATCCCTGTAGTCTGTAGATGACTCCCAAACCAAATTGAGGCAGTCATTACCATTGGAAAACAGCACTGTGACGCCTGTAAGGGTGAATTCACGTCTTTCTTTCCCTTCAATATGAAATGAAGATAAATAGTGGCAGTGGCATTGTATTGGCTTGTTTAAACACTAGGCTCTCCTCTTAAAAACACTATGTTACTATGAAATATTTCTGACGTGATTTTAAACCCCAGTGCATACCCTGCTAGCTCTGAACACCAGAAGGTACTGTTGACTGCCAAGAGCCATTAATCAGAAGAAGAAATGGATGCACAGGGCTGAAAATGCTGTGGGGATTCTGCTTCTCTGCAGACAGGCTCCCCTCCTCTGCCTCATTTCAGTCCAGGTCCCATCTGAGGACACAGAACCCCAAACAGAACACATTAACTTCCCTGCGATGGTGGGAGCCATGGGGAAATAGCAGGGCTCAGGGAGACCCTGTAGCATTCTGAATCCACACTGACATAACTGCGTGTCACCACAGCCTGCGGCTAACAGTGGAAGGGCAGAAAGGGGCATAACCTGCGCTTACACTGGTCTAAGACTGGGCAAGCTCCGGGGACGCTCCCAGGCTGTGTGCCGTGGCTCAGAGGCATCGTGTCCCTCTCAGCACTTGGGGCACGTGCACAGCCACACCACTGTGGTTGAGGTAGACACCCACCCAACAAGCTCAGGCTGCTTTCCTGACAACTCTTTATTCTTTCATGACATCTGAAAGGCAGAGCAAAGGAAATGGTCTTAGAAGGTAAACAGGCTACTTTCATTTACAGGCTTGACACTTTAGAACAGTCTGAATTATTTCAAGGTCTTAGATTTAATTTGTGCCATCAGTAACCAAACATATTCAAGAGTTAGTGGGTGTAATGAACTGAAAACTAAGACAAACACACTATCAGCATTCAGACCACTTAGAGGGTGCAGAAGAGAGAGCAGTTAGAAAAATAACCAACCGGAATACAGTCAGACCATCCTTCCAACCTTTGCATTTTATACCTGGGGTAGGGCACGGGGAGAGGTGATGTTAGCTTTTGGTTTTTTGCTTGCAAAAGCACATTTCAGTTTTCGAGCCAGGCTGTGCCAGTTAGTGACATAATGTCCACACGGTAATATGATATGGTAAGCACAAACACGGCGCACAGACCAGACTGCGGCCTGGGAAAGACAGGCTCTGTCCATATATCAACGGGAATGGCCTGGAACTCAGGGAGTGAGCATTTTGAAGCAATCGCACATGAATTCACCTTCAGGAGATTAGAGGCTGATGTCACCAGGAGAGTGAAGTCATCAGAAATGACCTAAACTGATGGGACGTTGCCAGAACAAAGCCGCACTGTGCAGACACACAGCTTAACTCCTTCTAGGCTTAAGAGTTCCCCTCCAAAGAGGTGGGTTTTTTGTTGTTTTTTTGGTGAATGCGAGGAGCTTTCAACAGAGACACATAGCCAGTATGACTTTCACTCTCTTTAGCATTAGCTGGTGTTACTTGATGAAAGAGGTTTGAAAATAAATAGGTCCCACTAACCAAATGTCCTAGAGGTAAGCCTCCATCTTTTCATCCCAGAGTTCTACCATTTCTGTATAGATCCCCAGGGGAAGAGGACTAGCAGGCTCTCAATAAATAGCAACTGAATTGGAGGGAGTAGATTGCTAGCAATAGCAGGATCCCAGAGTGGAATAGTTGGGCCCCCAGAATGGTAGTTTGACAACACTACAACAAAACCATCCCTCTAAAAAACAGCTGGCTGCTTGAGTTTGTAGTTCTCAGAGGAGTCCTCCATTAACCAGTGAGTAATGAGATGCTGGGCCATCCCTGCCTCCCTGGAGTTGCCTAGCATCCAGACGCCATCCTCTTCCGCTTGTGACCTTCATGCTTGAAACCCAGTGCCACGTGCTTATTTCACTCCCTTCTGATATCACCTCTTGGTTACTAGAGATGTCATAAGCCCAATTATACCTTAAGTAATAGCAACATAACTTTAAAAGTTAAGAGTTAATCAGACATAGGAAATAAGGTTACACAAATGAATCGCCTCCTAGGCAGTGGTTATATTAACAATGAATCATCAAAACAGGCTAGAGAATATCCTGCTGGAGGACTCAGAGGCAGGAAGTTGAACCTGGCCTTCACTTGGGGATGAGCCTAGCTTTTAGAATCTAGAATCCATAATAAAATGGGATGGAGTGGACAAAAGCACCTTACAGGCAGAAAGGTACTCACTAAAGGATATTTTGATTTCATGATGGTCCTCTACAAAGCAGGGATAAAGAAGCAAAATCAAAAGGTATGCCCTGAATGAGTAGGCAAACTGGGAGGCTGGCTACCCACATGGAGTGGTGGAAGTTACGCACAGAAAGCCTCCTGTCCCTAACCCTCCCTCTCCTTCCTAATGCCTGCCATATGCCTAAAAACCAAACAGCCTGCCTTAAGTCTGTGCGTTTCACATTCTTCTCATTACTACCCACATAAAGAATACAAATTTTATAGCACTCTTCAGTACTGTCTCCTACATGAACAATTGAAACAAAAATTTTGCAAAACCAATACTTTCCCTGTTGCCTAAGAAGTGCTCTAATATCTTCTACTCTGTTTAATTCTACTTCTTTTTTCAGTTCTGGTTTGATTCATGAATTTAACTTCAACAACCACTAATGGGTCAAAGTTCACAATTTGAATAATACTGAAATTTAAAGCCATTTGGGGACATAACAGATAAATATGAATTAAGGTGTTCAAGGCGAAAAATAGGATCCTTAGGAAGGAAACCCCACAATGCTTTAAGGCAAAGTAGAAGGCTGGGATCACTACATGAATTATCTTGGGCTCCCAGTGGACACCCTCATCAGAGCCTATCAATCTTCTGATTACATACCTCCTCTATCAGTCAGTCAGTTCAGTCGCTCAGTTGTGTCCCACTCTTTGAGACCCCATGGACTGCAGCATGCCAGGCCTCCCTGTCCATCACCAACTCCCAGAGTCCACCCAAATCCATATCCACTGAATCAGTGATGCCATCCAACTATCTCATCTTCTGTCGTCCCCTTCTCCTCCTGCCATCAATCTTTTCCAGCATCAGGGTCTTTTCAAATGAGTCAGCTCTTTGCATCAGGTGGCCAAAGTACTGGAGTTTCAGCTTCAGCATCAGTCCTTCCAATGAATATTCAGGACTGATCTCCTTTAGGATGGACTGGTTGGATCTCCTTGCAGTCCAAGGGACTCTCAAGAGTCTTCTCCAACACCACAGTTCAAAAGCATCAATTCTCTGGCACTCAGGTTTCTTTATAGTCCAACTCTAACATACATACATGACTACTGGAAAAACCATAGCTTTGACTAGACAGACCTTTGTTGTCTCTAATTTTTAATATGCTGTCTAGGTTGGTCATAACTTTTCTTCCAAGGAACAAGCATCTTTTAATTTCACGACTGCAGTCACCATCTGCAGTGATTTTTGAGCCCCAAAAAACAAAGTCTGTCACTGTTTCCACTGTTTCCCCATCTATTTTCCATAAAGTGATGGGACCAGATGCCATGATCCTCATTTTCTGAATGTTGAGTTTTAAGCCAACTTTTTCACTCTCCTTTTTCACTTTCATCAGGAGGCTCTTTAGTTCTTCACTTTCTGCCATAAGGGTGGTGTCATCTGCAAATCTGAGGTTATTGACATCGCTCCCAGCAATCTTGATTCCAGCTTGTGCTTCATCCAGCCCAGCATTTCACAAGAAGTATTCTGCATATAAGTTAAATAAGCAAGGTTACAATATACAGCCTTGACATATTCCTTTCCCGATTTGGAACCAGTCTGTTGTTCCATGTCCAGTTTTAACTATTGGTTTTTGAACTTCAGCATTTCTCAGGAGGTAGGTCAGGTGGTCTGGTATTCCCATCTTCCATCTCTTTCAGAATTTTCCACATTTGTTGTGATCCACACAGTCAAAGGCTTTGGCATAGTCAATAAAGCAAAAGTAGATGTTTTTCTGGAATTCTCTTGCTTTTTCAATTATCCAACTCCTCTTTCACCCATTCCCAAACTTATCCACAATCACAGAAAGATAACACACCCTCCTGGATAGAACCTATCAGAAATCATTGGGCATTATTTATCTTAAACCACTTCAAACCAGTGAACTAAAGATCAAAGAGATAATGGCAAATGAATGGACTGAAACCATTATGAAGCTGAGACTGAAGTGGGCCCCAGTTTTCTGGATATGAGTCAAATAACACAGAGGTGAGGACATTCTTGCATCTACTTGATAGTAAATGGAAAAATTAGTTCTACTTTTTCACTTTAAAGTATCTTTGACCAGTCATCAGCACAGTTGGCTTTGGAAGCTAGAGTTGGCTTTCAAGGCCATTGAAACAGGTGGAAGCACCATGAAATTTACACTGACTCAGTTTTGGACTATTGTAAACACTAATGCAACCAAACATTTTAGACACTGGGTCAATTTTTAAAATACAGTAAATATTTACTGAGCTCTTACTAAGCTGGACAGTATAAAAAATCTGGGGAGTCTTTAACCTGGTTGAATAATCTAGGTGTTTGAACTAACAGAACTGAGTGCTGTGATCGTGCTTATTGTCATAGCTCTGAACCTGAACAATGGTCAAGACAGCACCATTTGTGGGTTTCTTAAATACTGTTCAACATTCACTGCACTGCAACCAAATGTTACTATACATCCTTTAGATGTACTTTACTAAAATATCAATAACTTTCAAACATTCAAATCAATGTCAGAATAATGCATTCTGCCAAAGGAAGCAATTCAGGTATCTTTAAAAGGGGACCCAAATTGGTCAGTTTCACTTTCTGCTTCCATTGAGACTACTTTCCTATGTAATTGCCTTAAAACCTAAAATTAGTGATAAATTTAACCTAGTTTTAAAATTAAAACCCAGGTTTGTTTGCCTTTTTTTTTTTTTCCCTGAAGTATTGCACTAGCCAGCAGGAGAGGTAGTATGCAGGCCCATCCCTAACAGTGTTAGATCCCAGCAAGAACACACATGGAGACCAGGTCCAGGGCACCCTTTTCTTTGCTCTGAGCTGCACCTGAGGAACTCTGATCACATGCATGTGCAGGCTCTGACCCCTCTCATTCCACCTTCAAATGTAGCCATTCTTCAGAACGAAGTATGTGCACACCAGGCTAGACATAGAAGTCTAGGTGCTGGTCTAGAAGTGGGTTGTCAGGGTAAGAGTGAGGGGTTGGTCAGAGGTGGATAGAACAGGCCTGGAGTCCAGGGAAGGAGCCCTGGGTGCTCAACACCTAAGGGAGGAAGGAGGAGCAATCACTGTGCTAATATTAATACATTCAAATTAACACATTCACTGTGCTACTAACTGCACATGCGACATCCATGGCCAGTTAATGAAACTCCATCATGACATCAACAGAGCAAGCATGAAGGTATACCTAGCCCTAACTCAGAAACCAAATTCTAGTGTATTCACTCTTAGAAAACAAATAAAAGTAAAACCAGATCTGTTTTTACCCAACTAGCATTTTTACTTTTTGTTTAAAAAAAGCTAATATTTCTCATATACTCATTTTTTTTAAACAAGACATTTCAGTTTGGAACCCATTTTAATTTAAGCCTGCTTTGAGCAAGTTCATAACAATCTTCACCTGACATTCTCTTTTGCTGCCGAGGTATCCTGCCCGTCTGCAGGGGGCAGGGCACGGGGAAATGCAGAGAAAGCATGTATTTTTCAGCAGGTCCATATGTGAGATGAGCGCGGGAAGAAGTCAGGCACTATTTAAGCTCATGTCTCCCGATGTCAGCTGGTATATCATAATAGCTTGTCTGTTAAGAGTGTCAAGTAACCCGTAGGAAAGAAAACATTTCTCCAACACCTGTAAGTCCACTCCAGGGGGCAGATATGGCATCCTCTCCCACCAGGGACCACTGCAAAGTTAAAGTCAACAATTAAGAACAGCTGCAGCCTTGCAACCAGCTGCCCTTGCTAACCCCCTTGGAGGGAGGAGAGGGAAAGTTCTAAGAGTGGTAATCAGCGGAGGAGACTGAAATTACTCTTTCTTTGCATTACTTTCTCTTGTAAAATGTGTTGAAACTGCCCCTGTATACTGAAGGGAGTCACAAGGCTGCTTTTCAATTTACCAAATGCCCTGTAGTATTTCCAAGCCTTATAGACTCTGGTGATATCTAAGAATCCATTTCACAGAGTTGGAGCTCACAGCTTCAAATTGCTGCAGGAGAAGATTCAAATATGCAAGGAAATTCTTTTGCATTTGAATAAGTTCCTTTGGGAAGAAATCACAAAAAAGTGCCATTCGGTCACAAGCTGTGGGACCTCTCAAGAGCTAAGAAGGGTCCAACAGTAAGGGTCCAATATAATTGATAAAATTATATGTTTGGTAAATTCTCTCAAAGGATTCGACTTGCCCACAAAGCAGAAAAGAAGAGCCATAACCAGGTGATGGGAAGGTTAAAAGGATGAATAGTGGTTCACAGGTATCTTGGGAGAATGAATGAAAGGACAAAAAGAACTTCAGAATTATTCTAGATTAATGCAACTAAAAAATCATCAGAGAAAATGAAAACCATCTGAGAAAACTGTTTGATACTGATGGCTTTTTCTTGAGGACTAGCTCCCTGAGGAAACGGCAAGAAAACTATCAGCTAGACCACTTACAGTAAAGAGGGAGAAAAGAATCAGAAAAACAGGTTATTTAGAACATTCTCCTCTTCTTCTAGGTCTTCCCGGCTGCAAAATGGTGAACCAAGACTACTTCATGTGCTTTCTCATCTCTCAGTCTTGACCAGAGTGAAAACCTGTTTCAGGCTGCATGTCTCCCACCCTCTGCCTGTAGTCTTTCTGCTAATGGGGATGTTCAACACATAAACCCAGGATCTGCTCAATTTTTATTGAGCTTCTCCATTTCACTTTTAAGTAAATTAGGTCATCTTATCAGCACAAATTGTGATTTAGAGAGAAGACAGAAGAATAAATCAGGTTTGAAAGTCCTTTTGCTGTGGATATCACATGCCTGTCTGGGCAATGTTTTGGTGAGCTTAGTGTTTGGTGCTTTCTTATGCTTGCCCACGCTAGGGCTTGATAGTGTAAAAAAATCAAAATAAAACTACTACAAAAAGTTGATTCTGAGATGTCTGATATCTTGCTTGTCTGATGCCCAGATTGTCTGTTTTTCACACAAAAGTGTTCTCATCTGTAAATCTATCAACAAGTCAGAGGACACCTGTCCTGTTTGTTTCGCTCTGTCGCTGCATTCCACATGTCTGGTACAGATGATTCTGCACCTGAGAAGTCAACCTATTCGAAAAGTTTTTGTTCAAATTTTTAAGAAAGCTAATGGCACCTAATCAAGAAGACTCAGTCGAACTTAAGAAAATAATTCAAGAATCACTCAGTTCTAATATTATAGACTTCTGAAGACTTCCAATATACTTTATCCCTTCTCTTTTGATTCACCATTACTTCACTTTTTTCCTAAAGTAATTCATGGCAACAGATGTCAACCAGTTTGGATTTCTATATTTCACAAAAGTAGGCGGCATCCAGCACTCTCTTTAATTTCCAGCAAAAGCTTATTAAGGTTTTGAGAGTGCCAGGAGACTGTGCCTTGCAGATCTCCAACCATAGGAATATCATAACCAAGGTCCCTATCTGCTGCACCCTGATACGGACTGTAACCTCTGTACCAAGGCCACACTTGCCACAGGCTGCTCCCAGCCAATCACAGGGTATGGCAGGCAGTCCTGTTCTGGGGAAACAGGCTCCTCTGGTAGCCAACGCTGGCTCAAGGATTCCACAGTGGCTCTGCTGAACCTTTATTAGGCTGCACGATGGTCAAGGTCACTTCCACCCAACCTTCCTTCCTTCTTTCACTTGTGGTTAGACTTGCATCATAGTCTGATGGCTCTGCCAGCTCCCGCTCCATTTTCTCTCATACAGGCATTCCCCCTAATCAAAGCCTTGCACAAATTCCCCTAATAAAAATCCTTGCACCATCCCAGTATCTGCTTCTCAGAGAAACCAGACTAATGCAGCTTGATTTTTCATTCTCAGTCCCTTTCAACAAATATAGGAAAGCTAGGGTCTTAGTATACAAACGGAGGCTCCTTCATCTCTGTACAGTCTAGAAGAAATAGATAAAAGTATGGTACTCAAGAGCAGAAGATCTCACTAGAAGAGTTGCTAGGCTCTTCACTCCTGTTCAGTCTAGTTCAATCTAACAGACAAGGGAATAATAGGAACCAGCAATTCCCCGAGTTGTGGCAATGTGATTCCAGCTGGGACAGCAAAAGCCATGGAACTCTGTTCATTTGATAATTGGAGAAGGTATCACTTCCTCTCTTCTTTCTTCATCTCCAATAATTTTGGAAGAATTAGCAACTAAGAATTTGCTAGCTGCCTATACAATGTCCATTCTCTCCTTTTTTCTTATGAGGAAAATCTCAATTTTATTCAGAGTACAGTATGTCCATATACATTTTCCAGTCACTCTTGCTGCTAGAGATGGTTATATGATGTAGTTCTAGCTAATGAGATGTAAAGAGAAGTCACTAGTTGGCTCTTACAGGAAACTTCTTTAAAAGAAAGTCAACTGGGACTTGCCTGGTAGCGCAGTGGATAAGAATCTGCCTGCCAATACAGGAGATATGGGTTTGATCCCTGGTCCTGGAAGATTCCACATGCTTCAGACAACTAGGCCCCTGTGCCACAACTACTAAGCCCGCACTCTAGAGCCCGCGAGCCACAATTACTCAGCCTGCGTGCTTCAACTAGTGAAGCCCACGGGCCTAGAGGCTGTGCTATGAGACAAGAGAAGTCACTGCAAAGAGAAGAGCCAGCACGGCCAAAAATAAAAATAAATAAATAAAAAGTCAACTAAAGGGTTTTGCATATGGAAGATGATAAATTGATTCTAAAATGTAGATAGCTTCTCCAACAAACTCACAGCTAACATCATACTCAATGGTGAAAGATTTGAAAGCTTTCCCTCTAAAATCAGGAACAAGACAAGGGTGCCCACTCTCACTATTATTCAACATATTAATATTACTGGAAATGCTAGCTTTAAAATTAGGCAAGACAAAGAAATAAAAGGCATCTAAATCAGAAAGGAAGAAGTAAAATGGTCATAATTTGCAGATGATATAATCTTATATATAAAAAATCCTAAAGACTCAACCAAAAAACTGTTAGAACTAACGAATAAATTCAATAAACTTATAGTATATAAAATCAACATACAGAAATAAGTCAGTGCATTTTCTATGCACTAACAACAAAACATCTTAAAAAATACAGAAAACTATCCCATTCACAATAGCACCAAAACAATAAAATACTTAGGAATAAATTTAATCAAGGAAGTGAAAGATCATACAAAGAAAACTATAAGACTCTAATGAAAGAAATTAAAGCAGACACAAACAAATGAAAGATATTCTATGTTCATGGATTTGAAGAATTAATTTTAAAATGTCCATACTTACCCAAAAGAGGAGACTTCCCAGCTGGAGCTACTGGTGAAACCCACCTGACAATGCAGGAGACATAAGAGACAAGAGTTCAATCCCAGGCTTGGGAAGATCCCCTGGAGGAGGAAATGGCAACCCACTCTAGTATTCTTGCCTGGAGAATCCCACAGACAGAGGAGCCTGGAAGGCTACAGTCCATGGGGTCACAAAGAGTCAGACATGACTGAAGCAACTTAGCATGCACACCCAAAGCAACCTATAGATTCTATGTAAGTTCTATCAAAATTCCAATGGCAATTTTCACAGAAGTGGAAAAAACAATCCTAAAATGTGTACAGAAACACAAAAGATCCTGAAGAGCCAAAGCAACTCTGAGAAAGAAGAACAAAGCTGGAAGCTGAAACAGGCAAAGAGTTCAGACATCAGTATAATACTATAAATGTATATGAATCATGCAAAGAAAATAAGTAACTTAGGGTTTCCCAAGTGGCGTTAGTAGTAAAGAACCTGCCTGCCAATGCAGGAGACATAAGAGATGTGGGTTCGATCCCTGGGTTGGGAAGATCCCCTGGAGGAGGGCACAGCAATCCACTCCAGTATTCTTGCCTGGAGAATTCCATGGAGAGAGGAGCCTGACCCAGTCCATAGGGTCGCGCAGAGGCAGACACAACTGAAGTGACTTAGCACACACATGCATGCACACGTGAGTCTGCCTACTAGCAGTGGGGTGTATAGCTGAAATGCTGTAATACAAATCCAAATGACCAATGGCTTATATATGGTAAGGACCCAACCCCACTTACGTTGCTGCTCCACCATCCCCAGGATGCTGCCTTAATCGGCATGGTCCAGGACGGCTCGCCATTACTACTCTGCATTCAAGCAGTAGGGTGGAGGGATGATGGCAAAAGGACACATCTCTCCCTTTAAAAGCACAACCAGGGGTTGTACATGTCACTTCTGATCACATCCAATTTGCCAGAACTTGGTCAAGAACATTAGCAAGAAATGTTAGTAGTGGTTAGCTGAGTAGCCGTGATCTCACTTAAAAATGCAACTGCTATAAAAGAAGAGGAAAAGTGGAAACGGGAGAGATCGTGACTAGCAGTCCTGCTGCTACATGGAGTAAATACATTTCTACATCCATTTCATCTACCAAGAATCTACATACTACAAGAAGCAAATTTCTTATTTTGTCAAAACAGATTTCTTATAAGTAAGTATAATTTGAAAAACAACTTAATTTTTTTAATGTTAAACTAATTCTGGCCTCACCATATTTTCCAATTCTCAAAGAATTCTGTTCAAAGTTCACCTTTCCTGCTAAGCTCCCCAGATGAAAATACACCTGGTTGCAATTGCTCTAATTACTTCCCCAATTTCACCAACAGCACATATCTGTCTGTGTGCAGCACTAAGTGACTATGCATATGTGTAGACATTTTTTATTGAGCTTGAATGTATTTTTCTGTGATGAGGTAGAAATAATATGGCTTTTGAAGTCTGGCACTCATTGACTCAAATCCCAACTCTGTGGCTAAGTGGCTACATGACCTTGCTACAAACCCCCCACACATACTGATACCTTTGGTCTCAAAAGAGGAGTCTGCTCTGGTTCAACCTGTTTCTTGACCCCATCCCTCCCACTTACTCCAACAATTATCCTCCCTGTGCCTTCAGTCTCTCTTTCCCCACTAACTTCTTCCCTTTATCATATATACAAGCTCCTCTCCCGCTAATTTTTTCAAAACTCGCTCTCATCACTGTATCCTCTTCTAGATAACCCTTCTCTGTCACTTCACCACATGGTTTCTTAAAAGTCTATGTCCCATTCCTTGCCTGCTGGCCGTCCCTATGCTGATTTCATTCCTAAGAACAAAACGACTCTGTCATTACAAACAGCCCTGTGGTTGCTGGTGCTGCTGCTAAGTCATTTCAGTCGTGTCCGACTCTGTGCGACCCCATACACGGCAGCCCACCAGGCTCCCCCGTCCCTGGGATTCTCCAGGCAAGAATACTGGAGTGGGTTGCCATTTCCTTCTCCAATGCATGAAAGTGAAAAGTGAAAGTGAAGTCACTCAGTCATGTCCGACTCCTAGCAACCCCATGGACTGCAGCCTACCAGGCTCCTCCATCCATGGGATTTGCCAAGCAAGAGTACTGGAGTGGGGTGCCATTGCCTTCTCCAACAAACAGCCCTGACTACTTCCAAAAGCCAATCTAATCGTCCGTTTTCTGCAGTCTTCAACACAGTTGACTATTTCTTCATTAACAGAATTTTTCCCCCCTTGGTTTTCACAACCTCATCCCCTCAGATCTCTGCCTCTCTAGGCTTTCCTTCTGAGCTCCTTCATGAATTCCTCTTCCTCTATTATTTGTCAAAGGTTGGTTTCCTCAGGAGCTATCTTTGGTCACCTTTTCTTCTCACTCTCCACTTTCCCTATGGATGCTTATTCATGCATTTGGCTTTTGTAAATTCCACACCATTTTTTCTAGCCCAGACTCTACTGATCTTTAGGCCATTCCAGTTTCCTTGGGTCTGAAGGATTTCTTGAGACTTGGGACTTTAAGATTGAGAAAGTCTCAGGCAAACCACAATGAGTCAGTTGGCCTAGAAACTCAAAGCACCTACCAGACATTTCTACTTCAATGTCCTACAGGCACCACAAATTAAATATGTTCATTCCTGATAGCACTGTCACATCCCACCCAAACCCACTCACCTTTCTGTTTTAACCTTTTGAAATCAGACTTTTTAATGGATTTTTTTTTTTACTGAATGAAAGATTTCTTAAATTCTATAGTGCTTTACAACTTTCAAAAGTTTCACACACATGATTTCATATAATACCAAAATAACTCTTTTTTATCCTCCCCTGGTATTGCCCCTCCTCCCTCCCCTCTGGTAACCGTTATTTTGTTCTCTATATCTGTAAGTCTGCTTCTTTTTTGTTTTATTCATTAGTTTGTTGTATTTTTTTTTTTGCTTCTACATATAAGTAATATTATATAGTACTTATCTTTCTCTGACTTAACTTCACTGAGCAGAATGCCTTCCAGATCCATCCATGTTGCTGCAAATGGCAAAATGTCATTCTTTTGTATGGCTGACTTATCTACCATATCTTCCTTATTCATTCATCTCAAACCTGCTCACCTTTTATTCACTTCCTTGGTGAATGATGCCTAAATACAAACAGCTCCCTCAGCCACTGTGTCCACTAGTCACTAAAACCTGAACAGAACTGCAATGTACCTTTGTTGCCTCTGCCTTTCTCAGCTCTTACTTGAACTATCATTACTACATCCTAACCTCCCTACTCCCAGCCTTGTACACCAATCTATGTAGGCATCAAAGTGATTTTTCTAGAGTCAAAATTCAACCAAGTTACTCCCCTGCTTTGCTGAAGGCTCCCATAAGTTCACCCTCCTTTCAGAGGACTCCTACTAGTTCCACACGATCTAACCCCCACCTGTGTCTCCAAAAATCCTTCTTCTGATCCCTGCTCCCACCCCTTGTAATATCCCTACATCAGATACTGCCTCTTTGCACTTTCCTGAGAAAAGGAGTGCTGTTTCTCATACCCATGACTTTGCTCATGCTGTCTTCTCCACTTGGAGTGTCCCTTCCTGCTACCCAACCAGCTCTTACTGATCCTTCCAAGCTTGTCTCATGTGTCTTCCTCCATGAGAAGCCATCCCTGTATCTAGAATTTACCTCTATCATACCTCTTAACACATGAAAATGCAATTACAGTTGTATTTAGATCTGTTTTACTTGCGAGGCTGAGTATAAAATTCTTGAGAGCAGGAACTGTGTATATTCATTTTGAATTCAGTGTTTGGAACACACTCAGAACTAAAATATATTTTTAGTTGACTGACAACTCTCTGGGTCTAGATCCCCATTTCTAAGAGCTCAGATGTTATACTTCTTTTGAAGGGTATATTGTGGGGATTAACACACAGGAAAGTACCTATCACTCTTCCCTCATGTTTCTCTTCCCCTTTTCTGTTAAACTGAGACCTGTATTTTCTATATGCTTTATGTCCATGGGTAAAACCTAGACAGCATATTAAAAAGCAGAGACATTACTTTGCCAACAAAGGTCTGTCTAGTCAAAGCTATAGTTTTTCCAGTGGTCATGTATGGATGTGACACTTGGACTATAAAGCTGAGTGCCGAAGAATTGATGCTTTGGAACTGTGGTGTTGGAGAAGACTCTTGAGAGTGCCTTGGACTGCAAGGGGGTTCAACCAGTCAATCCTAAAGGAAATCAGTCCTGAATATTCATTGGAAGGACTGATGCTGAAGCTGAAGCTCCAATACTTTGACACCTGATGTGAAGAACTGACTCATTGGAAAAGACCCTGATGCTGGGAAAGATCGAAGACAGGAGGAAAAGGGGACAACAAAGGATGAGACGGTTGGATGGCATCACCAACTCAATGGACGTGAGTTTGAGTAAGGTCTGGGAGTTGGTGATGGACAGGGAATCCTGGTGTGCTGCAGTCCATGGGGTCTCAAAGAGTCAGACAGGAATGAGTGACTGAACTGAACTGAAAGCCTGGTAGATATTTCTAGGTGACTGACACGCTGGTTTGGATCTGGGAGTGAGGTAAAGGCTTTATTCCTCCTTGGATTATTTCAAGAAGTCAATTTAGGGGTTAATCAATATTTATATCAGTATTGATTCCCAGCAACAATAGGTCATCTCTACATAAAGTTAGCAAGTATATATGATGTCATGCTGTTCAACCAGGTTTACATTCATGGAAGAACAATCTTGTTTTAAAATAATTCTTGATAGGGATTGCATTGAATCTATAAATTGCTTTGGGTAGCATACTCATTTTCACTATATTGATTCTTCCAATCCATGAACATGGTATATTTCTCCATCTATTAGTGTCCTCTTTGATTTCTTTCACCAGTGTTTTATAGTTTTCTATATATAGGTCTTTAGTTTCTTTAGGTAGATATATTCCTAAGTATTTTATTCTTTTCGTTGCAATGGTGAATGGAATTGTTTCCTTAATTTCTCTATTTTCTCATTATTAGTGTATAGGAATGCAAGGGATTTCTGTGTGTTGATCTTATATCCTGCAATTTTACTATATTCATTGATTAGTTCTAGTAATTTTCTGGTGGAGTCTTTAAGGTTTTCTATGTACAGGATCATGTCATCTTCAAACAGTGAGAACATTATACAGAGTGAAGCCAGAAAGAAAAACACCAATACAGTGTACTAACACATATATGTGGATTTTAGAAAGATGGTAACAATAACCCTGTATAAGAGACAGCAAAAGAGACACTGATGTATAGAACAGTCTTTTGGACTCTGTGGGAGAGGGAGAGGGTGGGATGATTTGGGAGAATGGCATTGAAACATGAATAATATATATGAAACGAGTCACCAGTCCAGGTTCGATGCATGATACTGGATGCTTGGGGCTGGTGCACTGGGACGACCCAGAGGGATGGTACGGGGAGGGAGGAGGGAGGAGGGTTCAGGATGGGGAACATGTGTATACAGGTGGCAGATCCATGTTGATATATGGCAAAACCAATACAATATTTTAAAGTTAAAAAAATATATATAAAATAAAAAAATAAAATAATTCTCATTGGTGCACCATATACATTGCAATTATTACCATCGAATGTTCAATAAAGATAACTGAGATTAAGTATTTGAAAAGAGAGTGTTAGACCATTTCACACCCACCAGATGTCCCCATCAGGGGGCAAAATTTTTCAATGGGATTGCCAGATGTCGGCAAAGATGTGACCTGATGGAGGTGTTCATGCCCTGCCAGTGGAAGCACAACTTGGGAGAGCACAATTTTAGAAAATAATTGAACACTACCTAGAAACTTGCAAACACCCTGTAATCAAATAACTCCACTGTATGTAGATACTGTGTACAAACTCCTGCATGTGTGTACCAGGAAACGTGCACAAAACTTCGGAACAGCAGAGTGTGTAGAAGAAAGAAAGAGAGAGGGAGAAAGGTACGGGAGGGAGAGGAAAGAAAGGAGGAAGGAATAAAGGAAGGAAGGGAATAAAGGAGGAAACCCAAGGCCCATAAATGGGAGTGAAACACTTTTACGATGATGGAAATGGATTAACTATAGTGATGTGCTTAACATAAATTAATCCCAAAACTTAAAGTCTGGAGGAAAAAATAAATCAGTGAAATTTCACCTACATAAAGTTTAAAAATCACACCAAAACTAAACAATACCTTGTTTAGAGATCTACACATATGATAAAGAAAAGCAAAGGAATAATGTAAACAAATTTTCAGTTCAAGATAGAGTGAAGGAGCACCCAAGAGGGGCACTGAAGGCTTTCAAATGTTGGAGTAATGTTGAGTCTCTTAGATTGTATGGGTAGTATGTGGCTTCTTATTCTATTTTCGTGTTACTATTATATATTATTGTTCTTCAAACTGGACATGTAAGCTATACTCTTTTCTGTATGTAAGATTTACTTTGAATTTTTTAAGTACTTTTTTAAGGAGAGGCTAAGAAACTTTTTCATGATCATGCTAAGAACAAATGGAGCCACAACTGGAACCCAAGTCTGTCTGACCATAAATTTTGTGGTGTTTCTACCACCTCACATACATACTGGCTCCCAAAATGGTGCATTCATATACAAGTTGCACATCCTTAGCTCGAATGTCCATGGAAGGATAATTGGATAAACAAAGTGTAATCTAGCCTTAAGAGGGAAGAAAATTCTATCACATTCTGCAACCTTGAGGACATTATGCCAAGTAAAATAAGCCAGTTACAAAAAGACAAACACTACATGACTCCACTTATACAAGGTACCTAGAGTAGTCAAGTCTATACAGACAGAAAGTAGAATGGTGGTTGCCAGGGACTAGAAGAAGGCGGAATGGGTTTTTTTTTTTTAATCATTATTGTTTAATGGTATAGTTTCAGTTTTACAAGGATGAAAAGAGTTCTCAGGATGAATAATGATAATGATGATGTAAGTGTGAATGTACTTAATGCCACAAAACTGTACAGTTAAAAATTATTAAAATGGTAATTCTGTGTTACGTGCATTTTAACCACATTTAAAAAAAAAAGTTGTCTGTTCTTCTCTGAATATTAATCAAGGCGAGTAGAATTTAGTGGCAGGGCACAGAAAAAAAGTGATTTTTTAAATCTCAAGACATGGCCTAATCATGCACTGTTGACCTGTTCTCCCGGCTGCACCATTGCCTGAGTTTCTGGGCCATGGACTCCTGGAAAGTTGGTCTATCCACGAAGGCAACTGCCATTTCAGGTTTGCCCCTGGCTTCATCCCCTTGGTGATGGAATGGAAGGTAGAGTGGCTGCCAAATGGCAGATGAATGAAAGGGCAAGATCTGAGGTCAAGAGAAACAAGAAATAAAGGAGGAGTAGGTGCCGCTGAAGCAAGCCTGGAGCTCAGGGATCTGTGGGCCTCATCACTCCAGCCCATCAGCCTCCAGCCACAGGATAAGAGGCATAAGAACAGAAAGATATGAGGCATCAGAGGAGGAAATGAGAAACAGAAATCAGCACCTGCAACACTCGAGCAAGAGAACCAGCATTTGCCACAAAGCTAAGCTGTGAGCCTGAACACATCTCTAGAAAGAATGATTCGGCTCACTTAAAATTTGGCAACTCACACTGGACAGAAACACAACACAATGCACAAGCAGACATACACAGACATATTCCAAAACGGGATGTTGAGAGACACAGTTTCATCATCTGGATAATCTGTCTACACAATATCAAGAAGCCAGAATCTAGATGACTGACTCAGTGCTTTGTGTCTGACTTTTTGCATCTGCTGGCCCAGCCTCAGAAGTCCAAGTACAGGCTAAACTCTTATTCCATGGCATGAAATCGACCACATATTTATCTTAAGAATTATCACAGCCAGTAGACAGCATATATATTAAACTAACATTTAGAGATGAAACACCACTGGGCTAACAATGCTCTTAAGCACTCATGAAGCATCTGATGAGTGAGGATGCTTAGGATCCCATCTTCTGTTAATCCTCTAGGAGAAAGGGAGCTATTAAATGATCTCTTGTCCATGAGGAGAAACTGAGGCACAAAGAGGTGCAGGGACTGGTCAGGACACCATGCAAAAGTCTCATTGCAGAGCTGTGATGAAGTCTCCTGCTGCCCCAAGCTCGGGGATGGGCTTGGTTGGTTAGGTCGAGGTACCTCTCTGAGCCAGTCACAGAAGACCCACAGAACTCTGGCTCCTGACCTTCCCCACTCAGGTGTAATCTGAAATACCCAGTACATGTTTCACAGGCATCTTCAAAGGTCCTTTGCACACCAGCTCCCCCTAGTCTAAATGTCCCCCAAATGACCAGATCCTCTAAGCCTCATTCAAAGAGGTATATTAATCTACTTCCAAGTGGTCTGGACTATGCTGACTCCTATTTCCACTCCAGCACAGACCAAAAACACCAGATTCAGCCTCAGAAAAAAAAAATCAGCCTTACAAGAGTCCCAGGATGCAGTTTCATGTCTTCTACTAACTCCAAATTCACCTTATCATTCCCATCTCTCAACTCATGTACCTTCAGATTCCAGAGTTAGTACAGGAGAGTACACACCTAGACAGCCTGTATTTTCAAGTGACACACTCAGGGCTGTGTTGAAAGGGAACTGGTTCATGTGAGCGTGTGTAAATGGGGAAAACAGGAGTTAGTAATAGTCATTAGTCCTGCTATTTTTTCTGTTTACCACGTTAGCTCCTCTTGGGTAGTTCTCAGTTGTGAGTGTTTGGCAAAGGCCCAATGCCGAATCTTTACCGTCAGTCATATCAGGATGAAACTTCCTCCATAGGCAATCTCCTCACTGAATATCTATGCTTTGGAGAAAACCTCAAAGAACAACAGAAAGTGACAGAAAACTTCAGGTGATGCTAAGCATCTCTAAAACATATTAGTGTGCCAGATCCATACAGATCATTAGTTAACCAGTCCTTCAAATCCACAACAAGGAGTCACAGATGTTCTCAATATCCAGCTTGCAACTGCTATCCTGGAAAGGTCTCTAAAATTAAAGAAAACAATTTTAAACATAAAATGTCAAGAAAAACAGGAATGGAATGCCACATGGCTGTCCAGGTGCCAGCAGCCCCACCATGTACTGGGGTTACTGGTATTCTGACTATGGTTTTCATCACGCTTCTCACAGTCCTGTGCATTCCCTTAATTCTTTACCAACATGGCTACATCCCAGCTGTATAAGGCTGCATGCACCAGAACTGTATCTCCAGAAAGCTGAGGGCTGCCTTGTTTCCATCACCACAGAGAAGTGACTCAAAGAGGAAGCTATTTAGCTGTGTGGTCCTCCTATCCAGGATAGCACTGGACACCTTCTTAATAATAGCCCAAAGCATGAATCACTAAAAGCAAATTCTCTTGATCAAAGGCCACAAATCTCAGGTTTGCAAGAACGCCATTCTGCTTTTCCATCTCAAACTCCAGTTCACAAATGGCAGAACACATAATCTAGTCAATTCCAGATAAATAAAACCTTCAGGGTTTTCTCAATCATTGCAAGTTTTGTTAAGTCAGCTCCAGATTTCCTCCTCTACTCTCCTTCTCCCCTGGACTGACCTCAGTTCTAGGGTGTTTACAGAATGTCTTTTTGCCAGTGTTGGGGATAGAGGTGTTTTGGGTGTGGGATTCTCCTCTCTCCTCCCCGGGATACCTGAGTTGGTTAGTCGCATCTGGTTTCCGTGTGTGAACATCTTCCCAGGCTGGGACTATGAGCTGTCTATATCCCCACATTGTCCTTGACTGCAGGACCAGTACTACCTTCAGCTGCAAAGACCTCTAGGCAGAATCCTAAGACCCATTCAGTGCCACTGGCCCTCCTGCTTTCTGGTGCTATTTAGTTTCTTCCTTCCTCTTTCCCTCAGCCAACTTCCACACCTTCCATGGAACATGGGAAAACTCAGTTCTTCTGAGAGTAAGAGAAAACCACATGGGCAGCTGTGGCCTCCTCTCTGACGGTACCCAGTGAAGCCATCGTGACTCTCACTCCCACTCCCGGCAGCATGGGGAACCTGTAGGAGGAAGCCTCCTCCCAGCTTTCAAGGAGAATGAGGCACACGCTGTC
Organism: Bos mutus; assembly: GCF_027580195.1. Classification (NCBI taxonomy): domain Eukaryota; kingdom Metazoa; phylum Chordata; class Mammalia; order Artiodactyla; family Bovidae; genus Bos; species Bos mutus. Next base: position 19,729,674 of record NC_091628.1, on the reverse strand, counting down.
CTCTTGCACATGAACTTCTCCATGTGTTGTATTCTACAGAGAGAGACGGCGGGGCAAGACACACAGTCCATTCTCAGAAATCCCACCACTGCTGCTGCTAAGTCGCTTCAGTCATGTCCGACTCTGTGCAACCCCATAGACGGCAGCCCACCAGGCTCCCCCGTCCTTGGGATTCTCCAGGCAAGAACACTGGAGTGGGTTGCCATTTCCTTCTCCAGGGGATTTTCCCAACCCGGGGATCAAACTCATGTCTCCTGCATTGGCAGGTGGATTCTTTACCGCTGAGCCACCAGGGATGCCCATCTCATAAATTTTACCTCCCTAACTTATTATAATTCCATAGATTGATACTTTAATTCCCATTTTGTATGTGAAGATGTCTAGATTGTTAAAAAGGGCTCCGTGTGATACTAGGTAATTTACTTACCTTCTATATGCCCCAGTTACCTCATCTGTAAATTAGGATAAACCTAGGACTATAATAATTAGGTCACTACTTATAAGCAACTACAGAGTTCCGGGGACAACAGTGAAGTAGAAAGAGCAGTGCTGAACAGGACATTAGGCAAACTGGCCACTAATTCTCTGTAAACCATGAACACATCACCTTAGCTCTCTTTAGCAGAATGGGCTTCCATTCTGCCATTTGTAAAACAAGCATGTTGAACTTGTCATTGTTTTTGTCTAGTCGCTAAGTTGTGTCCGACTCTTCTGTGACCCCATGGACTGTAGCCCACTAGGTTCCTTCTGTTCATGGGATTTCCCAGATGAGAATACTGGAGTGGGTTGCCATTTCCTTCTCCACGGGATCTTCCTGACCCAGAGATCCAACCCACATCTTCTGCATTGGCAGGCAGGTTCTTTACTACTGAGCAACCAGGGAAGCCCATCTCACGATACACTATCTCACAAATTTCACCTCCCTAATTTCTTATCATTCCATAGACTGATATTTTAATTCCCATTTTGAACTAGATGATTGCTAAACAATCTTCTTTCTCAGAAATTCATCATTCCTGAGTTCATCCTATATATCAACTCCATGCCAGATTCCATGCGATGGGACAGTTACCAAGATGCCTAATTTCCCTTGCTGTCTCAGTTCTCAAATGGGGCCTAGTCTCTCTGCTCATCAGAATAACAATTTGATAGGATACGTTAAGCAGTGAAGCATGAAGTAGGGATGCTACCTAGACAGCACCCCCATGATCATTTTCACCAGAAAAAGCAGGACAGCACAATCAGAATGGCGTGAGTCAAACAATAAAGCCCCCAGGAAAGAGACGACAGGCAACGGGGCAGGGGATGATCTCCAATGAGAAGCTTTCAAAGGGGGCAGACCCTGGAGGTTCACCATGAGTTTGCACCATTTAAGATTTGCTTTAGTTTGCAGGTTCTATTTTTGCCAACATCACCATGTCATACTGAAGGAGTTACAACTATTAAAGTCACAAGTTGACTCTGAGATCTGGAAAGAAGAAAAGGGAGAGATGAAACTGTCTTCACTCTGCAGAGCTTCCCAGTGGCAGTAATAGACAACGGATGGATGAGTTTGGGGGGAGAGAGACAGGTCAGAGCCTAGGAGAGACAGTCAAGAAGGAAGTGCCCAGCGAGCCGAGCTGTTCACTTGGGAATGCTCTATCCTCACTGCACTCTGCTCCCAGCTCCCAGCCGTGGGCAGTTTCGAAAATGGAGCGCGAGTGACGCCCCCCCTTGTGCTCCCACAGCACTTAGCACATACCTTTACTGCACCACTTCAAATGCTAGCTGACCACAGTCTGCCTCCTGCACCAGCCTCCTGAGGGTCCCCAGTACCTGCCCTGTGCCTCAAGCCCAGCAGGTCCTCAGTAATGTTTATTTTACCAATGAAGGCAGCAATTAATTCCAGCAGAGAGGGAGGAGGACTGGGTAAAGTTCCACAGAGCTTTTAGTCTATGAACAGGATCTTTTTTTTTTTTAATAAAGATTTTTCCAAATGAGAAAGCAGGCACACTGGTGCTGAAAACAGAGAAAAATTAAAAGAGAGAGAGGATAAGGCTAGTGTGAAGAAAGATAGGTCTTCTCAGGAGGGTCAGGGGCAGTTGGTAACCAAGACAGAGAATACAGTTAGGACAAGGGAAGTTTGAGGAGCTCCTGGACACCCAGGAGAAGATATCCCAAAGGGGGCTGGCTGTGTGGGTGTGGGACTGAAGGCAGGAATGTGGATAACCCACAGACAACATGTGGAGGAAGAAAGGATAAGAGCCAAGGAGATGGCTCTGAAGACAGCTACATTTTAGGAACTGGGGAAAGTCAGCATTAAGGGAATAAGAAAGCACATACAGAGAGAGAAGGTAAAATAGATGGGCTTACTGGCAAAGCCATGAGGGAAGAGAGTTTCCAGAAGTCAAAGAACATGGGCAGCTGAACTGTGGTTTCAGATTTAGCCCAAGCACTTCAGCAAGTGGCTCTTACTTCAAATCCCAGAAGCAGCTCTGCTTCAGTGGTTCCAGGCCATCAGGGTCCCACCTCGCCCCTGACAGTTTTCATGGAGACTGAGCAAATCCACTTTAACACCAATGAATGGCCTTGTGTTCCAGACTTATCGCAAAAGACTTGAAGTTCTCAGAACTGGTGTCTTCGGGGGGAAAGGGTGGGGAAGTGAGGCCTCTTCTAATGCATGATAAAGGAAATGCAAGAGAATGTTCCCAGTGTTGGCCTGAGGTGAGGGGTAGTTATTTTCCCATCTGTAAACCTCTGTGAAACAATCCGGGACTGTCCTTCCTTAAAGAGCTGAGCCTGCTGGCAGTGGTCGCCACCTAGGAGCACAGGTGTGGTTGAAAAGCGGTACTGACAGGCCTTGCCGTGCATGCACGTGCAGAGGCTGGGTGTTTGTTTAAACACTGCAGCTGCTGCTCACCGATCCTGAAGCTGTTTCTAGCTATTAGAATCCTGGATTTTTTTTTTTTTTTTTTGGTAATGCCTTTAGCTCCACAAGACCCATCCCAATTCTGTTTGCTACATAATGCGTATTTGTGTTTCACAAAAGTGCTTGAATTTTGCAAATGTTTTGCATGGCTCCAAGGATTAAGTTGGTCTGCCCCAATACTTTCTCAGAAACTCACCCAGAGGTGTCACCTAAGTTTGTACCTTAAATGATTCCTTAGATCCATCCAGAATTCAGACTGGAGAGTTGACACAAGCCCCTGTCTGCCAACTAGTGCCTGAAAATCCTAAGTACAAATTCTTTGAGTTGGAGCTCTGTTCTCTGGGACAAAGAAATGCCCTTGGGCTTCTGGCTTAGAAACTAGAGACCATTCAAAAAACCTTCCACCAAAATCGCTTACGTGAACAAAGAAAATATGAAATAAGAAAAACTGTCCATGCAGTAATGTGGAACCTTAGAAATTACAGCAGTCTGGATTCCAATGCAAAATTAAACAATCCTCCTTAATACACAGCAGGCGACCAGCATCTGTGTTTATTTCACTTCAGTGCTTCAGGCTCTGGAGTGGGTCTTAGGTCCCGTGCTACCTGAGACCACTTTGCTTCCACATTGCCACGGAAAACATTTGTACTGACTTCCTTCTACCTATGTGTTTGCCTCTGCCTGCTCCCGGCTGATCCAGTTTGTTTGTGGGTCCAGGAAGCGGTCATTTGTTGACTAGGGGCAAACCAGTGAGTCTTTTCTTCTAGGAGCCACTGCACTTTGTGTCAGGGGGACTCAGTTTTCCATGAAATGAAATCTCAGAGTGGGAGCCACTTTTTCCAGCAACACCAACATTTGGTTGTCAATTCAGTACCTTTAGTCTTTTTATCTAATCCCAAAAAGGATCTTTTGTATCTTACTTAAGTGAGGCTATGCACTACTGGGTAGCTTCCATGTCTTGAACATTGGTCCTTCATAGTATAAGTAAAGAGAAATAAACCTGGGCATATGAAAATATTCTAAAGCATACAGATGAGAAGAAAGACCAGTGTTCAAAGTTTGGGGTTATAAATAATTATTTCATTCTTGTGATAAGACAGCTTTTTTGGGGTTAAGTTTTGTTTCTTTAAGGTATATTTCAATAGAATGAAAAAAACAGAATGTTTACATTTGGAGTAAAATGCAAAGCAAATGGTATATACAGCATAAGTCAGAATAAAAGGGAAATATAGAAACAAAAAGTATAAATCAAACCACCCAAAAGAAAATTCAGTTTAAAAGATATGGGAACAAATGTAAATGGATCAAATGGCTGTACAAAAAAAACGCTTTCAGACTAGATAAATAACAACAAGCTATCTATAAGAGAGTTCACATCTTATTTTTTAAGATTGGCAAGGTAAGCAAATGCAAGATGGAATTCAAAACAAATTACATTAAATTTTAAAGGAAGCAAAAATTGTAAAGGGATAATAATAATATTATGGATAATATCTTGCAGTAGAAATCTTTTATATATCAAAGAATAAAACACCAATATATACAGCTAATTCTAAATTCAGAGATACCAGTACCAGCCAGTACCAGACACCAGTACACCACAGAATAACCCTGGGATATTGACATCATTGATGGCCTCATTTTATAGGTAAGGAAATAGACTTAGGAAAGTTAAATGATTTTCTCAAGGTCATACAAAATAATAAGTAGAGGAGTTCAGAACCCATTATCAGATCTTCTGACCAGAAATCCCACTTACTATACCACCAGTTTCATGTCATCCACTAACACTTTGTGCTTTTGTGTTTTCGCCTGTCCAGTCAGTGTGGCGGGCGTTAGCGGAGTTCAAAAAATGGTGGCTCTCTCCTTTCGGACACAATTTGCACACCTGCACACTGGATTGAGTGTGGCTGTGTGTAGCCAGCGACGTTCCAGATGATGACTACAACAAAGGCACAGAGCAAGATCCCCATCTCCCCAGGAAGGACTGGCAGTTTGAGAGAAAAGCCAACCTTTATTACTTTTGGCCACTAAGCTTGGAGGGTTGTTTGTTATTTCAGCATGGATTAAAGCCCATCCCAACTAATTCATCATTAATAAAATTTTTCTCTACGATGGTGTCAAGGACAAAGACTAGCAGCATTCCACAGTGAAGCATTTCAGAGGCCAAAAGCCATTGATCAGTAATTTCTGGCTTCAGCCATTTAACCAATTACTAATCTACCTTACTGTATAATACAATCACGTAGACCACAAGGCTATCAAAAGAAACCTCCCATCAAAGATTTACTGAAATCCAAAGATACGACATCTGCTGCATCGTCATTATTTGTCAGAGGAACAGTAACGCAAAAATAAAAAAGGATGATGGGACTTCCCTGGTGGTCCAGGAGTTAAGAATCCACCTGCCAATGCAAGGGACATGAATTTGATCCCTGATCCAGGAAGATCCCAGATCTTTAGTTGCTGCAGAGCAACTAAACCCATGAGCCACAACTACTGAGCCCAAGTGCTGCAATTACCGAAGTTCACGTGCCTAGAGCCCATGCACAAGAGAAGCCACCACAATGAGAAGCCCCCTGCCCGGTGACTGAAGAGTAGCCCCCACTAGCCACAACTGGAAAAAGCCTGCTCGCAGCAACGAAGACCCAGCACAGCCAAAAATGAAAAAAAAATTTTTTTTGTTTTAAGGAAAAATGTTTTTAAAAAGAAAATACGGTTTTTAAAAGAAAATGATATTCATGTGGAATGACTTCTTTATCAAAATCCACACAGGTTACCGGTAACCCCTGCTTCCTTTCCTAAATGTTCACAACCTCTTCTTTTTTTTTTTTTTTTCTCAAAAACCTGTCCTATGAGCTTGAGGAAGGTAACATTTGATCTGAATGTTAAAACACAAATACAATTTTTACAGTCAGAAATTAAGAGGAAAGGACATTTCAGGTTGGACGACAGAAAGAACAAAATTGAGGGCTAACCAAAGTGCGCACTGAGAGTTAACCATCCCTTTGCTTCTATTTCAGACCAGGAAGCAGAGGTAGAAAAAGTGACTTCACAATAAATACAGATTTTCATTCTGTGCAGAGTTTCAGAAACAAAAAGTGACAGGACTGAGAAAATTTCGTATTTAAGCCTTCGGCAACCTGTAACAACTAACGTAAACTTTGTCATTTTAAATTTACCTAGAAGAATTTTAAATTCATTAAGAACTAGATATTAACCTACATCTTAAGACTGCTTCTTAAAAATAACTCATAAATTTTCAGTAACAACAGCTAAAACTCCTTAAGACTGCTTGCATGCTAAGTCGCTTTAGTCATGTCCGACTCTTTGTGACGCTATGGACTGTAGCCTACCAGGCTCCTCTGTCCATGGGATTCTCCAGGCAAGAATACTGGAGTGGGTTGCCATGCCCTCCTCCAGGGAGGAGGAATCCCAACCCAGGGGTCAAACCTGTGTCTCTTACGTCTCCTGCATTGGCAGGCGGGTTCTTTAACACTAGCACACCTGGGAAGCACAGGGAGATAAATAACAGGCTTTTAAAAGCTTTCCATTTGAGGAATGAATTCTCTCTGCTCAATATTTTTTCCTAAAGTAAATTCATTTCCCATGCACTTGGTGACTCTACTCAGAAACTTCATGACAAAAAATAATAGAAAGCATCTGCAGAGCAATTACAGGCTCTCGTTGACTCACAAGGAGCCACCACACCTCCCCTTCATGCTGTTATCCCTGAGATCAGAGGTCTCCTGTCTAATACATAAAGCTGGAAATTTCCAAATAGTCTAAGAAAACACTAAAACTGCTTCAGACAGTTTTTTTAAATTATTTATGATGCAATCCATGATAAGATGGGAATTTTCTTAGGGTCGCATGATAAGCTTCATGTAAGCAAGATGCAGCTAATGGCTTGAGGAGTGGAATTCCGGTGCTTCCTGAAGAGGAATCTTAAGTACAATCTCCCCTTGACAGGGTTAAGCTGCTTATAGATTCCTTTGATAAGACCGGAAAGCAGAAAGTAGAATGTAGATCCAATTCTTCAGCTATGGTTTTTCCAGTCATTATGTATGGATGTGAGAGTTGGACCATAAAGAAGGCTGAGTGCCAAAGATTGATGCTTTTGACCTGTGGTGTTAGAGAAGACTCTTGAGAGTCCCTTAGACTGCAAGGAGATCCAATCAGTCACTCTTAAAGAAAATCAACCCAGAATATTCACTGGAAGGACTGATGCTGAAGCTAAAGCTGAAGCTCCAATACTTTGGCCACAGGATGCAAAGAGCAGACTCATTAGAAAAGACCCTGATGCTGGGAAAGAGTGAAGGCAGGAGAAGAAGGGGAAGACAAAGGATCAGATGGTTGGATGGCATCACTGACTCAGTGGACATGAGTTTGAGCAAGCTCCGGGAGATGGTGAAGGACAGGGAAGTCTGGTTTTCTGCAGTCCCTGGGGTCACAAAGAGTCAGACACAACTGAGCTACTGAACAACAACAGACCCAATTCTAATGCTTCAAGACAAAAATGACAGAAAATAGTAAATTAAATAACAAAGAGCAAGGCTCTCCCAAAATGCAAGGCATCCTTCAGTTTGTCTGCCCCCAGTGAAGACTAAAATGACAGAAAGCTAAACTGTTTCAGTATGTAATTAGCCACAGAGCTAGGCAAGCATTTTCAAACTGACTGAACCAAACCCCAAATTTTACCAAAATTGCCAACGAATTTGAACCACAGTTTTTAGTTTTTTGTTTTTTTTTTAATTTCTGATAGCTGTATTTAGTTTACTACATGGCCATCATTTCTGAGCATGTCTTCATTTTGGTTTTTGGTCACAAGACAGCAGGATGTAATGATGATGCCAATGATAAAACACACTGAAGAAGTAAGAGGGCTTGCTTCTGCTGTCAGTTAAACAAGCCTCACCTTTCGCATCAGAAACCTATTCTATTCTGCTGACCAAGCAGCAGGCAGGCGCTCCATTCTGACATTTCTTAAGTCCCCTCTAGCTCGAATTTTATTGGAGAAGGCAATGGCACCCCACTCCAGTACTCTTGCCTGGAAAATCCCATGGATGGAGGAGTCTGATAGGCTGCAGTCCATGGGGTCGCTAAGAGTTGGACATGACTGAGCGACTTCACTTTCACTTTTCACTTTCATGCACTGGAGAAGGAAATGGCAACCCACTCCAGTGTTCTTGCCTGGAGAATCCCAGGGATGGCGGAGCCTGGTGGGCTGCCATCTATGGGGTTGCACAGAGTCAGCCACGACTAAAGCGACTTAGCAGCAGCAGCAGCAGCAACAGCTCAAATTTTATAACAGGAAGTAAAAATCCTAGAAAAGTACAAGTTCCTGTTTTCACATTTCTCAGGCTACTTTGGAGTTTGGAAACACTAAGCTGATGTTCAAGCGGGTTTTAGAAAAGGGAGAGGAACTAGAGATCAAATTGCCAACATCTGCTGGATCATCAAAAAAGCAAGAGAGTTCCAGAAAAACATCTATTTCTGCTTTATTGACTATGCCAAAGCCTTTGACTGTGGGAATCACAACAAACTCTGGAAAATTCTTCAAGAGATGGGAATACCAGATCACCTGACCTGCCTCTTGAGAAACCTATATGGAGGTCAGGAAGCAACAGTTAGAACTGGACATGGAACACTAGACTGGTTCCAAATAGGAAAAGGAGTATGTCAAGGCTGTATATTGTCACCCTGCTTATTTAATTTATATGCAGAGTATATCACGAGAAATGCTGGGCTGGATGAAGCAAAAGCTGGAGTCAAGACTGCTGGGAAAAATATCAATAACCTCAGATATGCAGATAACACCACCCTTATGGCAGAAAGTGAACAAGAACTAAAGAGCCTCTTGATGAAAGTGAAAGAGGAGAGTGAAAAAGTTGGCTTAAAATTCAACATTCAGAAAACTAAGATCATGGCATCTGGTCCCATCACTTCATGGGAAATAGATGAGGAAACAGTGGCTGACTTTATTTGGGGGGCTCCAAAATCACTGCAGATGGTGACTGCAGCCATGAAATTAAGAGACTCCTACTCCTTGGAAGGAAAGTTATGACCAACCTAAACAGCATATTGAAAAGCAGAGACATTACTTTGCCAACAAAGGTCCATCTAGTCAAGGCTATGGTTTTTCCAGTAGTCATGTATAGATGTGAGAGATGGACTATAAAGAAAGCTGAGTGCCGAAGAATTGATGATTTTGAACTGTGGTGTTGGAGAAGACTCTTGAGAGTCCCTTGGCCTGCAAGGAGATCCAACCAGTCCATCCTATAGGAGATCAGTCCTGGGTGTTCACTGAAAGGACTGATGTTGAAGCTGAAACTCCAATACTTTGGCCACCTGATGTGAAGAGCTAACTCATTGGAAAAGACCCTGATGCTGGGAAAGATTGAAGCCAGGAGGAGAAGGGGACAACAACAGAGGATGAGATGGTTGGATGGCATCACCAACTCAATGGACATGAGTTTGGATAAACTCCAGGAGTTGGTGATGGACAGGGAGGACTGGCATGCTGCGGTCCATGGGGTCACAAAGAGTTGGACATGACTGAACAACTGAACTGAAGCTGATACCTAAAGCTATGAGAATAGAGAATTTTTAAAGCTGTAAGAGACTTTAAAAATTATCTAGTCCACCTTAATAGGCAAAAGAGCTGTACTCTGAAATCTATAAGAAACACTGATGAAAGAAATCAAAGATGGCACAAAGTGATGGAAAGATACACTGTGTTCTTAGATTGAAATAATCAATATTGTCAAAATGATTACACTGCCCAAGGCAATTTACAGATTCAATGCGATCTCTATCAAATTGGCATTTTTCACAGATTTAAACAAAAAAAATTTTTTTAATTTGTATGGAATCACAAAAGACCCTGAATAGCTAAAGCAATCTTAAGAAAGAAAAACAGAGCTGGAGGAATCAGGCTGTCTGACTTCAGACTATAATTAAAAACTACAATAATCAAAACAGTATAGTACTGGCACAAAAACAGAAATATAGATCAATGGAACAAGATAGAAAGTCCAGAAATAGGTACAGAAAGCACTTATAATGATAAAGAAGTAGAAACTCTCAGAGGAAAACTAACTATTAAAGACGGCAATGCTGGTGTCAGAGCCAAGGTCCTCATTCCCAAACTGGAAAGTATTTCCTCTATGCTGTACTGCCATTTTTGTCCACAATTAAAACCCATAAAAGCCCAGAGGTGGAGTGGACAAATCTTACCATTTAAATATTTCTTGACTCTCTCTGATGCTGGAAGGGATTGGGGGCAGAAGGAGAAGGGGACGACAGAGGATGAGATGTCTGGATAGCATCACTGACTCGATGGACGTGAGTCTGGGTGAACTCCGGGAGTCGGTGATGGACAGAGAGGCCTGGCCTGCTGCGATTCATGGGGTCGCAAAGAGTTGGACACGACTGAGCGACTGAACTGAACTGAACTGAACTGAACTGACTCTCTCTAGCCCAAACAACACTACCGTCCCCATTTCTTAAATATCATTGATAAAGGTAACATTTTCTTTCCTAAGGTTGTCCAGATTCAAATCTTATCCTCCCAATCCTCTTCTCTGCTGTTTAGAGTAAATAGAATAATTTACCTGAATTTCTCATTGTCAGTTTATTCAGTGTTCCTGTCATGCTTAAAACCTGGTGATTATTTTCCATCTTTTATCATCCTTCTCCCTGTTGTTTGACTGGGTAATACTTCCTCCTCTTTCAAGAGGTGGCTTGACTAATGTCTACTGAGATCAAACTATTAGCCAAACATGAAGTAAACAAACCTTATATTCAGAAGTGCCATGTTAGGCACTGCATGAGTTTGCTGAAATATCTTATGAGCCCCACAATGAAAATTCACCAAGATCAAAAACACATAGACAAAATGGTATGTGATTAATAAGATAAGACTTTCCAAGCATAAAAGCAATAGAAACCATGAAGAAAAAATAAGTAAATCTAACTACCTGAAAATTAGAAACTTCTGTAAGCAAAACAACTTGAAAAATTTTCCACAGGACAAAAGATTGGTATCCTTAATAAATAAAAAACTCTTACCAAGCAATAAGAAAAACACTAAAAACCACAGTAAAGGAATGAATAAAGAACATGAACCAAGATTCATAAAAGATGTATAGATGGCAGAAAAACGGTTCTAAAAATTAACCCCATTGCTGCTGCGGCTGCTGCTAAGACGCTTCAGTCGTGTCCAACTCTGTGCGACCCCATAGATGGCAGCCCACCAGGCTCCGCCATCCCTGCGATTCTCCAGGCAAGAACACTGGAGTGGGTTGCCATTTCCTTCTCCAATGCATGAAAGTAAAAAGTGAAAGTGAAGTCGCTCAGTCGTGCCCGACCCTCAGCGACCCCATGGACTGCAGCCTTCCAGGCTCCTCCGTCCATGGGATTTTCCAGGCAAGAGTACTGGAGTGGGGTGCCATTGCCTTCTCCTAACCCCATTAGCAGACTAAAATAGCAAATTAAAATAAAATATTTTTCAACTATTTATAACAATGATCATATTCAGTGATGATAAGTGTAATTAGTAATAATAATCACTCTCGTATTTTGCTAATGGAACTAGATTTATATTATCTATCTGTAAAGCATCACAGACCTTATAATTTAACTCTTTTGACTGTGGTTTGCTTTCTGTCTCAAAATCTAGCCTGAGAAAACCATCATAAATTACAGAGAACTGTACTTCATAGTATTATTTATGGTAGCAAAATGGGATATATTATTGTGTACAATAAAGAAATAAAAAAAAATTATGATATAAACATAGGACACAATGCAGTAAATAAATGGCATGAGAAATGCTTACAATTCAATGAAAAATCTCTTTTAAATTGAACTGAAAAAAATTTTTGCAATATGATCCAAATTATATTTTAAACATATGTATGTCTAGAAAAAGGACTAAAAAGATACATATCAAAATGTTGGACCTCCCTGATGGTACAGTGGATAAGAATCTGCCCGCCAATGCACAGGACAGAGGTTCAATCCCTGGTTCAGGAAGATTCCACATGCTGCAGAGCAATTAAGCCCGCACACCACAACTACTGAGAACTGCACTGCCTAGGGCCCATGAGCCACAGCTACTAAGCCTGCGTGCTGCAGCCATGGAGCCCGTGCACCTACAGCCTGTGCTCCACAGCAAGAGAGGCCTCTGCAAAAAGAAACCCATGCACCACACCTAGAGAGTAGCCTCTGCTCTCCACAGCTAGCGAAAGCCCACGCACAGAAATGAAGAACCAGTGCGACCAAAAATAAAATAAATAGATAAATTATTTTTTTAAGTGTTAACACTGATTATTTCCGGGGAATTTTTATTTTTCTCTTTGTACTTTTTATGATTTTCCAAAGACTCTTTGACAACTTTACACTGCTTTTATAATCAAGGAAAAGAAAGTGAAAGTGACTCAGTCGTGTCTGACTCTTTGCCACCCCATGGACTATACAGTGCACGGAATTCTCCAGGCCAGAATACTGGAGTGGATAGCCTTTCGCTTCTCCAGAGGATCTTCCCAACCCAGGGTTTGAACCCAGGTCTCCTGCATTGCAAGCAGATTCTTTACCAGCTGAACCACAGGGAAGCCCAAGCATACTAGAGTGGATAGTCTATGCCTTCTCCAGCATATCTTCCCCACCTAGGAATCGAACCGGGGTCTCCTGCATTGCAGGCAGATTCTTTACCAACTGAGCTATGAGGGAAGCCCCTAATCAGGGAAAGATACTAGTTTAAAAAAAAATTAAATGTATATAAAATTTACATATATATATACACACACACACACACAGATATATTTTTTCTGTGTGTTTGTGTTTAAAACTAGTTCAATGCAGTAGTCCATTTACAAACTATATAATTAATCATTTTTTTAGCCAGGATATTCCTTTTAATTCCTAATAAAAGTATCTAGGCTTCCTGACATTTGTAAGAAAATAGGGTACAGCAATCCCACCACTGGTTAATCCTTCAAACAAAAAATTAAGTCTTCTCTAACAGCACCATAAACGTCTTCAGTCACTCAGTTCAGTCACTCAGTTGTCTCCGACTCTGTGACCCCATGGACTGCAGCACGCCAGGCTTCCCTGTCCTTCAGTCACAGTTTCACAATATTTTGTGTAGTTATTTGATTAAAATCCATCTTCCCTACTAGACTAGAGAATTCCAGGAGAGCAAGGGCTACCTACGTTCTTAATCACTAGCATGTGATCTGAGGTGGTATGCCTGGCTACATATGAGGTACTCAATAATTGGCTTTTAACTGATTATGAAAAACACAGGGGGTATAAAATCAAGGCTATCAAAGGCCATGGAGTCTCTAAAAGAATGTGACACTTGCCAGGAAAGCTCTTAGTTCTCTCACATCCAACTTCCATGTTGTCACAGTCACCACCCAGAAGGAAATCCTAGGAAATATAGAAATCCAATTTGTCTTCTCTTTTTCTCAAATTTATTCTCACTGAAAGTCCTTTTCACAAAGACAGATTCCTTCTAGATATTCTACCTAATTAGAGCCATGGACAGATAACCATCATTGACACTTGGCAAGATGCCTCCAGTAGGCTTCTGAACCCATAAATAGGCTCTTACTCTCTTAGAATGAAATCCTAGTTGACAAAATGATGAGTTAGGGAAGGTCTTTGTGGGCCATGTGCATGCCAAGTCGCTTCAGTCATGTCCAGCTCTTTGCAACTCTGTGGACTGTATAGCCTGCTAGGCTCCTCTGTCCATGAGATTCTCCAAGCAAGAATACCAGAGCGGTTGCCATGCCCTCCTCCAGGGGATCTTCCCAACCCAGGGATCAAACCTGCATTGCTTATGTCTCTCTGCCATAGGCCTTCTGACAACCCTCGGGCTATATTTCTCACAGCCAGCAAGACCTGCTCTGATCGTCTTAAGTGAGAAAAAGAAAGAGACTAAAATAAAGAGACACGCCAGTGCTTATTAGTCAGTCTCCCATCCCAACCCATCCTCTCCTAGAGGTCCTCATCTCTGAAATTTCACTTTATTTCTGCTTCTATTTAACTATGGTGATGATGGCACTCAATTCATTTAATTTGTCCAAGTCTTAATTTCTCAACTTCAAAATATGGGTCTCGGTAAACGCAGCCACTGATAGCTAAAAGAGTATCGCAAATTGGGCCACTGGAAATGAGAAAAGAGAATGCGTTGGGAGGTTCATCTGGGTTTCTCAATTCAACAGTTCCCTCAGGGCAAGTGAACAACTGGACCAAGAGAATAGTAAAGAAAAAAGACGTTGTTTTACTGTTTCTGAGACTTACAAGCAAAGACTGAACTGATAAACAAACATTTCTGCTTGTTTATAAGGATTGCATGATGAGAATAAATTCTATACAAAGAATGAGTGAATAAAGAGAAAAATGAAGATTTTTCCAATGCACCAAATGATGGCTAACTTCCCGTGAGCCTCCAAAGTGTGAGACTTATTGATACTATCTGAAGTTTATATTCAAGACAAAAAAATATTATCTAAAGTTTTATGAATCCTCTCTTGCTCTCAATTTGCAAAACACAAAACAACCACCACAAAACATTCACTGTTGCATAATAGTCTTTGCAAGTAGAAGGGGTGCTGACTCAGCCTTCAAAGAAATCTGGTTTTCAATCTGGCTCAGACACTAGACAGTGATGTGACATTGGCCAAGTCTCTGCCATCTCTCAAAAGGAGAATGATGGCAGCCACCTCAAAAGAGACACACAGTAAATTATCCTGAACACCAGACACACAATAAATGGTCAGTATGCAGATCTAAGCAAGAATAAAGCCATATAACACAACATTTATTAATAGAGACTGACTGCATTATACATAGGGCTTCCCTGGGGGCTCAGATGGTAAAGAATCTGCCTGCAATGTGGGAGACCCGGGTTCAGCCTGGGTCAAGAAGATCCCCTGGAGAAGGGCATGGCAACCCCCTCCAGTGTTTCTGCCTGGAGAATCCCACGGACAGAGAAGCCTAGTGGGCTACAGTCCATGGGGTCTCAAAGAGTGGGACACGACTAAGAGACTAACACTTTCTTTTCACGAAGTATGTATAGACCTTAATTTAGATCATTTCCTTTTCTTGAATCTGAATTTTAGTGAATCTCCTTGCTTGCAGCAACATCTTCTCATTTCACTTCACATCATGACTGAGAAGTAGCAAAGGAATACATTTTGAAGTTGAGAAATTAAAATTTAGACAAATCAAATGAATCATCTGTCATCATCACCATAGCTAGAAAGAACCAGAAATAAAGTGAAATTCCATGAGTTCAGAGTATTTTAAGTACTTTACTCTTTCCCCCAAGTAGCATGGTTTCTAGATAAATAAATCTGAGCTACCCACTGGACAAACACAGTCAACTAAACAATTAACTTTAGGAAAGGTTCTCAAAACAGATGATAGAGACATAAAAGCCATGTGCAACAGGATGTCTAGCAAGAGCACCCCTGCTGTTTGTAGTAAAGGAAATATGTATTGGAAAGCCAGCCAGCTCAGCAAAGAGCAACAGATAGTAAGATCATAAGTGAGGTGGGAGAGCAGTACATGGAACTTTCAGATAGAGGAATTACTTCATTTATAACCAAAAAGGATGTTGTAAGAATATATGTGTCAAAAAGGACAAAGATGCTCCAGTGACTCTAAAATAATATTTTAAGTTGAAATAACATTTTTAGATTAATGCCACATCTGATACAACTCAGTGAAGCAAGATGAGGAATTGCTCATCAGTAATTTCTAAATGCTTTGAAAACCAAAAGTTTATTTCCTAAGTTTGGCACAAAAACCTCATATGGTGAGCTAACATGAGGTTCCACATCAGATTAGCAGTATTACCCTAGACCCTGACTGCGGAACTATGTAATATAGCCAGCATATTATCTCTATAATATCTACAAAAGTTTTAATTCTTTTTAAAAAATTTTATTGGGGTAACTGATTTATAACATGTAAGATTCACATGCACAACATTATATTTCTACTTCTGTATACCCTACAACATGCTCACCACCAAAAATTTTTTTCCATGCACCATCCATCATAAGTTGAATTCTTAAATATATGTGGCTCCAAAAGTTTCAGACAAGAACTTGAAGACCTGTGTTATTATCTTCATTTTAAAACTGGGAAGTGGTTCAATCTCAAATTAACTTTTATGCTGCTTTGTGTGTAATAATAATCTCTAAGTAAGAACACTCAAAATTATTTAGTAGAGAATCCTGCTAAGCAGAGAATCCATATGACTGTCATTTTAAAAAATCCTCATGTACCTGGAAAGAAACCCAGGATATGTCTATAAAACAAGAGCAATTAGTTCAAAAAGGAACTAAATCATGCATAGAGTTCCCAAGGTTACATCTTAATGACTGTAACATGACTGCTAAAGAAAATGTTTTTATCAAACTGTGTTGTTAAAACCATTGAGTTCTGATGTAAGAGGAAGATTTCAGCCAAGTCATCTGAGTGGTGTTCATAAAGACATCCCAGACCATTTGCCTCTATTTTCATCTCTGTCGTGATGTGTGTCCTGGGACAGGCCAAGGACTTCAGACCTCTCCTCTCTTGGATAACTGCCTGGAGACCAGGCTTGAGAAGAAAACAGAAGAGTTACATCCTGAAAACAGCAACATAAAAAGATCAAACAAAGCCACAAAATTCCTCTGTTTGAGGAAGATTTTTTAAAAGAGTTATGAGGCTTCTGGGTGGGGCTTGGGTGAGTTCAGAGTTTGTGTGTCTGAATTGTTTGGGGTTGTCACAGAGAGGTGGAGAAGGGGCAGGCTCCTGGGGGTCTGCTGAAAGTCATCTGCTTCAGATCAAATGACTGGCTCAGAACTAATCCCTAAGAGGACCAAACCTGAAAGCACAACGTATGAGTGCATTTAGGGGGCAGGGAGGCGAGAGGAGACAAGGAAGGGATGGAGAAAGCATTACACCCTGAGCCCGCCTCTCCAGAGTTTCCCTGCTTCTTCATAAGCTAAAGATAAGCCCTGCCGGGAATCCTTCCTGCTTTCTACCTCCCAGTAACGAACCCTCCCTAAGACACCAACAACGATATTGCCTCTGCCTGGAACATCTTCCCTCCTCTTCATCACTCAGCTCGACTCATCCTCCTGGCCTCAGTCAACAGTCTCTCTCTGTAGGAAGCCATCCTTAACATACCCTCCGACATGCCCCTGCACTATACTAGATCTTCTCCTCTATTATCCACAGCTCCTTATATCCTCCATCAGAGTACTTTGCTTTGTTATAATTGCTTTTTCTCCTCTGCCATCCCTGTTAGATAGAACCTCCTTGAGGGCAGGGGCTGCATTTATCTTGTCACTATGATATTTACAGCACCTACTATAATGGTCAGTCCACAGTATGCGTTCCATAAATACCTATTAAATAAATGAATGAATCAATTAGTAAATTGGGGTTTGGTGTGCATTTAACAAAGCTCCAAAACTGCAAAAGTTGAACCAGTTGGAGTCTCTCAGGTACTGGTAAGATAGAATGGACTATATAATACATGGCACCTAGAACTTCAAGAATCAGAGTGCTTCTTCCACTGCAAATGAGGAAGAAACACGGAGGAGCAGCAGGAATATGCCTGGTGTGTTCCAGAGCAATGATGAACCTAACTTACCTTCAACAGAAGGTCTGTGTGAAGGAGTAAAAGGAGGAAATGCTGGCATGAAAGTAAGGCTCAGTCCCAGAGCATGGTAGTTATGAAGCGAAGATGTCTGAACTTTGTCCCATGGTTAGTAGAGAACCGAGAAGTGTATTTGACCTGGTAATAAAATGTAGAGATGAACTACAGGGGGACTGATGGGCAGAATGAGGGCTAATTAGGAGACAGTTTAGTCATAAGACAATGAGACCATGAGAATCTGGACTGCAAAGATGAGAATGAAAAAAAGAAAATATTAAGAAGTATCCAGAACTTCTCTGGTGATCCAGTGGTAAAGAATCATCTGCCAATGCAGGGGGCAGGGGTTCGATCCCTGGTCCAGGAGGGTTCCACATACCAGGGGGCAGTTAAGCCCGTGCACCACCACTACTGAAGCTTCAGTGCTCTAGAGCCTCTGATCCACAACAAGAGAAGCCACCTCAATGAGAAGCCTCCACACTGCACGGAAGAGCAGCCCCTGCTCACTGCAACTAGAAAAAGCCTGCACATAGCAACCAAGACCCAGGGCAGACATAAATAAGTGCCATTAAAGAAGCATCCAGACTGAGTGATTAACTGAGTATGCCTAAGAAAAACAGCACAGTCTAATCAGGAAGTTCATTTGAAAAAAAGATTACAAGGAATAATAATGATTTCAGCTCTCACTTGCTGAGTGTGTACCACATGCCAAGGGCCTTATATTTAACTTTCACAATAACTCTCTTGGGTATTATTCTGTGTTGTACCCATGAAAAAATTTTAAGTATTTTTTAAAGCCTGTTGCAATCACATAGGCTAGTAGTTTTCAAACCATAACATCTTCTAGTACTGCCTCACTGGGCTAAGGGGCGTTGCTCCAAGATCCCTTCCCTCACCTTCAAAGAAGCTCCTCTTCACTTGCCTTACCTAACAATTCTCTATGTAGGAGTTCATCTCTATAAGCTTTCTCTAAAAAAAGAAGTTTGGTAACTACAAAGCTAGGCAATAGCAGTTGTGCATGCTAAGTCACTTCAGTCGTGTCTGACTCTGAAACCCCATGGACTGTAGCCCACCAGGCTCCTCTGTCCACGGGATTCTCCAGGCAAGAATACTGGAGTGGGTTACCATGCCCTTCTCCAGGGGATCTCCTTGACCCAGGGACTGAACCCACATCTCTTATGTCTCCTGCATTGGCAAGTGGGTTCTTTGCCACCTGGGAAGCCCACAACAGCAGTTAGGAACATATAAATCAGAGGGAGAGACATTTCACTTGCATCAATTGAATTTGGTATTACTGAAAGAGGAAGAAAGGGGTGGAGGATGATCTTATGTCTTGGGCTTAGAACCTCCCAACTGGGCAGTAGGGAACTTTACTGAGAGCAAGTAACAGGAGAAAAACATTTAGGAAAGAGAATCCCTTTGGTTTGAATTGGGCTGATTTTAAGAGACCTCTTGGAAAACTCCTGGAGTAGGAAAAGGCAACCCACTTCAATATTTTTGCCTGGAAAATTCCATGTACAGAGAAGCCTGGCAGGCTACAGTCCACAGGGTTGCAAAAGAGTCAGACGTGACTGAGCTACTGAGCACGCAGAGGATAATTCCATGAAGATAATCAATTGGAAACACAGGTCTGGATCAGCATATTGATGATAGTGAAGCCATGGAGTTGGATAAGATCACCAAGGAAAAGAGGGAAGGAGAAAAAGAGAAAGGACCAATAATAGAACCCTAAGGAAAACTAACATTTCATTCATTCCTCCAACAAGTATTTATTATCTACAATGAATTTGTAAATAGAAAGAGAGAAAAGATAGTAAAAGATACAAAAAAGAGAGAAGAGTAATAAGAGAAACAGTGAGTAAGTCACAAAGAAACGAAGAAATAATTTCCATGATAGTGTGGTAAGCAGAGCCAAATATGACAGAGTTCAAACAGGACAAGATTAGAAAAAGAGGGGGTGACAATTTGAAAGTCATAAGTGACCCCTGAGATAAGAAATGCCACTTCTCTTTATCTAACGAGTATTTTCTGAACATCTCTGAAGTGCCAGACACTGGGTCAGCCTCTGGCATTTAATGACGAGCACAATCACACAGGTTCCCGCCTTCATGGAGTTTATATATTAGTGAGGGAGAAAAGACATTAATCAAACAATGACACAAACTATATGTAAAATGGAAATTATGATAAGAGCCAAGGAAAAGACACATGGCAGGCCTTAGAAGTCTACAGCAGAAGAATTGGATCTTGCCTGGGAAGGTTTCCCTACTGAAATGATGCTTGTCAGGAAAGGTTTCCGTATAGAAGTAAACTAAGATGGCAGAGATGAGGGAAGAGGAAAGAGCTCATGTAAGGCCGTTTACTAGAAGGAAGCACAAGATGTGTTTGAGGGGTTGAAACTCCAGCGTGTCTACAGTATAGAGAGGAAGAGCAAGCAAGAGGCAAGAAGGCAGAGGCATGCAGAAGCCAGGCTGTGTAGGGCGTGGAGGCCACATTGAACAGTTTTTTCCTCACGATATCCTAAGAGGAATAGTTAAGAGCCAACTCATTGGAAAGGACCCTGATGCTGGGCAAGATTAAAGGCAAAAGGAGAAGGGGATGGCAGAGAAGGAGGTGGTTAGGTAGTACCACCAATTGTATTTGAGCAAACTCTGGGAGATACTGAAGGACAGGGAAGCCTGGTGTGCTGCAGTCCATGGGGTCGCAAAGAGTTGGACATGACTTAGCGACTGAACACCAACAACAAAGAGTAACAGTGGCCCCTGAAGTGTTTAAGCACTGGGGGACAGGGAGGAAGGCATGGCAGGGTCGATCCAGGTAGAGTGATTGCAGATGTAACAGAAGCACGAGAGCCAAACAAATTTCGGAGTGATGCAAGAGGATCAGCCAGAATAAGAGTAAGGGGCAAGGATAATTTTGGAAAGGATGCCTCGTCCTGAGAGATAGGAAGGCAGAGCTTAAGATGTGAGGAAATGACCTTACTTCAAAGTAAAGAGGACATTTTGTTGAAAAGCTGAAATTTTTATTTCTCTGCTAAGAATGAATAAAACATGAAAATAAGGTGGGGGTACAGTGTCTGCTACAGAGAAGACTGCAGTCAAAATTTATTGGATGTTAATGAACGTAAAGGTTTGGAACAGCTGCTGTGGCAAAGCCAAAAGGGATCCAGCCAGAATGACTCTAAGGATTGCCTAGCAACCCACGGCCCCACTTTGCTAGCTCTGCTTAGTGTGCACCATCCATGCCTAGAGGGTAAAATGTGCAGGCTTCAAAATACCATAAACTTGGAAGCACTGTGGACACCTGCACTAAGAAAATCTGAATCGTGGCATCATATTGCTTTTAAAATGCTCAAAATTAGGGGGAAGGTCTTTAACGTGCTTGATTACCACCTCACAAGGGAAACGCAGGTCATCCTGAGATTGGTGTGATTAGTCATAGGTGGTCTGAATATTTTGGAAGTAATTATTGCTGCTGGCATTTTCTAAAGAAGCATAAATTATGACTAAATCGCTCCTGTTTACATGCATTGCCGCTTCTTCCCACAGCTTTCATCAACAAATAGCAATCAGAGCAATATGGCTAAGAAGTAGTAGCTGAGCCTTGTTTCTAACATTAGCCAAGCCAGGCTTCCAACTGCTGTCTTATCTCGTCTCTCCCCCAAGTTACAGAGGCTAAGAGGTAAATGGCTGCTCCCCTGGAGACCAAATTTGGAAATAACAGTACACGATACAGTTTTGATCACTGAGAGGAACAGGTGCGATGTTTTAATCTTTTGTAGCACCGTAGAGATCAGCAGTCCTGAATATTCATTGGAAGGACTGATGTTGAAGCTGAAGCTCCAATACTTTGGCCACCTGATGTGAAGAACTGACTCCTTGGAAAAGACCCTGATGCTGGAAAAGACTGAAGGCAGGAGGAGAAGGGGACGACAGAGGATGAGATGGTTGGATGGCATCACCCACTCAATGGACATGAGTTTGAGCAAGCTCCGGGAGTTGGTGATGGACAGGGAAGCCTGGCGTGCTGCAGTCCACGGGGTCGCAGAGTCAGACACGACTAAGTAAGTGACTGAACTGAACTGAGAGGTAGGGATTTTACCAGTGTTTTAAACAGGGAGCATCATTCTCGATACTGATGCATTGAGGCATGGGAAAAAAATATTAGAACTTGATTTTTAATTTATTTTCTAACACAAAGAATTAAGCTTTACTGGTGTTAAATTTACTATACAAATCAACACTAGTATTTACTTAGTCTGAACTATCAGATGCCGCATGTTGCCCCAAGGAAGGGGAGGAGTTGGGAGAGTTTGGCTGTGGTGTTGTCTTTCATTGTGCCTAATTAAGTAGATGGGTGAGCAACCTCAGAAGATGCGATTTTGTTAGCCTGTCCGGTCTCTCCTAATTGACTTACTGATTCAGTGCAATTTAAATCAAAATTCAATTTTTTAAATAGCTGGTAGCCAACTTTTCTGAAGAATCTAATTCTTAAATTCATATGTGCAAAGTATTTCAACCAGCTAAAGCAACTTTGAAAAAGAACTGTTGGAGGAATTCCATTCTTTGGTTTCAAGATTTATTATAAAGTCACAGTTATCAACACAGTGTGGTATCAACATAAAGACATGCAGATAAATCAACGAACAGATAAATCACTGGAGAGTCTAGAAATAGACCCACACATACATAAACAATTATGAACAAAAACTATAAAAGTAAATTAGTGGAGTAATAATGATAGTCTCTTCCCACAAATGATCCTATACAATTTGATATCCAAATACAAAAACATAAATTTTATCTATACTTTGCATCATATACAAAAATTAACTCAAAATGAAACACAAACCTAAAATAAAAATGTAAAACCTAAAACATTTCTACTAGAAATCAGTGGAAAAAACCTTTGTGACACTAGGTTAGGCAAAGATTTTTTAAATATAACAAAAAATGCACAATCCATAAAGAAAAAAAAAATTACAAAACATTAAAGTTTTAAAACTTCTGCTCTTGAAAGACTCTGAAATGGATGAAAAGATAAACTATAAACTGAAAGAGAATATTTATAAATCACATCTGATAAATAATATATAAAGAACTCTATAATAAAAAAACAAAAATCCCAATTTAAAAATGGGCAGGGACTTCCCTAGTGGTCCAGTGGTTAAGACTCAGGCCTCCACTGTAGGGGCGCAGGTTCGATCCCTGGTCAGGGAACTAAGATTCCACATGCCATATGGTGCATCGCAGCATGGCCACAAAAATAATGGGCAAAAGATTTGAACAAACACTTCACAAAATAAGATATACAATTAGCAAATAGGCATATGTAAAGATGTTCAGCAACTTGAGTCTTTGGCAAAATGCAAATTAAAGCTGCACTCTGTCACACTTATTAGAATGGCTAAAATTTAAAAAAACTGACCATACCCAGGGTTGTCAAGGAAGTGAAGCTACCGGAACTGTCATAAACTGTTGGTGTGAATGTAAAATAGTGCAATCACTCTATAAAACAGTTTGGCAATTTCTTAAAAGTTAAACACACCCTTACATAAACATATCCAACAATTCTACTCATAGGTATTTGCCCAGAGTGGGAAAAAAGTATATGTCCACACAGTGTTGCTGTTGTTGTTTGGTTGGTAAGTCCTGTCCGACTCTTTGCGACCCCACGGAGAGTAGCATGCCAGGCTTCCCTGTCCTTCACTATCTCCCAGAGTTTGCTCAGATTCATGTCCATTGAGTCAGTGATGCTCTCTAACTATCTTATTCTCTGTCACCCCCTTCTCCTTTTGCCTTCAATATTTCCCAGCATCAGGTCTTTTCTTCGCATCAAGTGGCCAAAGTACTGGAGCTTTAGCTTCAGCATCAGTCCTTCCAATGAGTATTCAGAGTTGATTTCCTTTAGAATTTGCTGGTTTGATCTCTTCGCAGTCCAAGGGACTCTCAAGAGTCTTCTCCAACACCACAGTTCCAAAGCATCAATTCTTTGGTGCTCAGCTTTCTTTATAGTCCAACTCTCACACCCATATATGACTACTGGAAAAACTATAGCCTTGACTAGATGGACCTTTGTCAGCAAAGTAATGTCTCTGCTTTTTAATATGCTGTCTAGGTTGGTCATAACTTTTCTTCCAAGGAGCAAATGTCTTTTAATTTCATGACTGCAGTCACCATCTACAGAAAACAAAGTTTCTCACTGTTTCTACTGTTTCCCCATCCATTTGCCATGAAGTCATGGGACCGGATGCCATGATCTTAGTTTTCTGAATGCTGAGTTTTAAGCCAACTTTGGCATGCACCTCTTTCACTTTCATCAAAAGGCTCTTTAGTTCTTCCCTTTCTGCCATAATGGTGGTGTCATCTGCATATCTGAGGTTATTGATATTTCTCCCAGCAATCTTGACTCCAGCTTTTGCTTCATCCAGTCTGGCATTTCACATGATGTATTCTGCATATAAGTTAAATAAGCAGGGTGACAATATACAGCCTTTTCCTATTTAGAACCAGTCTGTTGTTCCATGTCCAGTTCTAACTGTTGCTTCCTGACCTGCATACAGATTTTTCAGGAGGCAGGTCAGGTGGTCTGGTATTCCTATCTCTTGAAGAATTTTCTACAGTTTGTTGTGATCCACACAGTCAAAGGCTTTGGCATAGTCAATAAAGCAGAAGTAGATGATTTTCTGGAACTCTCTTGCTTTTTTGATGACCCAGTGGATGTTGGCAATTTGATCTCTGGTTCCTCTGCCTTTTCTAAATCCAGCTTGAATGTCTGGAAATTCACGGTTCACATACTGTTGAATCCCTGAACAACCATCGACAGGAGAATGTTGGATCCCACCAAGGGCCAAGGAGAAGTCCCAGCAAGATGGTAGGAGGGGTGAAATTGCGTTTAGAATCAAACCCCATACCCAGCCAGAGACGCTCAGAAGGCTTAAATAAAACATTATGCATACCAAGAGATGCCACAGAGACTGAGCCAGACCTGCTTTTGAGTGTCTGAGTGTCTGCTGCAGAGGTACAGGTCAGCAGTGGCCTGCCGCAGGGGTAGGGGCTCTAGGTGCAGCAGACCTAGGTATGCAAGCCCTCTTGGAGGACGTTGCCATTAACCCCACTATAGAGCCACCAGAACTTACACCGGACTGGGGAAACAGACTCCTGGAGGGCACAAACAAAACCTTGTGCAAACCAGGACCCAGGAGAAAGGAGCAGTGACCCGACAAGAGACCCACCCAGACTTGCCCAGAGTGTCCAGGAGTCTCCGGCAGAGGTGTGGGTCGGCAGTGGCCTGCTGCAGGGTAGGGGCCACTGAGTACAACAGTGGGTGCACTGGACCTTTTGAAGGAGGTCGCCATTATCTTCACTACCTCCACCATAGTTTGGACTCAGGTCAAACAACAGGAAGGGAACACAGCCCCACCCATCAAAAGAAAATTGGATTAAAGATTTATGAAGCATGGCCTCACCTATCAGAACAAGACCCAGTTTCCCCCAGGTCAACCTCTGCAATCAGGAAGCTTCCATAAACCTCTTATCCTTATCCATCAGAGGGCAGATAGAATGAAAACCACAATCAAAGAAAATGAATCAAACTGATCACATGGACCACAGCCTTGTCTAACTCAATGAAACTATGAGCCATGCCATGTAGCACCATCCAAGGCGGATGGGTCATGATGGAGAGTTCTGACAAAACATGGTCCACTGGAGAAGGGAATGGCAAACCACTTCAGTATTCTTGCCTAGAGAATCCCATAAACAGTATGAAAAACGTACACTATAGCTATGTGCAATTTATTGTATGTTATTTATATTTCAAAAAAGATGTTAAAAGAAATTATATCCTGTCCAACAAAAAATTATCTGTAGATTCAATAAAATGTCATGAATACTACCTCACCCACTACAGTACTTAAGACAGGTATGAGGGATCATCTAGTAACCTTGCAAAGATTCCAGTTATATATGTAAAATGAAAATAACACCTCACTGAAGAATGATGAAAATTATTAACTAGTATTGACTGGGATCACTGGAAGTGCTAACTGTCCTGCAAACTGCTTCATTTTTAGTTATAAAATATGGCAGTTACTTTAGGTCATTAGATCTAACTAAGCATCACTGACTCGATGGACGTGAGTCTGAGTGAACTCCAGGAGTTGGTGATGGACAGGGAGGCCTGGCGTGCTGCTATTCATGGGGTCGCAAAGAGTCGGACACGACTGAGCAACTGAACTGAACTGAAGCATTAATTATCCATTTAATTCCAGGTATAGAATTGTTGATTCATAGTTTAAATTTCTTATCCTTTCACAATAGAGACCTCATCTGCAGAATGTTTTTCCCATTTTATCTATTTTTTATTGCTCAAATACCCTGCCCTTAACAAACAAGTTAAATGCTACTATTTCTGAACAGTCATTTTTGTACATAAAAACACGTCTTAGACATTTTACACATCCCACCCTTATCCTATGAATGTGTACTCACAGAAAGTTTTGGAATAAAAATGAGACTATTCAGAGGTTTGCTTTGGTTTTAAAAACTAATATTAAATGTGTTAAATTTATTAACATTACCAACCAAATAAACACTAGGCATGGACTAATGATGAGGATGTGTTGTGAGCCAGGGATTCCAGTTGACCCAATTCTGAGGTACCTGATATTCATTTGATTAAAAAAAAAATACATAAACCTCATTGTTCCCAAAACTTTTAAGTTTAGTTTACAAATATTTCTATATTTGGAACTCTAACAAATTCTAGCAGTCACTTTTAAGAACTTTTAGGTGTTACTGACTCTAATGTTCAAATGTTTTAATATACCCAATTTACTTTTTAAAGTACTTCAATTATATTTAGCCAACAAATTATCCCATGAACTTTAAATAATTCTTATATCTTGATAAATTAAATTTATGAATATAGTGAACCTTCAGTTCAGTTCAGTTGCTCAGTCATGTCCGACTCTTTGCAACCCCATGGACTGCAGCAGGCCAGGCTTCCCTGTCCATCACCAACTCCCGGAGCTTGCTCAAACTCATGTCCATCGCATCAGTGATGCCATCCAACCATCTCATCCTCTGTCATCCCCTTCTCCTCCCTTCTTCAATCTTTCCCAACATCAGGGTCTTTTCCAGGGAGTCAGTTCTTCGTATCAGATGGCCAAAGAATTTGAGTTTCAGCTTCAGCATCAGTCCTTCCAGTGAATATTCAGGACTGATTTCCTTTAGGATGGACTGGTTTGATCTTCTTGCTGTCCAAGGGATTCTCAAGAGTCTTCTCTAACACCATAGTTCAAAAGCATCAATTCTTGGGTACTCAGTTTAGTGAACTTTATCACTCAGAAATAATGAACCTTAATTTCTCTTAAATATTCTAATAGTATAAAGTAAAAATTTCATATTAAAAATCACAGCTCAAAATCAGCTATTCAAAGATGTAAGATCTGTGTCTTGGGTCACTTTTTTTAACATACGAACTTGTGATTGTTCAGCACCATTTGTTGAAAAGGTAATAGCTTTTATCCTTTGAATTGCCTTAACTCCTTTGTCAGAGAGCAGTTGACTATATTTGTGAGGGCCTGTTCTGAGTTCCCTACTTTGTTCTGTATCTATCCTTTTGCCAGTATCATGATGTCTTGTCTTGACTATTGCAACAGTACAATAAACCTTGAAATCAGATAGTGTAAGTCATCCAATTTTGTTCTTCTTCAGTAGTATGCTTACTATGCTTAGTTTTTTGCCTTTCCAAATAAATTTTAGAATCAATTTGTTGATGCCCACAAAACAGCTTGCTGAGAATTTTTGCTTACATTTTGTTGAGGACTTTTACATCTAAGTTCATCAGAAATATTGGTATGTAGTTTTCTTTTCTTGTAATGTCATCACCTGGATTTAGTATCAGGGTAATGCTGCTTTCATAAAATGAATTAGGAAGTGTTTCCTATGCTTCTATCTTTCTAGAAAAGATTATGGAGAATTGGTATCATTTCTTCCCTAAATATTTGGTAGAATTCACTAGGTCTGGTTGCTTTCTTTTTTGGAAGGTTATTAATTACTAATTCAATTTTTTAGTAAATATAGGACTATTTAGGTTATCTGTCTCTCCTTTCGTGAGTCCGGATAGTATCTTTCAAATAACTGGTTTTCATTTCTTCTGAGGTATCAAATTTGTAGGTATACTGTTGTTCATAGTATTCCTTTATTATCCTTTTAATGTCCAAGAGATGGCCATGTATGATAGATAAACATATTTTTCATTTAAAGAACCTTGAAGAACTCCTATATACTTTTCATATGTTTCCTATATCTTAGGACCATATAACTTGAACAGATGTTAAAATGATACCCCTTTGAAGTCTAGATATATCTCATTGATCTGTCCGCCTTGTTCAATTCCCAAGGTCATTTCCCCAAAAGAGTTAGGAGGTTTCTGAGTAGTCTTATAGTTTAAGCAATTTTGGCCTAAACAAGCAATAGGTCAGCCTTGTTATTCCAACTAAAAATTGTTAATTGAGTAACTGAGAAAGACTTGTGATTTGTAAAGATAAATCTTACTCTAATTACGTATACTATAGAATATTTAAGAGTACTTAGGAATCAGCATATTTAGAAGTTCTTTTACAGATTTATAAACATTACTTAAATCTTCAGAAAAGTTTTGTTGTCAACTAATGTACTTATAAAAATCAAAATATTTAATTTTAAAAATAAATAAAGTGAATTTAAGTTTGCAAATTAAAACCTTATTCAAGGCATCTTATGAGTAATTATTAAAATTTATTGAAAAAGAGTGATAAGATCTATAAGCTAAAAAAGGGAGCCCTCTGACACTGTTGGTGAGAATGCAAACTAATACAGCCACTATGGAGACAGTATGGAGATTCCTTAAAAAGCTGGAACTAGAACTGCCATATGACCCAGCAATGCCACTGCTGGGCATACACACCGAGGAAACCAGAATTGAAAGAGACATATGTACCCCACTGTTCATCACAGGACTGTTTACAATAGCCAGGACATGGAAGCAACCTAGATGTCCATCAGCAGACAAACGGATAAGAAAGCTGTGGTACAGTGGAATATTACTCAGCTATTAAAAAGAAGGCATTTGAATCAGTTCTAATGAGGTGGATGAAACTGGAGCCTATTAAACAGAGTGAAGTAAGTCAGAAAGAAAAACACCAATACAGTATATTAATGCATATATATGCAATTTAGAAAGATGGTAACGATGACCCTATATGCGAGACAGCAAAAGAGACACAGATATAAAGAACAGACTTTTGGACTCTGAGGGAGAAGGCAAGGGTGGGATGATTTGAGAGAGTAGCATTGAGACATGTATATTACCATATGTGAAATAGATCACTAGTCCAAGTTCAATCCATGAAACAGGGCACTCAAAGCTGGTGCACTGGGACAACCCTGAGGGACAGGATGGGGAGGGAGGTGAGAGGGGGGTTCAGGATGAGGGACACATGTACACCCATGGCTGATTCATGTTAATGTAAGGCAAAAACCACTACAATATTATAAAGTAATTAGCCTCCAAATAAAATAATTTTGTAAAAACGCTAAATTTTAAAAGTAAACCAAGAACTAGATTTTCAAATGAAACTTTAAAAATTAAATATTAGTTTTAAAACCAAAGTCAGTCCCTTTAATTGCCTTTTATGGGAAACAACCACCTTGGAGGTGACCAAAACTCACATCTCGTGGATCTAGCATTTTGGGGTCAGAGAGTTTGCAAGTAGAAAAAGTCAAGGCAGTACAGAAGAGTATGTTTCACAAGTGCTTGATAGGAGTTGATTCTTGTCAAAGTGCCATCCCTGAAGATAACCTATAACCAAGAGTTAAAGTAGCTTAGTGCTCAAAAAGACAAGCCAACTCTATACTCCATGCTTTTACTCTTCAAAGGCTGAAAATGAATGAGGAGGAGGAAATGCAATATGGGTTCAGAAGAGAGTGGCCCTGTTTCTTAATTGTGTGCTTTAAAATGCCTGAAGGAATACTGTACTTGTTAGCACAGGAAGCTCAAGGTGTGCACTTTCAGCAAGATCAGAAACATATTTGGGGGCTTTAAAATAGAACCTAAGACATTTCAACAGCTTAACAGACCATTAACCAGTGCCTCCAAGTGTGTCTAACAATCATAGTAGCAGCTAGAGATGCCAGCAGGCACAAAGCTCAACCACAGACTCATTCTCCAGAGAGCCAAAAATGGGCTCTTCCCTTTTAGACCTCATATGACTGATATTTGTCAAGCTCTTTAACCTTTTGGATGAAAAGTACCACACAGGGACAGACTACTTTCTCATGATCCCAGACAGTTCTTTATAAATAACATAGTTACATTTACTAGCAGTAAACAAAATGCACAAGGAAGAGAACCAACATTTGTCAAGCACATGTTATGTGCCAGGTATTATTTCAGCCGATCCCTGTGAGGTAAATAGCATTAGCCCCATTTAACTGGATATTGGAAACTGAAGCTTAGAAATTTTTAATAATTTATCCAAGGTCATGAGGCAGAAAGTGTGTCAAGACTTGAATTTCCTATGTGCCTGTTCTAATCGATACTTCAACACCATCCAACAGAAATACAGTGCAAGCCACAAATGTGAGCCACACGTATACTTTTAAATTTCCTTGTAGCCACATTTAAAAAGTAAGAGGTAAGATGAAACAGATGAAATTAATTATAATCACATATTTTAGTTATCCCAGTAGACCCAAAATACAATTTGAGATATAAATCAATGTAAAAACTACTAATGAGATAGTTCACATTCCTTTTTTCATACTAAGTCCCCAAAACCCAATGGGCTCTTCTAGCTCATCTCAATTTGGACTAGCCGCACGTCAAGAACTAACAGCCCATGTGGCTAGTGGCTACCATATTGCACAACACAGATCTATAACCTCTAGGTCACCCTACCATAGTGTTGTACATCACTGGATTAGAACCAGCTGTCCTACACCTGCAATAAAACTGAAAAGAAAAATGCTACAGATTAAAAGTCAAATTACTAGAAAACTACACATCTTTCTGGTCAAAGGACAAATAAAAAAGGAAGTCATTCATCAGCTGCAATCCTCTGTACAACAATCATAAATGCACCAACTGCACTGAGCTATTTACTTCAGTGGGACTGGAAACAAATGATCTAAAACTCATAAATCCACACAGTCAGAAAGTGTAGACTGCCAGAGAGGATAGTAAACCCAAATGAGTCCTATATGAATTCTAGGCTGTTCTTTTTTAATCGGTTTTAGAGGAATCCCCCACAAATTATACAGTCCTACAGGAATTTCATGCGTCCTCCCACCATCCACTCTAAAGAAACTCCCTCAAGGGGCTTAGTCCGGGTTAAGGAATTTCCTTTATTTATTTTCCATTTCCTTCTTGTTGTAATTGTAGTTTTATCCATCCTGCTTCCACCACCCCACCCCACCCCACCCCACCCCCACTTCCTTTCCTCTCTTTTCTAGTTGGTCTCCCAGATTCTTAAACCTGCACTAGGTTTTTTGTTCTATTTTGCTTTGTGTTTTAACCTGAATCATATTGTTTTGCTGCTGCTTTTCACTGATTGCCTGTCATGTGCATCATGTTCCCCCCCAGCCTGGAGGGAAAAGAGAAAACCTTTCCAGCAACCATCACCAGGGCTGCTCCAGCCGCCACCTGAAAGGAGCAAGGGATGGAGGGATGGTGGAGACTTCCGCAGCACGCAGTCCCTGGTGGGGGACAGGAGTCAGGTGGGATGTGTCCAGCTGCCAGTGCAGGCCTTCAATGAAATAAAAGAAATCTTAATTGTAAAACTCATTTACTTTGGTTGTTCTGGATTGTGTTTATAAAACAAAACCAGCTTAATTTTTTCAGAAATAATACAAAAAAGTAAAAAGAAGAAAGTAAAAAGGCACCTGAGATTCCACCAGCAGAAAGAACCACTGCTGGCATTTTCTTTTTTAAAAATCTCCACTTCGTTTTTAACCCACAGAAAGTTAGTCAGCTGCCTCCTACCCCCACCCTAGGGTGAGAGGGGGAAGAAAGTAGTTCTGACTTAGGTGTGAAATGATATAACTAATGTTTGTCTGAAATGAGTACAAAACTTGAATGAGCTATACCTCACTCAAGTTGCTAGCAATCTTTGTCTGAATATTTGTCCTTCTGAACCTAGTTATGGGATAATAATAACACCCATCATTTACTGAAAACTAACCATGTAACAGGCATTAAACTGCATGCTGGCCATACGTTTTCCCATTTTAGTTTGTGCCACAGCTCCATGAGTTATGAAGTACTTTTCTCCACTACACAGGTGGGGAAACTGAGACTCAGAGAGGTTAGGCCAGCTACTAAGTGACAAGAGTTAGGGTTTGAACTTAATCCTGCCTGGTTCTAAAGGCTGTTCTTTTTGCGATAGCCAAGTGCCAGAGTTAAGGTCATCATAAAACCATGCCATCCCAAGTTGAGTGTTTATTGTTTGTAAAGAAAAAGTAATTTATTAAATTTTCCTTTACCAATTTTAGAAACTCAAATTTGGGCCTAAGAACTTGAAGTCCAGTAATGAGGTAATTTACTTCAGGCAGAAAGATTCCTAAAATTTCCACCATACAATTCTCCAGCAGAAGGGTTTCCTCACTGCAGGAACCCCACAGTCTAGTAACTTTGAAATGGAAGCACATACCCACCAGCCAATTGCCATCCCTTTCAGGGCCAGGAAAACTCTGAATTCCAGTTGCAAGGCATTTTCTACAAAAATCAAGAGGAGTCTCAAAAAAAAAAAAAAAAAAACCCAGCTAGTGGGAGAAACATTTTGTTTTTGATCAACAATGATCTGTCACTGTAATGGCCATGTGGCTTAAGCTATTTTTCCAAGGGCAGAATTGAGGATGGAGTGAATTAAGAAATTCACATTTGCTATCTACGATCTCTATCTCCATGCACCCTAACAACTACTTTGATTTACAAAAACTTTAGAGCAAAATCTGTTCATAACATAAAGAAAAGACATAAGGAACTCTTGGCAAGGAGTTAAGCTGAGGGATTCAGACACTAGCCAGCCCCCTGAAAACTTGATGACAAGACAGGTAGTCAATGACTAATGTGACACGCTCTTCT